>NC_089741.1:19099098-19334098 GCF_040412425.1 Macrobrachium rosenbergii | reverse complement strand
CGAAGGAAAGTTCTGTTTTAAAAAGGGAGTGGCCTTAATCTTTTAAACCCTTGTATTCTGACCGTGCTAAGTCGATAGACAGATAGTCTGTCGATCGGGCGGCTGGCAGTACATGAAAACAACAGAACAACCAACAACAAAAGGGGGGGAGGCAACTTGCTAGCGAATTCTTGCTAATCATAATACCTCCCCATACAAAATGATGTACATACCTCCTTCGGGTGTGTACATCGATATGCGAGAATGAGCGGCAAATGCTTTACGTTACTCTACATTCTGCCTTGCAATGAACTTTACTACTAAGGGTTTTATGAAGCTGTGACATTACTTTTAATAACACATTGGGACAATTTTCTTTAACAGGACGCAAAGTGATTTAAACACTTGCAAAAGAGTAATTACTTTAGATTTGGTTACCCACTGGTAACTTTATAAAGTGACTCGAACAATTGTGAATTAATTAAGATTATAAGACCACGTATATCAGGCTATGGTCAACAAATGAAAAGAAAGGTTATTGTTCAAGAATTAAAATACACGGTTACTTAATTTTAGATAAAATGCATGCTGTTAGTACAGTTTGCCTTGAAGAGGCTGTATAAATGAAAAACAGCGTTTATTTTTTTGTAAATGACATCCCCTTTACGCGATATTGTAATGACTATACATATTCGCATTGGTAATATATCTTCGTTTAACGTTCTTTGCTTAGCTATCGTTCAACGGCCCCACGACCCACACACCGGAATTTGACAGTCGTATGCGGGCGAGAGTATTCGCGAGCTTTTAATTCTCTAACCTTAAACTACGCTAATTTTATGCATCCACGGCCCACACCGAGTACTCAATGTTATGACGGGGCGAGCAGACAAAAGATGTGGGGTCTAAGACAAACAGAGTTCTTGGAAGGAAGGAAGGGGGGAAAAGGGATAATAATAACAAAAGGAAAATTACCAAGATGTTACGAATGAAAACTTGACCGCATATGAAAGGCGGGACACGTCCTCAGAGCTTACAAAAGGGGCATTTAAATCACAAGGGCAAGAGTCTATGACTCGCGATTCATTAAAATAAAGATAAATAAATGACTAAAAGAAAGTAAATGATATTGGCAGAAGATTTAAAGGGAAAAGAGTGAGGGTTTTATTGTGTTAGGGCGGGAATTTATCGTCCTTCGCCTATAAATTACAGCCCGGACTATCACTTCAGTCCCAGGGCGAGGAAAGGAACCCAAGGGCGCGACTCCTTCAGGAAAAGATGACATGCACGCCCGGTGCCAAGGTATGGGCGCAAGGGCGTGCCACTTCTCACTCTGTTATTCTCAATGATTTATACATTGCGTGGGGAATGGTATCCCGTATTTAATTGCCTCTTGTGGTGATAATTTAAGGAAAGATTAATAGAGGATGATAAGAGATAGAAGTTCCTGAGGAACGGAGGAAGATAGAGGAGGGTCTGACATCCCCTTCTGGATTAGAGGTGCCAAGACCTTCGAAAAATGAAATGGTGGCACAGGTGCCAGGGGAGCTCTAGAGCTCTTTGTAAACTACCTGGAAATTCCCACGCCCGTGGTAATTTCGCCTCGAGCCTTTCTTAATGGGACAGTCGTCCTCGGCCGGGGAAGCGGAGGGCCCGCGACCGGAGGGCGGCACGGAGTGCCACCTGGGCCTGCTGCTGCGACAGCTGACGCAGGAGTTTTCCGTGCTGGTTCTACCATGATCCGTCGCATCTCTTGTAGTTCATCGGCCAAGGGAGATATGGCAGAATCCTGACTTGCAATTACGTCGGCGACGGGCTGAGGCAGAGAGGAGGCGGTCGGGGGCGGCGTGAGCGGCTCGCAGGTAACGATGACCAGCTCAGGCACGGGTTGCGAGGCCGCACCTGCAGGTGAGCTTCCGTGGTGGTCGAGAGGAACCATCTCTCTTACCGACGCTGGTAGCGGTGCCAGGCCGGGGGAAGAGAGGGGGTCCTGAGTTGGATCCCGTGAATGGAGATCGGAGTAGCGCTCTGGAGCTGGCACTAGGGCAGAGTCAGGCGCTATCAGAGGTTTCTTGGGCTCGTCGGTCAGGACGGACGAAGCTTGGCACTGCTCGAGGCATGCTAGTGGCACCGGCTGGAATTTGGCATCTCCGGAAGGGAGATCTGATTGGGGCCCTGGCACTGGCACTGAGGCAGGGCCGGGCACTGGAATTGGATCGGGAACCGATCGAGGGGGCCACTGTACATCGTACTCAAGTGGCACTGGTGGGGACTGCACGTCCTGCTGGTACCCAGGGGGCGCCAGTCTTGGCTGAGGGGAAGCGGGGGAGAATTACTCGCGCCCGCGGAATGATTCGGGAAATGTGGATCCCTAGATTGTCGTGATTTCGGTGGGGACTGAAAGTCCTGTCCCAGGATGACGTCATAGCCTCCGGGGAGATGGCTTGCTACTGCAAGATTGCAAGTTTTGGATTGTAGAGGTCTTGTGACTCTCAATTGGACCGTAGGGAGTATAATTTTAAATTGATGTATTCCCTCGATCGTGACGAGTTTTCGTCTATTGACGATAGCTCCGTAGGGAACTCTGTCCCTTCGGATGAGGGAGATTTGTGCGCCCGAATCCTCGAATGCAGTGACTCGGCACGCTGGGTGGCTACCTCGGGGAGGAGTCACGTATACAGGCCCTTCGGCGGGAGGGCCTAATGACGTGGGATCTGTGATGGCCAGGGTGACGGTGGGAGTATTTGATTTATTGTTGCGTGGGCATTTTGCCCATGCGGGAGAATGGCCATAAACCTTGCACGCCGTGCAAAATGTCTGACTGAAATCTTTCCGCGCTGCCCCTGTGGAGGGCGCAGGCGAGTTATTGGGCGGTTTTCCGGGAGAGAGAGGCGCCGGTTTCTTGCTCCGGCACTGTTCGGAGGAATGCCCCGTTTTCTTGCAATAATGGCAAGTTAGGGGCTTGCCCGAGTTCCCATTTTTGTGGGAATTTGAACCTCCGAGGAGGGACAGGGGATTTATCTTCCGCCCCATGGATCCTTCTTGAGGGTGGTGAGTTTCCCACATATCTGCTATTCGGCAACACTCGGTGAGTGTGGCTGGGGCTTTTTCCACTATATGAGTGGCGAGGGCAGGAGGGGCGTAGCGCAGGAAATGCTCGAATTTAAACCGCTCGAGTACCTTGGCGGTGTTAGTGGCTCCTTCAGAATCGAGCCATTTTGTCAACGCCAAGAATGGTACGCCCAATCGGACCAAGTCTGGCCTGCTTCTCTGGGCTGCTCTCTCCAATGTCTCCTCCACCGCTCGGGGTAATCTCATGCACGCTTCAGAACTGCTTGGCATACGGCTTCCCAATTTCCCCGATCATCTGCTGGAAGGGCGTGGTAGGCAATGAGAGCCTTTTCGCCCAGGAATTTAGTGAGAACAAGGGAGAGTTCCGCAGGGGAGAGATCGCAGCACTCCAGGACTCGTTCGGCCCTTTCAAGCCATACTTCGGGTTCGGACTCTGTCCATTTTGGCATGAACGAGTGAGCTTGGCTGAGGGCACTCATTCCCGCTGCAGGGGGGGGGGGTGGCGTGCTGTCGTTCTAGCACCTGGAGCTCATGGGCGCGCTTCTCGCTCTCGATCTTCCCATTCTCGTTCCTCTCTTTCTCTTGGGCAATTCTGTTCTCCCTCCTCTCGTTGTTCTTGGGCAATTCTGTTCCCTCTCTCTCTCTTAAACATGTTCTCTCTCTCTCTCTTCATGTTCTTTTTCCTCCCGTTGTTCTTGGGCAATTCTTTCCTCTCCTCTCTCTTAATGCAATTCGTTCTTTCTCCTCCTCCCTCTGTTCTTGGGCAATTCTTTTCTCTCTCTCTCTCTTCATGTTCTTTTTCCTTCTCCTGCTTCTTGGGCAATTCGTTCCCTCTCTCTCTCTTCACGTTCTCTTGCGCTCTCCGCCTTGGCATCGTCCACTCGTTCTTGAACCCATGCTCTCAGATCTTGCCCCGATAGTCCCATGTCCTTCCCAGCGGACATGTAGAATTTGAAACCCTCGTTTTGTAGGGCTCTGGTATTAGCCATCTTGAAATAATGGGTATATGATATGTCTGAAAAGACTCAGGTTGTCTGAAAAGACTCAATTGCAGGAATCTGAAACACTCAATTGTTCAGACTGCAGGAGAATGGATCTGTCTGAATAAGACAGGTGATTAGTAAGTCTGAGGAGACTTTTGTTAAAATTTGATATGTCTTGGAAAGACGTGGTTGTTCTTGGCGAACGAATTTTAATATGTGTCTCGGAAGACGTAGTTGGATTTTGTCACGCTCGGACTTGGCCGGCTGTAGCGTGAAGTTAAGGAGTTGTTCTAACGAACTAGAATGATCAGTCCTGTAAGGGCTTAGATGTGTGTGAACTACACTGTATAATGTCTCAAAAGGACTTAATTTTGGGTTCCCGCAGGAATGAGAAATTCTTTTGCCACGTCAGGCGGACGTAGAATTTTAGTATGAGTCTCTGAGGACTGGAATTTGGAGAAATTCTCGCCACGTGCGACGTAGAATTTTAGTATGAGTCTCTGAGGACTGGAATTTGGAGAAATTCTCGCCACGTGCGACATAGAATTTTAGTATGAGTCTCTGAGGACTGGAATTTGGAGAAATTCTCGCCACGCGTTTGAAATTTTAGTATGAGTCTCGGAGGACTGGAATTTGGAGAAATTCTCGCCACGTGCGACGTAGAATTTTAGTATGAGTCTCTGAGGACTGGAATTTGGAGAAATTCTCGCCACGTGCGACGTAGAATTTTAGTATGAGTCTCTGAGGACTTGGAATTTGGAAAAAAAAAATCTCGCCACTTGCGGCGTAGAATGTTATTTGGCTTGCCCGTAGGACTTGGGAATACAATTCGTCCCTTAGGACTTAGAAATTACTAACGGGAAAACCAAAGAAAAATGTTTGCTGAGAAATGAATGGAGGGAAAAAAAAAATGCTACACACGCGGGCATGGGGGTGGGGTGAAGGATGCCTGACCATCACCGGAGTTATTTTTAGATTCGGGGTGAATGAACCCGTCTATTTATAGACCGTCTGGGATTCTGGGAAATTTCCCAGTCGTCTGAGAGGATAACAGTAAAACGACCTAGTAATTTTCCCTATAAGCGGAGTTTAAATTTCGCTTTCCTAACACCTAACTCGAATTCTAACTACACTGAGAGAATTTTCAGCAATGCAAGCTGACTTCGTCGTGTCCCACGTGGGAATTTTATTCGCTCCTAAATAACAGTTCGCTAATTCGATATGCGAAGTAAAAGTTATCACAGAGGAATTTCTTTCGCACTATTCCTCGAAACAAGAATATGGCAAAGATTTTAACACAGAGGAATTTCGCACTATTCCTCGAAGCAAAGGATGGTTAGCACTGGTTATTTCCTAACTACCTATCCTGAAAGGCATGCATTAACGAATCTAATACGGCAGTTCTTTTCTCTCAGTGAATACATGCGTCCCTATTTCTAATTCCTAGGAACAGTCACGATTGTAAAAAGGTTTTGCTAAGATAAACATATTACTTACGTGGAATTTCCGGATCTGTGTGCTGGTTTTACACAAAAGGTTCGTAATTGTCTCGTACCCAGCTTAGCTTTGCTAATAGCTGATCTGGCACGTTGCAAATGCAATAAAGCAACACTAGGGGAACTGCAACTGCAAAACGAGATCTATGGCCAGGTCGCCATTTTTACGTTTTTCCGTGGTTTTAGTTTGAGATATTCTCTGTGAG
The DNA here is from genome assembly GCF_040412425.1 of Macrobrachium rosenbergii. Taxonomy (NCBI): domain Eukaryota; kingdom Metazoa; phylum Arthropoda; class Malacostraca; order Decapoda; family Palaemonidae; genus Macrobrachium; species Macrobrachium rosenbergii. Next base: position 19,328,362 of record NC_089741.1, on the reverse strand, counting down.
ACAGGTAGCAACGATTTAAGGTAATTTAGCCTTGTGATTCTGACTTCGTGGGTACAGGAAAACGTAAAAAAAGAGGAAAACAAAGGAGAATTTCATATGAGCATAGGGCTCTTGTTACTGAGGGAAATATTACGTAAAACACGTGGGCAAATTTAAAGGAGTGTATTTACATAAATGACATCAGTACGGGAAAGAGGAACTCAAGTAGATTTCTGATCCTGAAGAGGATTCCTACGGGATTGAATGAAACTGGGGGATTCCAGACACAGTCCGAGAAGCTTCCACGAAATAGGGTCCCTCTGAAATGAGAGATATGCACATTATACGCCAGTAATGAAAATAGACAAAAGAATAATGAATTCGAAGCTGCACTGAGGGTGCCAAAGGAGTAATAAAGACTTAATACTGTCGATGCAAGAGGCGCACGGACATTAGACAAGGGATTCTTTCTGGCTTTCTATTTAAGCAAATGTTACGAGACAAAAGCGTGACTGAAATGGGGCTCTTCCAAGGGCACTTTACCGTAGCAGATTTTCCGAGGGCGCGTAGAAGGCGGTCCGCGGATGACTTGCGATTTCTGAGGGCGAGTCTCTTCCACGTGGTGAGATGCAATGGCTTCCGTAAAGGGGCAAGGCGATGGGGACTCCTCGAAACTCCAAGCAATGGCGTGTGGGCTCGAGGCAGGCCAATGGTGGAGCAAACACTTCGAATGAGGTCGAGGGGCACGAGGAAAAAGTATACTTTGGAAAGGTCCACGTGGTTAGGATGCAAGGGCATCGATGGGGCCAGGTGTTGAGGACATCTTCACTCCATATCTTCCAGCCCCCGTGTAAGCCTCGAGACCTCGTGGGTTTCTGCTTTTATCCCCTCCTATGGGGCAGGGGGTTTTGAATCATATGCACCTGATGCCCGCAGGGGAGGCTTTGCCTGTAAGAAAAACGCCCAAGACAGATTACTTTTGCCTCGAAGGAAAGTTCTGTTTTAAAAAGGGAGTGGCCTTAATCTTTTAAACACTTGTATTCTGACTGTGCTAAGTCGATAGACAGATGGCAGGCCGATCGGGCGGCTGGCAGTACATGAAAACAACAGAACAACCAACAACAAAAAGGGGGAAGGCAACTTGCTAGCGAATTCTTGCTAATCATAATATATATATATATATATATATATATATATATATATATATATATATATATATATATATATATATATATATATATATATATATATATATATATATATATATATATATATATGTAAGTTAATGAAGGGATGAACATTCATTAAGCAGAACTTCCTGTTCATATTTTATCTCTGTCCTCTTTTGATTTTACTCAGAAACCAATATCGAGATACTCTCCCTTGGCCAAATACGGAACTCAGTCTGGTAACCAGAAGGCAAATAACAGAAGTATACAAGAGAGCTGCACAAGAATTCCCACTTACAAATAGAGCATAAAGTTTGGGAGTTTATTTTCTATTCAGAGAACTTGATTTATGGGACTGTTGTTAGAAAATGCGATCACCTTTCGGTTTGCTTCACAAACTCAGACACTGATCTGCGAACTAGTTCCTTAAGACTTGAAGTTCCTTTTACGCATGTGTGTTTACACATATGTATGTGTGTGACAGAAAGACAGACAGACAGAATGATTAATGAACCCTGTGGGGACATTTTCCAGAAGACGAAGACGCACAATAATATGAAATTCGATTTTGTATCAGTAACTCAAGCTGTTAAAATACATTTTATCAAGATAGATTATTTATATTTCGCTAAAGTAAAAAGTTTTAAACGGCACCGATACTGCTTTGACTTAATCCTCACCTCGTCCCTCCCCCCAACCCCAGTAAGAATGGCCTGGCCAGTGCCGATGAATTGGAGAGCTGGGTTCTATGAAAGGCATCCATCCATAGGTGGAAAACGAAAGTATTTACTAACATCGAAGATATACATAACTTTCCTATGAATATCTGCAAAGAATTCACTTTGGAAGTGAGAATCAGTGACGTTCGAACTACGACGACACGTGTGGATCAATTCATTCATTTTTCAATTCTAGCGACTCTGTAATTAAGAGAAACGTGACCCTAAAAATGATTTATGATCGAAACGGTGGTGGCGCAGTGTGAGCCATGGTGTCAGCGAATTATGCAAATGAGAGTTTGTTAGAAATGAATAGAATTTTTTTTTTTATGAAGTGAAGTTGGAGGAGTGACTGGTCTGATTCGAAAGTACGCCTCAAAAAATGCTGTCTTCCAAATAAAGATGTGGACCAGAATTAAGTTACTTTAGATTGGTATTTCCTGGCATTTGCAAGAAAATTATATGGTTAGTTTTTAAGACATGGCGTCCTGCTTTTTTCAGGGAAAGGTCGTAGTACTCGGTTACATCTCGGGCAAATTCTGACCGGTTACGCAAAGATTAGTTACGAAGATTAGTCAAAGATCAGCATCAAAAGGAATTCGGGTGGTAGTTTTTCCATCCTGGATACTCATACCTGCTCAGATGCCAAAACCAAAAATGGCTTCTCCGACAATTATAACACGTTTTCAGATGAACGAATCTTGGCCAGGGCAGGTGAATTGTCATTTATTAAAATCTTCGGATGCATCCCATCTTAAGGGATATTTGTGGCTTGATACCATGAGTATGAAATGTCTTGTGCTTAATGGTGAAAAAGTGTATAATCAGATAATTATTTATATATATGCATATATAAATGTACATATATATATATATATATATATATATATATATATATATATATATATATATATATATATATATATATATATATATATGTATTGCAATAAATGAATGATAGAGCATACAAGTATATGAATGAAAAAGATGTGAAACTACCGGGTAATGAAACGAGGTACGCAATCAGGCAGGGAGATTAACAAGGTATGAATATATAAGTGAAGAGATAAATTCTGATCAGGGCAGAGGTGACAGCGAGAACCCCTCTGATATTCCATAATTGTTGCCATTAATTCGTCATTCCCCTTATTCACAGAGAGCGTTGTTTATGTCGACTCCCCTCACTTCCCCTCGGTTGGCCGTTTAGTTATTTTGGACTTTCTGAAGTCTTTTCTATATCTGGCATTGGCTTCATCACAATTATTATGAAGTTCAGCTTTAATTTTTTTGGTAACGATGCCTTCGTCTTCATTGTTGACATTACCTTTACCAACGATAATAATGGTAATGATTATCGCTGCTACTGAATTCCATTTATTTAAGCTTCATGCCTGCATCTAAAACACTTGCATTATCATAGTCAATGATTTGATGCTATTATCCTCAATACATTCATAACCATTAAAATGAAGTTATCAAGAAGAATATAAATTTAAGCAGAAGTTGTAGTGATCGAATGGATTGTTGTTTCAGCTCTTCTTTATGGAACTAAACTGCGGTTGTTGGATATAAATGAGGGGAATAGTCTGTTCAATATGTGTAGGATTGGTATAGGACGAAGGGAGGGAAATTTACAGCTGCAGCCATAAGGCAAAAAGAATATTTGAGGAGAAAAATGATTTTGGTATGAAGTGGTTCGTTCGTGTTAAAAGGATGGAAGAAAATAGTTTTTTTAAGAGGGTGTATGATTTGGAAACCATCGCAGGAAGTAGGAGAGGGAAACCCAGAAAGTCCCGGCTAAACAGAGCAGCAGAGGCGTTGGAACGGAAGGGCTCAAGGAAACTCGAGAGTGAATACTCGATTGGGGTGAGTGTCGCAGTATGTGAGAAGAACATTTACGTCTTGCTGACAAGCTTTAAGCGAACGAGTATGAAGCAGCTGATGCTGTGGAGATTTTTCTGCGAAGGTGGTACAATCCTGATGTATCTGTCAAAGGATGAATGTCACTGTGACAGATGTCAAGTTTTTCTTCAGAGCCACCTCTTCTAGAGGGAAACGGCTTGCACTAAAAAGAAATAATGTACTGTAGGTTACAGATAATCAGTAAACATTAATAAAAGAATTATTTTGAAGATTTTCTCGTAAAATATTAATAAAACCAAAATATAATGACAAAATAATTATAAATAAAGAACTCTGACGGATGACAGTTTACACTCGCAGGCAGTGAGATAAGCAAGAAGAGGAACGGCAGTTGCAGAGGGAAGCGACAGAGAATATTGCATTGCATATGCAAGATATCAATGGTATTTCGAGATGCTTTCTGTTAAGCAGTGTCTTTTAACTAATGTGTTCCCGATGTAAACACCTTTGTGCATGAAGAGGGCATCAACTTGTCTCATCAGGACAGCCATGCTTTCGAGTCTGTCTGTACACATGATTTCCGGAAAAAGAAATGTGAAGCGTCTAAGACAACTGACTGCAAAGAAGTGTCCGAAACTACTGACTTCGAAGAGAAGGGGTTAGATTTATTACTAATAGGTTTAATTTTGACAATATATTTTTTATGCTTTCGGAAGCATTGGTATTTTACACTCTGTGTAGTCTTGACATAGTATTTTGAGGTTCATGCACTATGTCACTTTCAAGAGACAAGTTCATTCTGGCAGTGAAACATTAAGCGCCATTTTCTTTAATAAGGCCACTGATGTACAGTAAAATTTCTGCTGTTGACGACGCATTGTGAATCTGGTTGTTACTGGTAATAATTGTTATTAATTAATTGTAGCACTAAACGTTATCCTAAATATGTTGATGCTGTAATATTAAACGTACCTAACTAATGCAACCGATTCGTTAACTTCTAAAAAAATAAATAAATAAATCATAAATAAGTGAATGATTAATAACTACAGCGTCCCAGTAAGATCAAAAGTGGGTTTCTTGAGGAACCTGTATTAGAGGACACATCTCAGCTCCCTTCGACGAAATAAATTCTCATAAGGAAAGTAAACGGAAACATCTGCTTCTCACTTTGCAGAGCAGGTTGCACAGTAAATAGAAAATCAGCTCATAACTTTGCACATTAATATTATTAGTACCCTACTAAGTTTCAGCTTCAAGTCCACATGCATCAAGAGACTGTTGCAGCTCTCGAACGGTTGCAGTTGCTACGTACCTCCATCTTGTTTGTCTCTGCATTTACTGTCCCTCTTTCTCTTCTGTTGTTCTTTCATTATCTAAATGTTGTTTCCATTTAAGCCTGTTGTTGTTCTTTCAATTAGTTATTGTGTTCCCTGCTCTCCCTTCGTCGTCTTGAAATGTCCCTGCTCTCTCTCTCTAAGGAAACTGTTCTTCATCAAAAGATACAAATGTTGTTATTTTTTTATTCGTAATTATATACAATTTTATGAATAAAGGGCAATATTATGATAAGAAATATTGATAATTTGAAGGTCACTTTGTGAAGAAAGTTTTACTTTTGTATTTCATACGTAGTGAACATGCAAGTTCTTATGCTAGATTAGGAAATGAAATAAAAAATAAATGCCCCTAAAGCTTATAAATAAACGGACACCCCTTTAGAGATCTTTTTCTTTGTTATATTTGATCTACTAATAAAGCGTTCTTTATTCTCAATAACAGTTACATTCACACCTCTTTATTTTCTTGCCAGATTCTTCTCAATTGTGACATAGATATTCATTTTTCTCCCCTTTCTTGTTTCTGTCATCATATTTTCCTTATATTTTCATTTACCCCTGGTTCTTCATCCCCCTCTTCTTCCTCTTTTTCTTCTTCTTCTTCAAAAGATTCCCTTTATACTCTGGTATCGTCATTCTGTCTTTACTGACATTTTTTGGCCGTATCTCTATTATGCAATATTTTCCTCTAGTAAAACCTTTCTTGGTAAAAATATTCCTGCAAAGTCTTCCCCGTGCAATATCTTCCTCAAGAATACCCCAGATGCAACCAACAGTCGCGTTTCGCCACCTGCGACCTTATGAACGAGACATTGTTAAGCCGAATTCGACCTTTTGTCAGAAATGAGTCGGTTATCCCCGACCTACCTCACGGAACCAGCGAGAGAGAGAGAGAGAGAGAGAGAGAGAGAGAGAGAGAGAGAGAGAGAGCGAGAGAGAGGTCCATTTAGAAGAATATAGCATCCCTGTGCCCCTGGAAGTCGATTTAATTCCTTAATTTTTCTCTTCGTAGAAAGCCGTATCTTAAGATCCACTTACGAAGGGTTCTTGAAGCAATTGGTCATCTTTTGCGTTAGGGTATTGTGTAACTTTGAAGGGTTACCTACTTGAACGGAGCAGTTATTGTTATTATTATTATTATTATTGCTGCTTCAGCTGCATTTATTTTGTAGAAGACTTTTCCTATTTTCTTTATTGCGGACTTCTCTTCATTGAAGGTTCGTGCTAACAGCTCGCCTATGTTTGTCATTTCATGGGGGAAAAGTAAAAAATCTGGATTCTGCTTCTTTATATATTCTATACAGTTAGTTCTATACAATTGTTGCCGCGATGTTTCGACAGACTCTTCTGTCATTCTCCAGCGGGAGCTAGTAGAGAACTGGCAGATTGCATAGGTCCTTCTGAATTTATACACGGGCTTCAGCGGGGGGTGTCATGGACGGCGAATTCTGATTGGTTGCAGTCGGCGAACTTCAAGCCAAATTTCTGCGGCGAAGCTCGATCCTGACAGACCTTCGCAACCTGGGAATATCACTCATTCCAGCGTTCCCATTGGCCTGCCGTTGCGTGATGTCATGCCGACTGACATCATCGGAAGTTTGGCTGCTATTGGGCGGAGGATGAATGATGTCATTATTTACTCTTTTTGTCGTAGTCGGGGGGGTTGTCTCGAAGGGCGCCTCGCTCATCAGGGGCGTCTCCATTCTCAGGGTTGTCATTTTCAGGTATTCGTTGGACTTGGTGGGTGTTCTGCATTACTCTTCTCAAATTCGTGGGTAGGAGCGATGCCTCCTGCGTCGTATTCATTGTTGGTTTTCTCTCAGCAATGAGGAGCGCCTCTAGCAGGCGCAGACGTCGAGGGTCGGCGGCCTCTCCCAATTATACTTATATTTTGTATAATACTGTTGCGGGAGATGGAAATATTGTGGGTAGCATGGGCGTGGTTCTTGATGGCACCCTCCTGGGCGTGGCAGGAGATGCTTTTTGACAGACGCTTCGTGGTCATTCCAATATAAGTGCCGGGGCATCCTCGGACAGGACATACAAATTGGTAGACCACGTCCTTCTGCTTGAGGGGTTCTCTTGCTGGCGGAGAGGGGTTATTCTTCATCACGAGATCACGGGTGCCGCGGTTCTTATAATAAATTACAAGATTTATTTTGTTACTGTCTTTGGTCGGGGTGACGTTTTCCATGACGACTTTCTTCTTGGAGCTCTCGTCCTCACGGTACTGGGAATGCACCCAGGCCTTATAATATATCTTGATGTCATCTTGGGGGGCAGGTTGTGCGTTCTCACCGTTGTACCATTTTTCCAGGCCAGTTCGAATTTCTTTGTTGATGAGTTTGTTGGTGAAACCATTATTCACCAACATTTGTGCAGCATGTTCGAATTCCTTGTTAGTGTCCTGCCAGGTGGAGCAGTGGGAGAGGGGCCCTTTTAATGAAGGTCCTGACTGTCGTATTCTTAAACCTAGCAGGGCACTCGCTATCTCTGTTCAAGCAAAGTCCCAAATTGGTGGATTTTGTGTAGACTGATGTCTTCAAGTTCTGTACCGTCTTTGTGACCATAACGTCGAGGAAGGGGAGCCGGTCGCCTGTGCTGAACTCGACGGTGTAGTTCAGCACACTACATTGCTGGAAGGTCAGACGAAGGGCTTCAACCTCCTCCTCGTTGTCTGCTTGAATGAAGACGTCGTCGATATATCAGGCATATTTCTTCGGCCGCTGGATTCTCTCGAAGACACGTTCTTCTACGGTGCCCATGTAAAAATTTGCAAAGAGGACGCCCAATGGAGAGCCCATCGCAACACCATCCTTCTGTCTATACATGTGCCCTCTGTGCGTAGTGAAAGGCACCATCTTCGTACAGATCTCCAGCAGAGCCTTCAGGGAACCTTCTGGGATGTTCAGCGTGGTCATTGTCGGGTCTCTGTAGACTTTGTTCAGGATAATGTGGATGGTTTCATCCACAGGTACATTGGTGAATAGACTCTCTATGTCCACTTCGAGGAATTCCACAGAGGACTTCAGGCTATGACTGCTCGGGATGTAGGGGGTCAACTTATGATTTAGTCGTTTGGCGAGGGCGTAGGTCGGGGCAGGTGTTTGGCCGATGATCGGGCGGAAGGGGTTGCCAGCCTTGTGTGTCTTGACATTCCCATACAGGTAACGAAGGTCGAAGTCACCTGCGATGGGGGGAAGATGGACAGCATTGCTGGCAGCATTCACGGTGCTGATGATCTTATTAGCTTCGCTCTTGATGTCTTCGGTGGAGTTCCTCGTCAGCCTCTCGAATTTCGTCGTGTCCGACAGGATGGCATCCAATTTGTCGAAATACTCCTCCGTACGTATAAGGACCAAAGCTGCTGTCTTGTCAGCGCGATGTACCGTGATGCCTTCCTTTTCCTTCAGCTCCTTCGCAGTTTTCCTCATCTCACGGGTGCAGATTCCACTGTCGTAGGACCCTCTCTCTGTGAGGGCTTCTGCTAACAGGAGTGGCTGGAGGGCGTCGGAAGTTCTAATGGTGCCTTGGTATTCTAACTGTTGTATAGTTTCTAGCATCAGTTCTATTTCCAACCTCTTCTCGTGGTTCTTTGGCCTCGAAATAAAGTGGCAGTTCAGCTGCAAATTCAGCAAAGCGTCTTGATCCGGGGAGGGCTGGAAATCTGTCAAATTGATGTAGCCTTTGTGCTGCTGCAGCACTCGTAACTTACCGCCGTTGAGGGCTCTGAGTTTGCGCATGACGCCCCTCATGTGTTGGGTCATATCATCCTCTCAAAGGCGGTTGAGACAGGCCAAAACTTCTTCTTCAGTATTCATCATCGGGTGGGGGACACGTTCGTGATCAATGTGGTCATCTTCGTGGTCGATCTCAATCAGTTTGTCGTCATTCATGGGAACTAGTATTGTGAGGGACCAGGTTGTTCTGCTTCGGGTGCTCCATCTCCTCCGTCAGTGGGTCTGCTCGTCCGCTGCCGGGCATTCACCCATTGCTGGTGTAGGCATGCTGCTTCGTTGTGCAGGTCGCGCAACTCCGACGTCTTAGTTCCCAATTGCCGCTGTAGGAGGGGCCGCCTATTCCCAATTGCCGCTGTAGGAGGGGCCGCCTGAAGCTCCTGGTACCTTCACTTGTCCTTGCTGAGGGGTCGTGCAGTCTTAAATTAGTATAATTTGGCAGCAGACCCTCTTTTAAACAGGTTCTATTGAATATTATTGCTGCTTCAGCTGCATTTATTTTGTAGAAGACTTTTTCTATTTTCCTTATTGCGGACTTCTCTTCATTAGGGGTGCGTGCTAAGAGCTCGCCTATATTTGTCATTTTATGGGGGAACAGTAAAAAATCTGGGCCGGAGTACAGTTCCCCCAGCCGGCCGATGAAGAGTTACAGGAATTTATTTCTGGTGATAGAAATTCATTTCTCACTATAATGTGGTTCGGATTCCACAATAAGCTGTAGGTCCCGTTGCTAAGTAACCAATTGGTTCTTAGCCACGTAAAATAAGTCTAATCCTTCGGGCCAGCCCTAGGAAAGCTGTTAATCAGTTCAGTGGTCTGGTAAAACTAAGGTATACTTTTTTTCTGCTTCTCTATATATTCTATATAGTTAGTTCAATACAATTGTTGCCACGATGTTTCAACAGACTCTTCTGTCATTCTCCAGCGGGAGCTAGTAGAGGACTGGCAGATTGCATAGGTCCTTCTGAATTTATACACGGGCTTCAGCGGGGGGTGTCATGGACAGCGAATTCTGATTGGTTGCAGTTGGCGAACTTCAAGCCAAATTTCTGTGGCGAAGCTCGATCCTGACAGATCTTCGCAACCTGGGAATATCACTCATTCCAGAGTTCCCATTGGCCTGCCGTTGCGTGATGTCATGCTGACTGACATCATCAGTAGTTTGGCTGCTATTGGGCGGAGGATAAATGATGTCATTATTTACTCTTTTTGTCGTAGTCGGGGGGGTTGTCTCAAAGGGCGCCTCGCTCATCAGGGGTGTCTCCATTCTCAGGGTTGTCATTTTCAGGTATTGGTTGGACTTGGTGGGTGTTCTGCATTACTCTTCTAAAATTCGTGGGTAGGAGCGATGCCACCTGCGTCGTATTCATTGTTGGTTTTCTCTCGGCAGTGAGGAGCACCTCTAGCAGATGCAGACGTCGAGGGTCGGGGGCTCTCCCAATTTTATACTTATATTTTGTATAAGCCCTCCCCGGATCAAGATGCTTTGCTGAATTTGCAGCTGAACTGCCACTTTATTTCGAGGCCAAAGAACCACGAGAAGAGGTTGGAAATAGAACTGATGATAGAATCTATACAACAGTTAGAATCCCGAGGCACCGTTAGAACTTCCAACTCCCTCCAGCCACTCCTGTTAGCAGAAGCCCTCACGGAGAGAGGGGCCTACGACAGTAGAATCTGCACCCGTGAGATGAGGAAAGCTTCGAAGGAGCTGAAGGAAAAGGAAGGCATCACAGTACGTCGCGCTGACAAGACAGCAGCTTTTGTCCTTATACTTACGGAGGAGTATTTCGACAAATTGGATGCCATCCTGTTGGACACGACAAAATTCGAGAGGCTGACGAGGAACCCCACCGAAGACATCAAGAGGGAAGCTAATAAGATCATCAGCACTGTGAATGCTGCCAGCAATGCTGTCCACCTTCCCCCCATTGCAGGTGACTTCGACCTTGGTTACCTGTATGGGAATGTCAAGACACACAAGGCTGGCAACCCCTTCCGCCCAGTCATCAGCCAAACACCTGCCCCGACCTACGGCCTCGCCAAACAACTAAATCATATGTTGACCCCCTATGTCCTGAGCAGTTATAGCCTGAAGTCCTCTGTGGAATTCCTCGAAGTGATCCGAGACTCCCCGGGAGCAGGGACCATCGCCTCTCTGGACATAGAGAGTCTATTCACCAATGTACCTGTGGATGAAACCATCCAAATTATCCTGAACAAAGTCTACAGAGACCCGACAATGACCACGCTGAACATCCCAGAAGGCAACCTGAAGGCTCTGCTGGAGATCTGTACGAAGATGGCGCCTTTCACTACGCACAAAGGGCACATGTATAGACAGAAGGATGGCGTTGCGATGGGCTCTCCATTGGGCGTCTTCTTTGCAAATTTTTACATGGGCACCGCAGAAGAACATGTCTTCGAGAGAATCCAGCGGCCGAAGAAATATGCCCGATATATCGACGACGTCTTCGTTCAAGCAGACAATGAGGAGGAGGTTGAAGCCCTTCGTCTGACCTTCCAGCAATGTAGTGTGCTGAACCACACTGTCGACTTCAGCACAGACGACCAGCTCCCCTTCCTCGACGTTATGGTCACAAAGACGGAACGGAACTTGAAGACATCAGTGTACACAAAATCCACCAATTTGGGACTTTGCTTGAATGGAGATAGCAAGTGCCCTGCTAGGTTTAAGAATACGACAATCAGGACCTTCATTAAAAGGGCCCTCTCCCACTGCTCCACCTGGCAGGACACTAACAAGGAATTCGAACGTGCTGCACAAATGTTGGTGAATAATGGTTTCACCAACAAACTCGTCAACAAAGAAATTCGAACTGGCCTGGAAAAATGGTACAACGGTGAGAACCCACAACCTGCCTCCCAAGATGACATCAAGATATATTATAACGCCTGGATGCATCCCCAGTACCGTGAGGACGAGAGCTCCATGAAGAAAATCGTCATGGAAAACGTCACCCCGACCGAAGACAGTAACAAAATAAATCTTGTAATTTATTATAAGAACTGTGGCACCAGTGATCTCGTGATGAAGAATAACCCCTCTCCGCCAGCAAGAGAACCCCTCAAGCAGAAGAACATGGTCTACCAATTTGTATGTCCTGTCCGAGGATGCCCCGGCGCTTATATTGGAATGACCACGATGCGTCTGTCAAAAAGCATCTCCCGCCACGCCCAGGAGGGTACCATCAAGAACCACGCCCGTGCTACCCACAATATTTCCATCTCCTGCGACAGTATTTTACAAAATATAAGTATAATCGGGAGAGCCGCCAACCCTCAATGTCTGCGCCTGCTAGAGGCGCTCTTCATTGCTGAGAGAAAACCAACAATGAATACGACGCAGGAGGCATCGCTCCTACCCACGAATTTGAGAAGAGTAATGCAGAACACCCACCAAATCCAACCAATACCTGAAAATGACAACCCTGAGAATGGAGGCGCCCCTGATGAGCGAGGCGCCCTTCGAGACAACCCCCCCGACTACGACAGAAAGAGTAAAATAATGACACCATTCACCCTCCGCCCAATAGCAACCAAACTACCGATGATGTCAGTCGGCATGACATCACACAATGGCAGGCCAATGGGAACTCTGGAATGAGTGATATTCCCAGGTTGCGAAGATCTGTCAGGATCGAGCTTCGCCGCAGAAATTTGGCTTGAAGTTCGCCGACTGCAACCAATCAGAATTCGCCGTCCATGACACCCCCCGCTGAAGCCCGTGTATAAATTCAGAAGGACCTATGCAATCTGCCAGTCCTCTACTAGCTCCAGCTGGAGAATGACAGAAGAGTCTGTCGAAACGTCGCGGCAACAATTGTATAGAACTAACTGTATGGAATACATAAAGAAGTAGAATCCACATTTTTACTTTTCCCCCATGAAATGACAAATATAGGCGAGCTGTTAGCACGCACCTCCAATGAAGAGAAGTCCGCAATAAGGAAAATAGAAAAAGTCTTCTACAAAATAAATGCAGCTGATGCAGCAATAATATTCAATAGAACCTGTTTAAAAGAGGGTCTGCTGCCAAATTATTATTATTATTATTATTATTATTATTATTATTATTATTATTATTATTATTATTATTATTATTATTATGAAAGTTGAAAATGTTCAAAGAAGAACGTGTATCGTTATCACCATTTCTGATACAAGAATACGAAATCTTTATGTTTAACTTGTTCACTTATCCTCACTAGGTGTCGAAAGAACAAAACTAAACTTATGACTGGCAGGGGGTTGGGGGAGCGATCATTAAACGGAAAGTTGATTCTAAATGCTTGAAACATTGAGAATATAACGTCACTTCTTAATTTCATAACGCACATAATTCTAGAATACGGGTAAAATGTCTTGTTTATCGACCTGTGAAACGTAAACCAACCAGCAGTTTTATAATTACGAAAGCTGACCACAATTTTCCTCTTTTTTTTTTCCAGGCACAAGCTATGCTGCGAACTTAGCTGGCTTCTCCACGGTAAATACAGTTGGAAGACCTCCCCAGGCTAAGGAAGGTAAGGAAATTTGCCTTGAGTGAGGTCTCTGTGGTGCTTTGTTTTAATCCACGATTGTTCTCTCACAAATTACCAGGTCTTTCGATTCGTCTAAGCAAGGGATACCACTCGAAAATGGTATTTTCACTGTATATTTGATTCAGTATAAATATCCAATTCTTGGATATTTTGCTACTTCACATTTTTTGGTTTTTCTTCTTTAGAAATTAGGGAAACACAAGAGGGAAGATGCCACAAAATGACTGAAGAAAACAATCAGTGAATGAATGAGAAAATCAATGAAATCTAATGAAATTTTTTTGGAGAATGTGAAAAAGATCCTTTGCCTAGAAAAGGTCTCTCTCTCTCTCTCTCTCTCTCTCTCTCTCTCTCTCTCTCTCTCTCTCTCTCTCTCTCTCTCTCTCTCTCTGCAGATAGAATAAATAACGAGATGACCATCCCCTTTTCCCTGTACCTCCTAATGGAGCGAGCACGTAAAGACTTCCCTCCGATGCGAAAGCACAACGAGAGCATAATATGATGAACCCGGAAACGCTTCCTCCTCAGAGATTGCCGAAGACTGCCGCCGTTCCGTCAGGGAGGTCGCCTTTGTTCCCTGGCATTCTTTCAGGAGCAATACGTAGACGCCATTTTCAACGGTTTAGGATAATTTTGGTTTTGATTTTTCGTAGTTTTAGATTAACTTTTTTCATCATTTGTTTAGGGTTAACATTGTAACAGTACTGTTCTTTATGGGAGAAGGAAACATTTTACTTCATTTATTTTTATTAGTTCAAAATTAGCAATGTTTTTTTTTCAGCAATTTAGGATTAGTAGTGTTTTTATTGGTTTAGGAACCAAGTCCTTCTGTGGTGTAGGGTGAACTTTTTTTTTTTTTTTGAATGACATGGATCAACGTTTTCATTTAGTTGGAATCAGCGTTGGATTTTAATTATTCCCATCAGTTTATATATAGCAGTTTTATTTTCTTTCGTAGTGGCTTAGGAAAAACATTGGGTCTTTCCTCGATAGTGACCCCCGAGGGTTTTAACTCTGTGGCATGTTTAGGAGAAACCCGCGAGGGATTACCGTGAAAACATAAACAAAAGACTGTCAGTATCATAAAGATAATGACCCCAAGAAATGTTAGTCCTAGATAACGACCCCCGAAAACCTTTGGGGGTCACTGTCTAGGAAAGATCGAAAACATTGATGTTTGTAACTGGTTGCTGGAGAGCATAGTTGGTTTCGTCGTGGTTTTATGATCAAAGCTGCTTCATTCCCGTTAGACTACAGCAATATTGATAGTTTTTCTAATGGTTTAGGAGGAACTTTAAGTTGCGAGTAACGTTAGTTCTTTCTTACCAGTAATTAGGAAGAAAAATTATTTAATTAGATTGGTTTGGATGTCATTTTTCCCAGTCCTTTGAGAAAATTGTTTTTCTTTTAGGTGTATGGCAAAGTTTTTCAGTGGTTCATCATTAACATCACTTTTCCAGTAATTTAGGACCACATTCTTTGCTGCTATCAAAGACTTTGGACTGAACACTTGGTACGTAATTCACTGGTGGGTCAACCGAAGAAAAACTGGTTCTAAAAGATTGTTCCCAGCATGAGTAGTAAATGGTGTATTAATAAAAAAAACCTGTAGGTTACCATATACGTGAAAAAATAATGACATTGAGTTTAAAAACAACTATGATGGGTTGTGCTGATACTCGTATTAAAGACTCATCTTCAGATAATATGAATAAATCGGCACAAATGAAACAAATTTTTACATTTTTGTTAAAGAACAAAAAGAAAACCCATTGCAAAAAGCTAATAAAAATTCGCCGAAAATAAAAATAATATGCATTCTTGACGAAGAGCCGTTCAAAGAAAATAAGGGCGCAATCTAACTTTCTGTTCCCGAAGAGAAGGAAATTAGGGCGGTCTTGAATAACATGGGTGTTTTACCCTCATTATTTCAATTCGATCGTGGCTTCCGTTAGGTAAGTTTCGGGTACCTAGCCTCATTAGTTTCCTCTTAATTATCCGACAGTAAAAATAAATTGATTAAACGGTAATCGAGAAAAAGTTTATTCAAGGCGTGTTTTTTTTTTTCTTAGATTTTCAGAGACCTTTATGGTACGTGTTGCTTAACAGCAGTTATTCAGTGGCACGATGTTCATTTATATCTGGTATTTCATGTGGATAAAAGGTGACATTTGCAAATTCACTTATGGAAAATACTGAAAACAACTCGTCTGATTTATTGACGAAAATAAGAATCTCACATTTTTCTTTGAATGATTCAGAGGTCCCTCGAAGCCACTTGGAAAACGATGAACACAAACACAGACAGGAACTGTGGTATCTTGCAAGAGCCGGTGCTGGCTTTTGCTGTCAATAATATCCTGCCAGTTTAATCAAAAGCAATAATATAAGATCTTTATTTGTGATATTTTGACACATACTGTTGGGAAGATATTTTCAAAGTGTAAGAGCGCTTTCAGTTTTTCACCCGAAAGCGTTTCTGCAATCGGAAAATAAATCTGCTGTGAGTAGAATCGGTACAGTAATAAAAACCTAGGTGTCTTCGGATGGGGTTGCTTGTCCTGTGACCCTCTTCCCGGCTGCAACATTTTGGTCAAAAGAGGCGCAATTGGTCTTAACGGAACTGGGATTTATTAACATCAGTCCATGCCTGGTAGTGAGAAGAGTATTCTTTACAAAGCATATATATATATATATATATATATATATATATATATATATATATATATATATATATATATATATATATATATATATATATATATATATATATATATATATATATATTATATAAATTATATAATATATGTATATAAATATTTATATATATATATATATAAATTATATAATATATATATATATATATATATATATATATAAATATATATATATATATATATATATATATATATATATATATATAAAATATATATATATATATATTATATATATATATATATATATATATATATATATATATAATATAATTATATAATATATATATATATATATATATATATATATATATATATATATATATATAAATATATATATATATATATATATATATATATAATATATATATATATATATATATTTATATATATATATATATATATATATAATTATATAATATATATATATATATATATATATATATATATAAATACTGTATATATATATATATACAGTATATATATATATAAATATATATGTATATATATATATATATATATATATATATATATATATATATATATATATATATATATTCATTATATCTGTTTATTTTACATTTACATCTCGTAATTACTTGTTATGCGTTGTTTCAACACAGAAACAGGTAGTTTTTATATATGTTGTATATATATATATATATATATATATATATATATATATATATATATATATATATATATATATATATATATATATATATATATATATATATATATACTGTATGTATATATATATATATATATATATATATATATATATATATACTGTATGTATATATATATATATATATATATATATATATATATATATATATATATATATATATATATATATATATACTGTATGTATATATATATATATATATATATATATATATATATATATATATATATATATATATATATATATATATATATATATATATATATATATATATATATATATATATAGATAGATAGATAGATAGATAGATAGATAGATATATATATATATATATATATATATATATATATATATATATATATATATATATATATATATATATATATATATATATATATATAATATATATATATAAATAAATAAATATATATATATATATATATATATATATATATATATATATACATAATATATATATATAAATAAATAAATATATATATATATATATATATATATATATATATATATATATATATATATATATATATACATATATATATTTTTTTTTTTTCAGTAAGCTACAAACGTCCTTTAATATCCAATTCGCTCTACCTCGGAAATAATATATTTTCATATATGTTACCGAAGGGGAATTTTGTAGTGATTATAAGTTCGTCGTCTCGTGGGCTCGAACCAGCGAAGACAAGAACTCAGGACTACAGTGGATGCATTTTAACCGACGCGGCCAGCAAATAAGGTATAAGTGGATATCGTCTTCCGTATACAAATCGCCCGTCGAACTCATGTGTTTGTATTTGGAGACGATATTCACCCACCTCTGCCATGCTAACCATGTAGTGCGTTTGTCGCATGCAGCCATATTATGACTTTTTTTTATCACATCACCGTGATTCATATACAATCAATAAGCTACAAAAACGTCCTTTAATATCAATTCGCTCTACCTCGGAAATAATATATTTTCATATATGTTACCGAAGGAATTTTTAGTGATAATAAGTTAGATTCGTCTCGTGAAACGAACCAGCGAAGACAAGAACTCAGGACTACAGTGGTTTTTCTTTAATTTTAACCCGCCTTTGCGGCCAGCAGAGTGAGGTATAAGTGGATATCGTCTTCTCGTATACAAATCGCCCGTCGAACTCAGGTGTTTGTATTTGGAGACGATATTCACCCACCTCTGCCATGCACTACATGGTTATCATGGCAGAGGTGGGTGAATATCGTCTCCAAATACAAACACCTGAGTTCAACGGGCGATTTGTATACGGAAGACAATATCCACTTATACCTCTCACTTGCTGGCCGCTGGTCTCAAAATGCGTCCACTGTAGTCCTGAGTTCCTGTCTTCGCTGGTTCGAGCCCACGAGACGACGAACTTATTATCACTAAAAAATTCCCCTTTGGTAACATATATGAAAATATATTATTTCCGAGGTAGAGCGAATTGGATATTAAAGGATGTTTGTAGCTTACTGATTGAATATGAATCACGGTGATGTGATAAAAAAAGTCATAATATGGATGCGTGCGACAAACGCACTACGTGGTTAGCATGGCAGAGGTGGGTGAATATCGTCTCCAAATACAAACACCTGAGTTCGACAGGCGATTTGTATACGGAAAGACGATATCCCCTTATACCTCACTTGCTGGCCGCGTGGGTTAATATGCATCCACTGTAGTCCTGAGTTCTTGTCTCGCTGGTTCGAGCCCATGAGACGACGAACTTATTATCACTAAAAAATTCCCCTTCGGTAACATATATGAAAATATATTATTTCCGAGGTAGAGTGAATTGGATATTAAAGGAAGTTTGTAGCTTACTGATTGAATATGAATCACGGTGATGTGATAAAAAAAGTCATAATATGGCTGCATGCGACAAACGCGCTACGTGGTTAGCATGGCAGAGGTGGGTGAATATCGTCTCCAAATACAAACACCTGAGTTCGACGGGCGATTTGTATACGGGAAGACGATATCCACTTATACCTCACTTGCTGCCCGCGTGGGTTAAAATGCGTCCACTGTAGTCCTGAGTTCTTGTCTTCGCTGGTTCGAGCCCACGAGACGACGAACTTTTTATCACTAAAAAATTCCCCATCGGTAACATATATGAAAATATATTATTTCCGAGGTAGAGCGAATTGGATATTAAAGGAAGTTTGTAGCTTACTGATTGAATATGAATCACGGTGATGTGATAAAAAAAGTCATAATATGGCTGCGTGCGACAAACGCACTACGTGGTTAGCATGGCAGAGGAGGGTGAATATCGTCTCCAAATACAAACACCTGAGTTCGACAGGCGATCTGTATCCGGAAAGACGATATCCACTTATACCTCACTTGCTGGCCGCGTGGGTTAAAATGCATCCACTGTAGTCCTGAGTTCTTGTCTTCGCTGGTTCGAGCCCATGAGACGACGAACTTATTATCACTAAAAAATTCCCCTTCGGTAACATATATGAAAATATATTATTTCCGAGGTAGAGCGAATTGGATATTAAAGGAAGTTTGTAGCTTACTGATTGAATATGAATCACGGTGATGTGACAAAAAAAAGTCATAATATGGCTGCATGCGACAAACACGCTACGTGGTTAGCATGGCAGAGGTGGGTGAATATCGTCTCCAAATACAAACACCTGAGTTCGACGGGCGATTTGTATACGGGAAGACAATATCCACTTATACCTCGCTTGCTGGCCGCGTGGGTTAAAATGCATCCACTGTAGTCCTGAGTTCTTGTCTTCGCTGGTTCGAGCCCACAAGACGACGAACTTGTTATCACTAAAAAATTCCCCTTCGGTAACATATATGAAAATATATTATTTCCGAGGTAGAGCGAATTGGATATTAAAGGACGTTTGTAGCTTACTGATTGAATATGAATCACGGTGATGTGATAAAAAATGTCATAATATGGCTGCATGCGACAAACGACTACGTGGTTAGCATGGCAGAGGTGGGTGAATATCGTCTCCAAATACAAACACCTGAGTTCGACGGGCGATTTGTATACGGGAAGACGATATCCACTTATACCTCACTTGCTGGCCGCGTGGGTTAAAATGCATCCACTGTAGTCCTGAGTTCTTGTCTTTGCTGGTTCGAGCCCACGAGACGACGAACTTATTATCACTAAAAAATTCCCCTTCGGTAACATATATGAATATATATTATTTCCGAGGTAGAGCGAATTGGATATTAAAGGACGTTTGTAGCTTACTGATTGAATATGAATCACGGTGATGTGATAAAAAAAGTCATAATATGGCTGCGTGCGACAAACGCACTACGTGGTTAGCATGGCAGAGGTGGGTGAATATCGTCTCCAAATACAAACACCTGAGTTCGACGGGCGATTTGTATACGGGAAGACGATATCCACTTATACCTCACTTGCTGGCCGCGTGGGTTAAAATGCGTCCAATGTAGTCCTGAGTTCTTGTCTTCGCTGGTTCGAGCCCACGAGACGACGAACTTATTATCACTAAAAAATTCCCCTTCGGTAACATGTATGAAAATATATTATTTCCGAGGTAGAGCGAATTGGATATTAAAGGACGTTTGTAGCTTACTGATTGAATATGAATCACGGCGATGTGATAAAAAAAGTCATATATATATATATATATATATATATATATATATATATATATATATATAACATGTATAAGAACTACCTGTTTCTGTACGAAAGAACGCATAACAAGTCGTTATGAAATGTAGCTGTAAAATAAACAGGTATAATGAATTTTTATAAAGCACCATTTACAAATATTCGAAATATACATATTATCTAGTCCTTTTGGTTCCTGGAGTGATCTGGAAAATGTTGAGAGAGAGAGAGAGAGAGAGAGAGAGAGAGAGAGAGAGAGAGAGAGAGAGAGAGAGAGACTAATGATTTTCTGGCAGTGAGTTCTAAAAACTTGTCAAAGTTATATTAGTGTGACTGATTTTTCTCTCCCGTTCTTTAGACCTCATTTATTCAAGTGGGTTCCAAATTCGGAACACGAAACTGGATCCACTCAACAATTCCAGGCAAATAGAGGGTGAAGCCCTTCTGTGCTCAGTGCGATTCCTGATGCCTGAATCGTCGCTCTGATGAGGAAAAGGTCGAACGTTTGTGTTTCTGAGGTTTTTCTCGCCTCTCAGGAGGTTGTGTTTTGTGTGTGTATGTGTGTGCGTGTGTGTGTGTGTGTTGGATTATCATTCTGTTTGCTCGTTAACCGGATTACTTGGAAATAGTAAACGGAATTTTACTAATTTATTCTGTTCCAGGGAACACCTTGTTAGGTTTTTGGTGTAGATGCAGTATTTATTGGCATGGCTTCCATTGTTGTTTTTGTAACAGAAGTGAATTTAAAGGAAGCACCATCTTCCTGCTTTTTGTAGAAGAAAACGAAAATGACGCAGGCACTTTGAATAATTGGCAAATAGCATTAGCAGATGTTGCAACCTTAGGGTTACCATCTCTTTTGAGATAAAGAAACAAAGTTAATGAAAAGCCATCAAAACGTGTGTATAACTTTCATGATGTAGGTTTTAAAACACATTTGCATTAAAGAGAAATTATTGTTAATCGAGACTGTTTCATAACGTGTGCGGAGTAAGGATCAGTGCACTTGAATTACGTTGAGAAAATAATTTTAATGTTTCGTAAATACAGTATATTTAGTTATTATTTATGCATTTTCATGACAGCTTTTTTGAGAAGACAAAATGAAATTTATCTTGTGAAGTTTCATGTTATCTTAAAATACCGCACAGTCGTTTCCATAACTATATTTGCGCTATTGCGCAGCGGAAAGAAATTTTGAATGAACCAATCAACAAAAGCTAATACAGCCAAACCTGGAGCTGAAAAAAATAAAGAATGCAAAAAATGTCGGTCATCTTATCACCAACCAGGTTTAGATAGAAAGCAATTACTGGACAAGGAGCATTCATATTCAGTGTTGAAAGATGAAAACACTTTTCATTGCACACTAAATAAACCTACCACAAAGAAATGATTAATAATATGCAGAATCATGCTGTCGTTGCATTTCGATATAGTATAAAAAATCCTCTGAAGTTCGTCTCCAACATAAGTTGCAAACACGAACTTCGTAAACGAGAATAAACACTTCGATATATTTATTATCTGCTATTCATGCCGTCAGTCATTGGCGATAAAAGCAAGAAGGAAACGTTAAGATCTTAAGCGGAAGTTCGAAGCGTGGTGGTTTCATCACATCTCCGCTAGAGGGCGGAACTAAAACCCTCAGTTGGTTGGGCCTTTCGTATCGCTCGAGGCTAATCACCCAGCAGTCCACGCAGCTGTACGTGGGTACCAGCGTCTGCTGCAATAAAGAACAAGTAAAAAATGCGTCGAAGTTTCTTCGCAGCAATCGAATTTTCTGTACAGCGTATAATCAAGGCCACTGAAAATAGATCTAGCTTTAGGTGGTCTCGGTATAATGCCGTATGAACCGCGGCCCATGAAACTTTCTGCCCGGTGGTGGCCTGTCCTGTAACGTTGCCAGACGCACGATCATGGCTAACTTTAACCTTAAATAAAATAGCTACTGAGGCCAGAGGGCTGCAATTTGGAATGTTTGATGATTGGAGGGTGGATGATCAACATACCAACTTGTAGGTCTCTAGCCTTAGTAGTTTTTAAGACCTGAGGGCGGACGGAGTTTTCTTTTACAGAAAACTAAAAAGCGCACATGATGGAATAATAATAATAATAATAATGATAATAAGGCCATAAACATCTGCAATGACCATTCCCGTCATTGGCCACGTAGTCTGCAAACTGCAGCTTCTGCAATGCATAATCTCCTCCAGTTCAGAATATGCTCCAATTGTATCAGTAACAATTTCATTAATTACCTTCTCTTCATCTGCATACATTTCACTGATGAAAGAGACATATTCAAAGCAAAAATAAGCCTGGATTTTTACTGATGATATTTCAGGCCATTCGCATCAAGAGAGGCTTTTAATCAGGCTTCATACTGAAAAAATATATCTTTTCTGTTTCACTGATGCATAGCATAATTATTGTATGATGCTCAATGAGATATTTGATTAAAAGGTGTTTTTAGGAATTGTGTTGAAATGTGTAAAAAAATAAGTTTTAGTGCATCATGATTATATTTGAGATTTCTTGAAAGTTTAAAATCTAAAATACGTATCTTATAGTTTATTTATTACTATCATAGTTCTGTTTATAAAGGTGTGTGTACTTTAAACATAGGCAGACAGTTGCACGACTACAAGTAGTCATAGATCATCATTATTAGATCGGTTACCAGTAGCCACTTGAGGCTTTTTGATATAAACGGAATTGTACACAATGTAATTTACGATTTCTTGGAAGTCGCCGTCTCTGAGCCTTACACAGAGACTCTCCAAGTAAGAATTTCAATCATCCAACTCTATAAGTCACTATTAAAATCACAAGTCCTCACTGTTCTATTTTTGGTCCCCGGTGTGACCTAATACCGTGCCCAGTAATAACTGAAACATATTGCAAGCTTGTGATAGTGTGTTTTTGGGGTGGGCTGTTGGCCCCGCACTCGTGTCCACCCAGAGGGCCACGGGAGCTTATGCATCAACTACGTCCCGCATGCAGGGGCGGGGTGGGGTGGGGCGGGGGATCACCAGTTAAACAAATAAGATATCCAATAGATTGTTCATACATGGAGCAAGTTCTTTGGTAAGATATTATCGATTAAACCGGCCTTATGCCAACACATGCCCTTGACTAAAGGCGGCCCGTAGGTGTGGTAAGGTGCCAGTGGAATCGCATGCCAAGTATAGACCTCTGGGCTCGGTCTTACCAACCGCGACACTAAGGGAAGAGATAAGGTATTTCTAATCTTATCGTTACTTTTAAACTAATAACCAGTAATTCCCAGGCGCCTTAGGTAAATGAGCTCCCGCAGCCATCGACGGAGATGTGGTATGAGGCCAGCAACTTCATCCCAGAAATCAAGGCACTTACGCCCATTGCAATCTCATATAGTTAACAATGTCTGATTTGGCTTTTGTTTACGTGGAAGTTCGAATCATTTTCCAATAAATTTGAATGTGTTTAATTGATTGACATTCTTTCTGACGACGCCACTCCATTTATGTACTTTGTGAGTGTTAACACTAATGATGCTTTTCCAGTATTAAGCAAATGTCTTTGTTCCCGGCATTATTAACAGAGACCTTTGTTAATGTGCCCATTAAAAGCGTTGTTGACGTGTTGATAATGCATCCTTTGTTCTGTCATATCGTTAATCGTAATTCTTCTTAATATTCAGAGGAAGGACGATATAAGTTAGTTTGCAGTTGGAATTCACTACTACGCTGGCTATCTGGAGTTGTTGAAGAGCCTTTCCTATGTGCTTTTAGTTCCAGGGAGAAAACTGAAAACTTGCAAAAGATTCATTAAAAACAGCGACCCCGATAATGGATTCATCTGAGAACACTGGCTGTATGGAGCATTTGTGCCGATGGTGTGCGAGCAACTTATGCCGTCTAATATACCTCTTCTCGCAACCTCCCCCCACTTCTTTACAAGTACCAAAGCCCTCACTGACCCTGTATCTTCAGAGACTGGGGTCCAGGGCACTTTCTTCCGTATCATTGATTCGGTACAGACACACTTCACTTGGTCTAAGGAGCAGTGAAAAGAATCCTTCTAACTTTTCTCTTCACTCTTCGTGTTTCTCCTGACGGTATTTCCTTTGGCACCACCAGTCTTCCCTAAGAACCTTCCCCAGGCAAACACCAAATGTAAGATATAACCACAAGTTCGGGGAAGCGAATATAATTAATTTCTCCTCCTCAGTTTGTTATCCGCAGTTTGTGAACTATGTTCTATTCCACTAGCTTTCGGTTTTATATACTGTAGTTGTATTTCCGTTTGTTTTATACATGTAAGATTAAGCTTCATGGTTACAAGCATTTATTCTCTACCAGCTTTGAAAACCAAAAGAAAATTATTCAAGAAAATCATAAACTCTATGACAGTCTCCAAAGGTGGACTCGCCTGATGGTTCAAATTAAGACCTCCGAAATTGAAGGCGATTGATTTATGGTTACTAAAACTGGCATCACAACAAACCTGAGTACGTTTTGCCCACTAATTATGTTTTGCACTTTAATCTATTGAGATCAGCGATTGGCACTTTGGATATTATAGGGAGATTTTTTATATATTCATTCTTGCAACAAGTGCATCTGCTTAAAAAGGTTATTAACAAAGCTCCAGGTTCCGGCGCTTGGTCTTCAAGACCTGAATTTCATAATCAATCAATCAACAAAGCTCCAAATAATATTTTAGAATTCTCTACCCCTTGCCACCTCTCTCTCTCTCTCTCTCTCTCTCTCTCTCTCTCTCTCTCTCTCTCTCTCTCTCTCTCTCTCACCGAACCCCCTTCCTTTGACAACCTCCATCAAGTAACTGTGTCAGCCTGACGTATGCTCAGCCATATTCAATACCAACAACCTTAACTAACGGCCTCCACGGGATGATCACAACCTTTAAGTGAACAAACTCATATTTAATTAAAGGGAAAAATAGAAAAGGTTGAGTGCCTGATTATAGGACATATCCTGCATGATGATATTCACATACATGATGAATGCCTTTGAGCTGAATATTACCATCGTAATTTGCTTTTAGTTCGAATGACATGCTCGGTCTATTCCCTGGAGAACACTGGTTGAGTGATTGATACTCAAAGCAAAATTATAGCACACCTATTTCTAAAATAATAAAGAGGAAACGTCATTAATTTGTGAAACGTGCTATTAAAAACGTCAAAATGATAAATAATAATGGTCTCCTTGCAAGTCACATTAGTTACTAATAAAACGTAATAATGACAGTAGCAGTAAGAAAAGGGATTCATCTTAGTTGTTATATGAAACTATTATGCATTCACCAATACAGAGCGCAAGGAACCTCTTAGAGACGTGCAATGTTTGTATATTCATGTTAAATCGCATGATCAAAGTTTTTCACCGAGAAATTTGTACATTTTAATCAATTGTGTCTCCACTGTACTTCAGTGAAGTAAGCAAAGATTAGAAGTAAATGATTACAATGAGTATTATTATTACTTGCTTGTTGGCGCGCGCTACACGCACTGGAACTCGGCACTGCTGTCTCACCTACCCTCTCGATCCCCTACCTGTCACTACTCCATCCGGGGCAGACAAATAGGTTTGCAGGAGGAGGGTGGATGTGTCATGTCTCTCTTACCCTCCCGTTTCCCTACCTACCCCACCCACCCGGTGAGGACAAACAAACCGGTTTGCAGGGGGAGGACAAACAAGATCCACTTGGATTTTATTATTATTACTATTTTTGTTTTTTTGGTCTATCACAGTCATCCTATTCGACTGGGTGGTTTTTATAGTGTGGGGTTCCGGGTTGCATCCTGCCTTAGGAGTCCATCACTTTTCTCACTATGTGTGCTGTTTCTAGTAGCACACTTTTCTGCATGAGTCCTGGAGCTACTTTGGCATCTAGTTTTTCCAGATTCCTTTTCAGGGATCTTGGGATCTTGCCTAGTGCTCCTATGATTATGGGTACAATTTCCACTGGTATATTCCATATCCTTCTTATTTCGATTTTCAGGTCTTATTACTTATCAGTTTTCTCTCTTTCTTTCTCATCTGCTCTGGTGTCCCATGGTATTGTGACATCAATGAGGGATACTTTCTTCTTGATTTTGTCAATCAACGTCAAGTCTGGTCTATTGGCACGTATCACCCCATCGGTTCTGATACCATAGTCCCAGAGGATCTTTGCCTGACCGTTTTCTATCACTCCCTCAGGTTGGTGTTCGTACCACTTATTACTGCAAGCTAGCTGGTGTTTCTTGCACAGGCTCGAGTGGAGGGCTTTTGCTACTGAATCATGCCTCTTTTTGTACTGGTTCTGTGCAAGCTCCAGATATTCACTTGCTATGTGGTTTATGCTCTCATCTTTCATATTGCACTTCCTACATATGGGTGAGATGTTATTTGCATCTATTTTTCTTTGGAAATATCTAGTTCTTAGGTCTTGATCTTGTGCTGCTGTTAGCATTCCTTCTGTTTCCTTCTTGAGTTCTCCCCTCTGTAGCAATTGCCATGTTTCATCGCTGGCCAGTTCTTTTGCCTGTCTCATGTGCTGCCCGTGCATTGGTTTGTTGTGGCATTCCTCTGTTCTGTTTTTCATTCTCCTGTCTCTGTATATTTCTGGGTCTTCGTCTACTTTTATCAATCCTTCTTCCCATGTACTCCTTCACTGGTTTTCAGATATTGCCCAAGTGCTCTGCTCTTGATGTTGACGCGGTCCTCTATGCTTAGTAGCCCTCTACCCTCCTTCCTTTCGTGTTATGTATAGTCTGTCTGTATTTGCTCTTGGATGTAGTGCTTTGTGTATTGTCATGTGTTTTCTAGTTTTATGGTCTATGCTGCAGAGTTCAGCCTTCGTCCACTCTGCTACTCCTGTGCTGTTTCTGATTACTGGTACTGCCCATGTGTTTTTGGCTTTTGTCATGTTTCCGGTGTTGAGTTTTGCCTTGAGTACCGCCTTAATTCTCTGCATATATTCTTTCCTGATTGTTTCCTTCAGCTCTTGGAATTTTATATCCTTTCCTCCCATTATTCCCAGGTACTTGTAGATATAGTCCTTACAGTCTGGATTAGGGTACCTATTTCCTTGATGCTCTTACCATACAGCTTGATGTCGTCCATGAACATCAGATGGTTAAGTCAGTTGCCTCCTTTCTTGAGTTAGTACCCAGCATCCATCTTCTGCAGTACTTTTGTCATGGGAATCATGGCTACCACAAAGAGTAGTGGGGACAGCGAGTTGCTTTGAAAGATCCCTCTCCTGATGTTAACCTCTGCTAGTCTTGCGCATTGTATTTTTAAGGAAGCTGATGGTGTTTTCCTCTGCCCCATATATTTTCAGGCATTCTATTAGCCACGGGTGCGGTATCATGTCGAAGGCTTTCTTGTAGTCAATCCATGCCTTCCTTAGGTTGGTTCTCCTTCTCTTACTATTCTTCATTACCATTTTGTGTAAGGAGCTGGTCTTTTGTGCCCCTACACTTCCTTCTGTAGCCTTTCTGTTGGTGGGGGATAGTGTTTGTGTCCTCTAGGTAGTTGTATAGCCTTTCACTGATACCTGTTAATAACTTCCACTTTATTGGTAGGCAGGTGATAGGCCTGTAGTTACTTGCTATATTTTCCTTGTTCTTGTCTTTCTGTACTAATGATGTTCTCCCTGTGGTCATCCATTTGGGCTCATGGTGGTTTGTGATACAATGCTGAAGTTGTTCTGCTATTCGTGGTGTAGGGCCTTGAAGTTTTTGAGCCAGTATCCATGGTCTTCATTGGGACCTGGGCTTTCCAGTTGGGCATTTTCTTTAGTTGGTGCCTGACTGTGTCTGTCATGATCTCGGTCAATCTTTGCTTTATTCTCCCAGTGTCTTCTGCCTTGATTTCCTGGAGCCATGTTGCATGTTTGTTGTGTGATACTGGATTGCTCCATATGTTTTCCCAGAGTCTCTTACTTAGTTTGACTTCTGGAATTTCCTGGTGGTTATCTTCCCCTCTTAGTTGGCTGTATAGTCTTTTCTGGTTGGTTCCGAAGAGTTTGTATGTTGGTATCCCTTATTCCTGTTCATGTACCGTTGGATCTTAAGTGCTTTGGCATTAAGTGTCTGTTTTATATCTTCTATTGTGTTGTTTAATCCCTTCTCCTGCACTTTGCATTTCTCATTCAGTTCCTCTCTTGTTTTCTTGCTTCTTAGCCTCTTTTCTGCCATCTCTCTCAGTTTACTCAAGTCAGATCTCATCGCCATGATTTGTTTTTCCAGGCGCCTTTTCCAAGGCGATTGCTGTTTTGGTTTCTGTTGGGTTGGTTGTGATGGTGGTGTTGGTGTTTGTGTCCCCATGAGTTCTACTAGTAGTCTTGCTCCTGCATATGCCAGGTTATTTGTTTCTTTGATACTGGTGGTGTGGATTATTATTATTATTATTATTATTATTATTATTATTATTATTATTATTATTATTATTGGCGTTGTTGTTGTTCTGAAAACCTTTCTTCCCTAACTTTCCTGTGCCCTCTAAACAGGGCATTTGAATGAGATTTGTTATGTTGCCCTCTATTAGATTCAAGAGGCAGGTTCATTCTGGCAGTGCAATATTAAGTGACACTTATTTCATAGAAGGCCATAAATGTACAATAAGATTTCTGCTATTGACGGAGAATTGAGACTCTTGTTATTAATAATCGTAGTTGGAAACGTTAGCCTCATCTTTAGCTGAACTGTTAAACGTATCTGACTGATGCAACCGATTCGTTAACCTCTAATGAAGCAGATAAATAAATGAATCATAAGTAAATGAATATTTAAATAATTACAGCGACTCAGTAAGAACGAAAGTGGTTTTCTTGAGCGACCTGTATTAGGGAATATATCTCACCTCCCTTCTGCGGAATAAGATTTAAAAGGAAAGCAAACAAAGACATTTACTTCTCACTTTGTAGAGCAGGTTGCAAAGAGAATAAGAAAATGCCTACAACATTGCACATAAATACCATTAGTAACTGCTAAGTTTCAGCTTCAAGTCCATAGGTGTCAACCTTCCGAACAGTTGCAATTGCTACGTCCTTCCATCTTGTTTGTCTTTGTATCTACTCTCCCTCTTTCTCTTCCCTCATTCTCGTACGCTGTTCTTTCATTATCCAAATTTCGTTTTCATTTGAGCCTGTTGTTGTTCTTTTAATTAGTTATTTGTTTCCCGTTCTCCCTTCGTTATCTTGAAATGTCCCTGCTCTCTCTCTCTCTCTCTCTCTCTCTCT
This sequence comes from Macrobrachium rosenbergii, assembly GCF_040412425.1. Lineage (NCBI taxonomy): Eukaryota > Metazoa > Arthropoda > Malacostraca > Decapoda > Palaemonidae > Macrobrachium > Macrobrachium rosenbergii. The sequence goes on along the minus strand of NC_089741.1, from coordinate 19,298,698 downwards.
CTCTCTCTCTCTCTCTCTCTCTCTCTCTCTCTCTAAGGAAACTGTTCTTCATCGAAATATATAAATATTGTTATTTTTTATTCGTAATTGTATACAATTTCATGAATAAAAGGCAGGATTATGATAAGAAGTATTGATAATTTGAATGGTCACTTTGGGAAGAAAGTTTTACTTTTGTATTTCATACGTAGTGACCATGCAAGTTCTTATGCTAGATTAGGCAATGTAATCAAGAATAAATACCCCTAAAGTTTATTAATAAACGAACTTTCCTTTAGAGATATTTTTCTTTGTTATATTTGGACTACTATTAAAGCGTTCTTTATTCTCAATAATAATTACATTCACACCTCTTATTTTCTTGCCAGATTCTTCTTAACTGTCTCAAAAATATTCATTTTTCTCCCCTTCTCTTGTTTGTGTCATCGTAGTTGCCTTGTATTTTCATCTACCTCTGATTCTTCATCCCCCCTCTCTGCTGTTTCTTCTTCTTCTTCTTCTTCTTCTTCAAAAGATTCCCTTTATGCTTTGGTATCGTCATTCTGTCTTTACTGACATTTTCTTGCCGTATTTCTATTTTCCAATATTTTTCTCCAGTAAAATCTTGCAAAGTCTTCCCCGTGCAACATCTTCCTCAAGAATACCCCAGATGCAACCAGCAGTGGCGTTTTGCCACCTGCGACTTTATGAACGAGACATTGTTAAGCTGAATTCAAACTTTTGTCAGAAATGAATCGGTTATCCTCGACCTGCCACACGGAACCGGCGAGAGAGAGAGAGAGAGAGAGAGAGAGAGAGAGAGAGAGAGAGAGAGAGAGAGAGAGAGAGAGATCCATGTAAATTGAAGAATATAGCATCCCGGTGTCCCTGGATGTCCATTTAATTTCTTAGTTTTTCTCTTCACAGAAAGCCATTTCTTAAGTTCCACCGACCACGAAGGGTTCTTGAAGCAGTTAGTTATCTCTTGCGTTGAAGTGTTGTGTCACTAGGAAGGATTACCTACTGTAACGGCGCAAATATTATTATTATTATTATTATTATTATTATTATTATTATTATTATTATTATTATTATTAATAAAATTGAAAATGTTCAAAGAAGAAAGCTTATTGTTATCACCATTTCTGATACAAGAATACGAAGTCTTTATGTTTAATTTGTTAATGTAAACGGAAAACTGATTGTAAATGCTTGAAGTATTATGAGAATATAATGTCACTTCTTAATTTCACATCGCTCATAATTCTAGAATACAAGTAAAATGTCTTGTTCATCGACCTGTGAAACGAAAACCAAGCATCAGTTGTATATAAATTACTATAGTTGACCACTATTTTCCTCTTTTTTTTTTCAGGTATAGCCAACGATGCTGGGAACTCCGCAGGCTTCTCCACGATAAATACAGGTGGAAGACCTCCCCAGGCTAAGGAAGGTAAGAAAATTTGCCTTGAGTGAGGTCTCTGTGGTGCTTCGTTTTAATCCACGATTGTTTTCTCACAAATTACCAGGTCTTTCGATTCGTCTAAACAAGGGATATCACTCGGAAATGGAATTTTCACTATATATTTGATTCAGGGTAAATTCCGATTGAGAATTTCTCTTGGATATTTTGCTACCTCACATTTTTTGGGGGGTTTTTCTTCGTTAGAAGTTAGGGAAAACACGAGAGGGCGGATGACACAAAATGATTGAAGCTAACAATCGGTGAATGAATTAGAAAACCAATGAAATCCAATGAAACATTTTTTGGTGAATGTGAAAAAGACCTTTTGCGTAGAAAAGGTCCGTCTCTCTCTCTCTCTCTCTCTCTCTCTCTCTCTCTCTCTCTCTCTCTCTCTCTCTCTCTCTGCAGATAGAATAAATAACCAGATGACCATCCCTTTTCTCTGTACCTCCTAATGGAGCGGTCATGTTAAGAATTCCCTCCGATGCAAAGGCACAAGAGCCTAAGGAACCAAGGAAACATTTCCTCCTGAGAGATTGCTAGAGACTGCCGCCGTTCCATCAAGGAGGTCGCCTTTGTTCCCTGGCATTCTTTCAGGAACAATACGTGTTGTTATTTTCAACGGGTTAGGATCATTTTCATTTTGATTTTTAGTAGTTTTAGATTAACTTTTTCTTCATTTGTTTAGGTTAATATTGTAAAGGACTGTTCTTTATGGGTGAAAGAAAGTGTTTTCCTAATTCATTTTTATTAGTTCAGAATTGGCAATGGTTTTTTTCATCAGTTTAGGATTAGTAGTGTTTTTATTGGTTTAGGAACTAAGTTTTTCTGTGGTATAGGTGAAATTTTTTTTTTTACAAACGTGGATCAACGTTTCCATTTAGTTTGGATCAGCGTTGGAATTTATTTATTAACATTAGTGTAGGCATAACAATTTTATTTTCTTTCCTAGTGGCTTAGGTAAAACATTGGATCTTTCTTAGATAGTGGCCCCCGAGGATTTTAACCTTTGCGGCGTGTTTAGTAGAAGCCCGTGAGGGATTACCGTAAAGACATAAACAAAAGACTGTAAATATCATAAAGATGATGACCCCCAAGAAATATTAGAACTGGCGACGATAGGTTAGTGGAAAGAGTGCGCAGCTCGGAAATGATAGAGGCAAGACGGGGAGGGAGACCTAGAAAGGATTTGACAGACAGGATGAAAGAAGTATGGCAAAGTAGGGACTTTGACATCCAGGAAGTTCAAAAAAGCGTGAAAAATGGGGGTGAAATCCGGAGTGTGCCTGGGTGGGTTCGAGACGTTGCTGATGAATTTGTGTGTATGTGGGAAAGTGGCCAACGTTGGACGTAAAAGTCCTGTTGTGGCAGTGTCTATTTTGTTGTTTTTTATGCAGAGTCAGACCTCTGTCATTGGAAACGGATTATTGTTAAAGTAAACTGGCGAAAAAATTATGAATGTGATAGCGCATCAAAACAATCCAAATATCGGATCCACACTTGTCCCCCAAAACACTTCATCTCTTGTAATGATGATGGCGATTTATGACAGTTTTGTGGAGTGTCTGAGATTGCTTGCGGGGTCATTCTTTTTCATCCTTTTGTTGCTTTTGCAAAATAGCAGAGAGAGAGAGAGAGAGACCTGGTGAGCTGGTGCTATAACACTCGCATCATTAGCAAGAGAGAAAGAACGTACAAGGCAGGTTTTTTTAGATCTCAGAGTGGAGAAGGCATGTTGCCAGCAACCCCATCCCAGAAAACTTGTTGGAAAGAGCTGTACTTTACGTAGTCACACGCCTGTAGTAGGCTATTTATATATACATACATACATATATATACACAGACACACACACACATATATACACACACACACACACACACACACATATATATATATATATATATATATATATATATATATATATATATATATATATATATATATATATATATATATATATATATATATATATATATATATATGTATATGTGTGTGTGTGTGTGTGTTTTGTGTACGTATATGTATGTAGGCGTATGTGCGTAGGTCATGCTGAATCTTTCAAAATTCTTCAGTGTATTAAAATATATACAAAGAATTCGTTGACTATCGCAGCTTAGAGACAGGAATCACATATATATAATTGTCAAAGGAAACTCTCTCTCTCTCTCTCTCTCTCTCTCTCTCTCTCTCTCTCTCTCTCTCTCTCTCTCTCTCTCTCTCTCTCTCTCTCCGAAGACAGGAAGGTCAGTTATTTAAGATCCAAGAGAAAATCTTGCTGAAAATGGATGCAAGCAATCCGCCGTCGTCATGAGAGTCCTGGCACGCCATCATTCAGATCTCAGGACCAATCACGCCAGAGATCAAAGCCTTCCGCCTCTACAGTAGCTTCGAAAATAGGTTCGGGCGATGAAAGGAGCAGGGACAAGGATTGTGCAAGAGTCGAACCGAGAACGATAAAGTTATAAACAAGGCGGAGAGAAAGAGAAGACTAAATTTCTGCGAACAGGCGGTTCAATAAATAGGAAAAGCTAGCAAGAGTTAGCGACATCGAAGGAATTGTATTATCAAACTATATTTAAAGGTTTTCTCTTGGAGACTTTCCTTTTCTATGAAGAAAGTTTTAACAGTGAGAGAGGACGTCAGAGTAATTGACTGTCGAATTAAACTGAACGAGTAGCTCTAACGAGCACCTGTTCCTGGTGTGCTGAGAACTTGTTAACCTCAGCTTGTTGTGGGTTGGTGTAGTCCCTCTTCCAAACCAGCGGCCCTCAAACTAAGGCCTCTTGTACGCAGGCCTATGCAAGATCTATGAAGAAAGGTAGTTTACATAAGAAGGGAACCATCTCTATTGGGCGTGAATTACAGCGTGGCAGCTAAAGAGTGGGGACACTGTACCCTCTGCCAGAAATGATTTGGAATTTTTTTTTGCCCACCTAGCACGCCTTTAACTACACGCTTTCTTTCGAAGGGGGGTCTTTAGCCTTGGACTAAATAGTCTTTCAGTCTTTCACAAGGCAGTGGAGCTAAACCAAGTAAGGGAAACTAAAAGTTAACCTGGAAGTAGCTGCTACTAAGTGACTGTTAGCCCTTTAGACCAAGCTTCGCAACCTGAATCAAGCTCATGTTTGTTTTGTATGAGTCGTCTATTTTCAAGCTTTGGAATTCTATTCCCACCTCTGCTTGACTGCGGGACGCGTTAATGAGGTCCGTTGCCGCTTGCACTAAACCGACAAGGTTTGTTTCAGTTTCCAGTAGCACTCGGTTTACACTGACAGAGTTATTCAAATTCTGTAATCAGTCTTCGTCTTTTACCCTGGCTTGAGACTGACTTGGGCGTATGAACCCTCGTGGCGTGTATTAATTACTCGTTCCGAAGTTCTTTTGTCATACTGATCTGTCAGTATCTCTTTGTCAGCTCCCTCCTTTGAACGCCTTAGACGAGACGATCTGGAAGAACGGTCTGTATAATTCAGTCATTTCCTTTTCTTCCCTTTGAGAGTAATGACCGTTAAACCGTCCCTGAAACGCCATTACTTTCGGAATAGTTTAATTGAACTTTAATTAGTGTATGAGCGAAAGGAGAGGGGTGAAAGCTCCCTTATGTACGAAATCTGGACCAGAGACAGATGGCGAATTTAATTTTGAAAGGAATTACACGAAAAAGGAATGAATCGTCAGTGAAAGTTATCGTACAGGTTTGATGTGAGCGGTTATGGATAACAATGAGACCTGGAAAACTAGCAGAACGAGAAAGTGAGAGCTTACAATATGTCCATCAGTTACTTCCATATTTCCTCCCAAATTTGGATTCAGCTCTTTGCTCTAATCCGAATTGAACCTTTAACTATTTCATCATTTAATTTTCAATTCATTCACTTCCGGGGTCATAATCAGAAAGGAATAATTATCATTACCTCATAAAATGTCAAATTATCTCCCATCTCGATGCTCACAATGAGGTGAGAACAAAACTGGGAATCGAGAAGAAGCCTGCTTTTTAGGTTGGTTTTTGGGGGTTATAAATCGTTGATGGAGATTATCTCCATCACTTGGATGTGTTCGGAGGAGGAGAATGATGGGGAGAGCTTTGGAGATCAAAGATCAAAGCCACATTTAGGATAACTTTGGAGAGTGAATTTACAGTAAACTAAATTCATTACCAGGAAATTCACAAAAGTTCATCTCGACAGCTGTGGAGGTAATTAAAAAAAAGTTGAGCAGCCGCAAGGTGTAGATAACAGCTACTGCTACTATTCCTACTAAAAGGACAGTTGCTACTAATACCTTTGCTGCTGATTTTCTTTAGTATGCAAGTATTGCTATTACTTCTACTATTTGATGATGATACAAACCTAAATGTAGGTTTGTCATTCTTGCCGTTTGTCTGTCCTTCCTTCACATTAAAAGTACAGTCAAGCTGAAAATCATATTTTCAGCAATTTTTACATCATTTTCTAGATGCAGGAAATACATATAAACAATCTTTTAACAATATTCCCGGGCTTCGTTGTGACCTGCCCCTGACCCCAAACATTTCAGGATAACTCTTTTCCTCCTGTCTCCTGAGGAAGTCTTTCCTCAGATTCATGTGGATTCTTTTAATCCAGTCATCATTACAAAATTATCAAAAAAGGGCAAAATCATCGGTCTCGGTGAAGACAGTTTTTTGCAAAATCGAACACCATGCCTTTAGAAGGAAGAGATTAGGTAGTCAGGATTTTCACATTCGCACACACACACACACACAGAGGAGAGAGAGAGAGAGAGAGATAGAGAAAACGCTGCTTGGTTGTCACTTCAGCCATGATTTGTTAGATGCCTTCACTATCTTCTGTCAAAGGGACTATGCACCAAAATTCGATCGCTCTGATCCATGTACTGAAATCTGTTTTGGACTGACTGATTTGTACGTGTTAAAAACACTCCAAGCACTTTGAATAGTTAGTTTATGCAAACTATATCACGTAGTAGCCTTTAACTTGCAGCAAAAGCGAGCTTATAATGCGTAACCTTTTCACAAATAGCCATGCCCTTTAAATGTATATTTTTAATCTTACTCTTGTGGTTCTTGGACCTCATTGTGACCTACTACCACTTTCACGAGACAGTCCCAAAGTCGACTTGTTTTGCACGACCCACCTCGATGTCATCCACCGAGTGGATCTTTATCTTGCAATGCACATACAGACTTTATTTGGGGTTTTCTCTCTACCTAGTCTATGAAGAGCCCATTCATGATTGAATGAATGGATGAATGGCTCCTGTAAGCAAGATTGCTCTAGGGACAATAATATTTAATATCCACTAGCATCTTAATCAACTAATGGCAATCGTTTTCGGGGATATATCATGTTTTGTTCTTAATTATTCCAACGAGCATTTTTGCCTAAATGTTGCATGATTTCTGCCTTCATTGCAGTCATATTATTATCATTATTATTGTTGTTATTGTTATAATTATTATTAGACTGCTCAAGAAGAAAAAATACATAGATATAAAGTAGAGAAAAGAAGCGCATGGAATAAAAGAAAACGCTCATAGAAAACGTTCGCTTTAACCTTCTCATTTTTCATGTTTATTTCCAGAATCTCGATCGGGATTCTGTACACGAGGGACCCTCACTCCTCTCTCCCCCTTGCTGTAATTAACGACCAATTAAGCCATTTCAGAGTTAATACCATTTCGGGAAAGAAGTCGTTACTGTATCCTTCAGAGAACTTCTGCTGACCGTGATGAGGAAGGTCACCGAGACAGTTGTGGAGGGAGGTAGGGAGGGAGGGACAGGGAACTGGAGTGAATTCTCGGGGTCATTGTTCCAGATGAATCGCGAGTGTTAATTACCTGTGTCATGCCAAAGGAAGGGGCGCACAAAGTTATCATGAAACAAAGGAAGGGAATAAACGGAGGAATGAGAGAGACGGAAAAAGATGTTTTATAATTCTTTCTATTGTCTGCTTTACATCTTTAGAGGGAGTGGCCTCATTGTCTTTAAACCTTACGGTTTTCATCAAGCTTCGTAGTTTTCCCCCTAATTTGTTTACAGTCCACTGTAGTCGAGTAACTACCAGGTACGTGCTGCATTGCCTAGATCACTAGAGGCATTTAATTCGTTTTTACCCACAAAGGATCGATGTCGGGTTTCTCCCTGGTGAGTGGAGGGTGATAATCACTGAACCAGTGTGACCTACATCATTACTGTATTATTATTATTATTATTATTATTATTATTATTATTATTATTATTATTATTATTATTATTATTATTCTAAAGTTTCCCTGGTATTGAGTGCTTACATGAAAACAAAAGATAAAATAGATAGAAAAGAGAAGCAGATAACAAATGAACAATAAATACGATATATTAGCGAAGTAATATTTCCAGAAGGACGTTTCTAACAAGCTAAACTCTCATTTGAATATTGAATTAAAAAGAAATAGTAAAGTAAAGAATATTCAAATTGCACCTTAAATATCAGAGGGGTCAGTGCGTTTATTTTTATTTCTAGTTTTTCCAGTTCTTCCAGGATCTGCAACGTAGCAGATGGTATGGTAACGATCATTAGATTATGGAATGCCTGGGAAATTCATACTTTTAAAAATGAATTGAAATCACGGAGAGGTTATTTCTGCCGCAGAAGAACTAGATTTCCTTGCCGTGAAGAGAAGTTCGGTGTTTAAACTTATGGTGAAAATTGGCCAATTCTTTGTGACTATTCTCAGGAAAGGATGTTATTATTTTCATTATCATCATTATTGTTGTTCTTATTTTCAGGGTGTAGAAACCGAGACGGGCAAGAATACCAAAACATGCCGTCGGTCTGTCCAGGAATCACTGTTAATGGATTTCCTCCCTTAGCGATGATAGACGCACTTCTTGAAAAGAGTCAGCGGTATGATTCAAGGAACACCGAGGAAGAGAGAGAATGCCACATTCCGGGAGTGAAAGGTATGAAATTTGTTCGAAAGCAGTTGATTCCTGAGTGTTCAGAATATTTGGTAAAACGGAAAAGCACTAACTAGGCTGTTTATGAATTAGGTATGTATTTTCTTTACCTCGCGAGTTTGTGGTGCAACAATGTTATACCGTAACGCCCGCGTGGTCTCCTCTTCTCTTGTTCATTCTGTGGACATCGGGAATCCTCGGGTTGCATGAGTTAGTAACTGAGCATCTCTCATTGCTATCGAGCTTTGGAACGCTCTTCCTGCTTCCTTGCTTCCCGACTCTTCAAGAGTCAGGTTTGTCTCTTCCTTAGAAATTGAACTTAATTCGCTTCTTTCCCCCTTTAATTTCCTTGTTATATTCGAGGCTGGGTTAGATAAGGACTCGCGGCTGCCTTTCCCATCGGCCTCTCTACATAAAGGAAAAGCTTGAAACGCAATGTTGAAGTTTTATAGATAAGCAGGAATTTGATTTCATCTTTCTCCACTGACCTTCGGGTCTCATTGTCATCCACTGCGTTTGTTACCCATCCCCCCCCAAAAAAAAAAGTTTTTAATAAGTCCCGGTAACGCCTGGTCTCGGAGTTAACCCGACGTCCAGCCCTCCTCTTTTATCCGGTCTTGAGGCCGTCGAGGTTGGCAGCCTCGCCTGACGGGGGGAATGTCACTCCAAACCTTTCCTCTGCTATCTGTGGCCAACACGAACAGACGGGGCCAAAATCCATCTACTTTATTCATTCATCATCATTGAATTTCTAGCGTTATAAAGGTTTACTCTTCATCTTTTCTTGTTTATTTTTTTCACATTTCTTCCTTAATTTGGCTTCTTCATTTAAGGAATTTTCGACCGTCAGTTACTTTAATAAATAATGGAGTCATTTCTGGGTTTTTGCATCTGGAGGTAAATTACTCTTGTCATCCAACGTGGCATGAAATAATCTTACTTCTGGGAACAGGCAGTGAAAAAAGAAAACAAGTCACCCACGAAGAGAAAGAGAATTGAAGAGTACTATTTTTCATGAAGTTAATTGAGACGCTGAGAACCTCCGTCATTTTAATGTGCTCAAAGAGGGGCGTCAGCGGAAGAACTTTAAGGGAAAAGATATTATTAATACGCTAGAATGGGAATAACATTAAACAGGGAGTGAATATGATTTGGACCAATTAACTGGTAATATTAAAGTGGAATTCATTCGTTGATTATTACTTTTATTTCGAGGGAAAGAAAATGATATAGTTATGTTTTAGAAATTTTGTGCAGAAAGTTTTAAAGAGCTTCCGAAGAATACAATCTTTGTTGTTGAATTTCGGGTTTAAAGGTATAAATAACGCAACTGCTTCTATAAAGTTTCCCTTGATTACAAGTTTCATTTCATTTGAGCGATGATCTAAGCTATTTAATTGTTGACACTTCGATGCAACAGAACCCTAACATAAGAGAAAGCTGCAAGGAAATAAAGTATAAATAGTCTCTCTTTCTCTCTCTCTCTCTCTCTCCTAAAAGATTAATTTCATCCGGCCTCCCAAACACCGCTTCCTTACCCCAAGTCAAACTGTGGATGAAATTCTTCTCTTCCTGAAACAAACTTCGAGAAAATCCAATATTCCTCACAGCCATTTCTGTTCACTCGAATTCTGAAGGCGACGGCTACCGTATAAATTTCCCTTCATATGCGTGCGTGCGCGCGTGTTTGTTGACGTTATTTACTCTGGACTTACGGGAGTTAGTCTGGAATTTACGTAGAGAGGGAGAACTATTTTTATATTGGGCCAGACCATCGAAGGAGGGTCAGGAATACGGAAGAACAGAAAGTGTTCTGTGCGTGGTCATGCTCTTGTTGTTCTGAAGCTTGTTCTGTTTGTTTTGCTCCTCGTGCCTGTGGTGCTGTAGTGATCGATTGTTTTATATGCTCTGTCTGAAAGTGTCACCTGGATGACTTTAGTCCTTTTGTCCCTAATGAAGTAAGAGAGTCTGGTCAGCATTACTAGGAATGATTTTTTCACTCTTGTAAAATTACCGTCGTTGCAGATGGAGTCAGAATTCAGTTTTGGTTTTCTGCAAAAGAAAACTATTGTGCCGGCTTTGTCTGTCAGTTAGCACTTTTTCTGTCCGTCCTCAGGAATTAAAAACTACTGAGGCTAGAGGGCTTCAAACTTGTATGTTGATCATCCACCCTCCAATCATCAAACATAACAAATTGCAGCCCTCTAGTTTTTCTTTCATTTAAGGTTAAAGTTAGCCATGATCGTGCGTCTGGCACTACAACAACATAGGCCACCACGGCCGGCTGAGAGTTTTATGAGCCACGGCTCATACAGCATTATACCGAGACCACCGAAAGATAAATCTATTTTCGGTGGCCTTGATTATACGCTGTACAGAAAACTCAATTGCGCCGAAGAAGCTTCGGTGCATGTTCTGCTTGTTTATTCTTGTTTATTAATGTTAGTCTGTGCAAATATCCATCAGATTATGTCTTCATTTTATGATAGGTATTTACTTAGATCAAGTAATGCCAACTGCTAACTAAAAATTCCTGTTAAATCATCCACAACACTAATCGTTAAACAACTACACTGCACGCCATCTGAGACATTCTTGCATATAACGTCTTTCTTAATAAATTTCCTTAACCATCCTTTGAAAAAAGAACGCTTGATTTTCCCCCGAAAGAAAGACGCGAATGAGAGAAGCCTTGACGCTTAGTTTACGTTTCCCGGCGACGCTGGCAGCCATTGGAGGGAATATCTTTTTCAGTTGGAATCAGGTGAGACACATCTTGACATTACTTCTCCATCTGGGATGCTCTGGTCGGATTCCTGAGATGACAGGGATGCTGCGAATTTCCTGGAACTATTCCCAGTGGGCCATGAGAGAAAGAGAGAGAGAGAGAGAAAGGGAGAGAGAGATGGCGAGGCGGGCTAGGTGTGGTGGGTGGAATCTTTTTCATATTACTTGCACTATTACGTCATTGTTCATTCCTTTTCGTTGGGAAATCATTCCACAGAAAAGAGAAAAGAGGGAAAAAATATTTAAACAAAATAGTGTCTGTATATTCAGAATTTAATGAAACTCACCATAAGGGATTAACGAATTTCAATGCACATCCACAAACTTTGTCCTGCTTCCCATTACACACACAGACATCTTATATATATATATATATATATATATATATATATATATATATATATATATATATATATATATATATATATGTGTGTGTGTGTGTGTGTGTGTGTGCGTGTGAGTGTGAATACATACACTTTATCATAAAGTCCTTCATCTTTATATTCCTCCTCGGAAAGCAGTGTCTACAGGGAGAGTAAATTTTCCCATGGGAATACAAAGAAACGAATGAAAGAAACACCCATTTGAATACTCAAAATATTTTCATCCATAATTCCATCTTGACGAAAAATTTTGACGCGTTGTAAAGTAAAAGGAAAAGGCAAAGGGGGAAAGTGAAGTCGCCTAAACGTTCTCGAAACCTGTGATGGAAGAAGATGGTCTGAGAATGAGGGCTTTTGAGGTGGGCCATTTAGCGAAGAGAGAAAACAAAGGGGAAGAGGAAGTTGGGGACAGAGGTCGGTGTTACTGACAGAGGAAGAAAGTCTTCTTGGTGTCCTGGCTGTTGATTGCTCTTTGTTATCAATTTATTATTATTAATCATCATTTTGGCAGATGAAACCTACTCACATGGAACAAGCCCACGGGGCCATTAACTTGAAATTCAAGCGTCCAGAGAATGTTGGTTTCAACCTCCCACCGCAGACACCACACTGCAGCAGTAATTGATCATAATACAGAGCCAGTGATTTTTTTCATCGCCTTGGGGGAGGAGCAAACTCGCGACATCTGAGCGGCATGTCACGACGCTACCGACACATACCAGCGGACCAGCTAAAAGAAAATCAAATACTGAATGATGACGAAATTCATCGATATAAATGAATGAAGTGGAAAGAAACAGACATCTCGACTACCTTGAAGTATTTATTTTTGATTCATGGCGGAAATGGAACATTTCATTGAAACAAATAAACATTACTGTAGTAAATGATGATTAACTCTAAAATAAAACTAGTAAAAAATGCGCCGAAATTTCTTCTGTGCAATCTAGTTTCCTGTACAGCGTATAATAAAAGGTCACCGAAAATAGATCTATCGTTCGGTGGTCTCGGTATAATGCTGTATGAGCCCCGACCCATGAAAACTTTAACCACGGACCGGTGGTGGCCTATCCTATATCGTCGCCAGAAGAACGATCGTGGCTAAATTTAACCTTAAATATAATAAAAACTACTAAGGCTAGAAGGCTGCAATTTGGTATTTTTGATGATTGGAGGGTGGATGATCAACATACCAATTTTCAGCCCTCTAGCCTCAGTAGTTTTTAAGATCTGAGAGAGGAGAGAAAAAGTGCAGACAGGATAAAGTGCGGACGGACTGACAAAGCCGGCATAATAGTTTTCTTTTACAGAAAACTAAAAGGAGGTAAATTAGCGATCTTATAAGAATGTTAAACAAGGCACAGCACACTGCAAGCTCACATTTAAAAAATAAACCTGATTTTATCATGTGTTTTAGCGTAAAGATGTGAGTAGGGAAAGTTTGCAGATTCTTTCAATAATGAGTAAAAGGTAAAAAAAAAAAATAAGTAAAAAAGATTCATTCCTCGTTAGGGATTAAAGATCATAGCATATACTTCTAAATAAGTAAATTTGGAGGAGGCTTTTAGCTTTATGTAGCGTATGAAATGTAGAAAAACATCAAGCAAATCAAAATGGTTCTGTGAAATCTTATTCACTTCAGGATAAGAAAGAAAACATGCCCTTGTGCTAATTCCCCCATTGGATGGAATCCCTTTCATGAAACTATCGCCCTTTCGCGGGGCGCAGACTCTGAGTGACCTTCATTAAAAGCAGATTTCGTTAAAGATTAAATTAATTGCCGTGGAAGCCCTTCCACATAAATATGAAGCCTTCTGCTTTTGAGGCTGTTGAAATATTAAGTAAGATATTCAGTGCTTTAATGAGACCCAATATGGATCCTCATGTTTGGTGCTGATCATGATGTGATTCGCTTTCACTTCAATTTTGAGTTTCGATCTGATTGCTGGTACAAAGTGAAGGCTGTATAAGTTGTGAATAAATAGACATATTTCCACACGTACATACGCACACACACAGGTACGCGCACAGTATGTGTTTGCGCGCGTGCGTGTGTGTGTGCGTGAGTGTGTGAGTATGGCTATTTTTGAGCGGTGTAATTTTTTTTTTTTACCAGATATATATGTACCTGTAATAGCCGAAAAAACCTCTTAACTTCTCTGTTATCTTCACACTTTGGATGCCCTTGTAACTACATAGCCTTTGGCTTTACAAGCATACCCAAAAGTGTTAAGAGTTCGACATGTTAACAAGCCAATGCAGTTATTAAAAACAAATTTATATTTATAGTTACATGTATATATATATATATATATATATATATATATATATATGTATATATATATTTATATATATATATATATATATATATATATATATATATATATATATATATATATATATTTATATATATATATATATACAAATATATAATTATATATATATATATATATATATATATATATATATATATATATATATATATATATATATATATATATATATATATATATATATATATATATATATATATATATATATATATATATATACTGTATATATCTTTAATGACATAGAGCAGACTCCAGGAAAGATTCCTTAGTTAAATACACTAAAGAATAGCCAATTTCTTGTACATGAACAGGGCCAATGGCTCTTGTCCTTGCCTTTTGGTTTTTAACCAAGGTCATCCGCCAGTCATCCATAGCTGAAGCCGGGAAGAACAAGCACTCAACGCCTTAACCTTGTCCATCATCCCACTACTAATGATATCTTGTGGCCGTCCTGAGCAAGGCCACAATTTTCGATGGTGGATCTAGCCTTTACGTAAAGAGGAAGTATTTTGAAAAAGGAGCTCTTACCCTGAGCTCCGGCCACTAATCCAGGTACTACCAGCTGTTCAGCAGGACCTGGTGCTCACTAAGGGGCAGAAGCTACTCCATGAAGGTATTTACATAATCTGACACATTCACCCTCTGGGTACCAAAAGTCTTTGAAGTTCCAGACTTCTTGGATGAGAACAGTAAGAAGGGAGGCTGGAGATGGCGGAGATTAGTGCAAGTAGATGCACAGCATAGAAATAAATGGCAAAATTTTAAAGGGACTCTTTGTGTATCACAATGCTGGAAACTGGTGATGGCAGAGCTTAATTTGCATTTGGAAGGCGAGGGATTATTCCCGACCCACCGCCCAACATATTTAGACGTAAATGGGAACCAGGTTCTGCTCAGAACCAGTATATGGTGAGTGGCTAGCAACCGCACTCCTAAAGTCTTGTTGAGAAGCCAGAGTGTTTGGCCCAGCTGGCCCCACGCACTCCAAAGTGGGAAGAGGTATACAGTGAAAAAATATACAACATACATTATATGTTTACATCTATATATACATACTCACATGTGATCCAAAGCAAACAAAACGGTTGTTCATCCACTTTGTGTGGCCTCTTTGTAGCCCATTGCTTTTCACGTCATCAAAACAGCTTCTTAATTAGGCCTAAAATCCATTAGATATATATCCAATTCTTCAATCTTTTCCGTGATGTGCATTCTCCTTTGACAGTCATTATATAGATATACAGAAGACACAGAGAATTATAAACCAAAAGGACAAAATGAACGTGTCCATTACTTATAGGTATACAAAATGACACCCTTAAACTGACATAGCAAAAGTGGTCACAACAAGAATGGTAAGATTTATTTCTCTTCATTTATAAGAATTCTTTTTCAGAAGAGAAAATAATAAATCAAAGAAGGAAAAAAAAAAAAGAATTGGGACAAAGAAAATGGAAGTCCAACAGCTCATGTCCGACAGCGGCTGTCCCTGAGAACGACCCTCAAGTGACAGTAAAATGTTACGACAGACTGTTAAAGTGTATTCCGCGCCGTTTACATCTCCTCCGTCAGAATTCCTCCTCAGAGGAAATCGTGCTTGGCCAGAAATATCGTGGGTAAACACGCGTTGACGAAGACTCTAAAGCAAGCTTTTCTCTTTTCGCGAGTGAAGGAGGACACTAAAACTTCAACTTGGGTGATTTGAAAGTCTTCTGTCAACAGTTGTACATGAATTATCTCTTCTGCCATTCGTCTTTCAAGGATCTGGTTTTTGGTTAGTTTGTTAGTCATATATCTTTGCCCAGAGATATTGGAGGCAAACACGCACTGACGAAGACTCTAAAACATGTTTTTCTTCTTTTCACAGCTGAATGAGGACACTAAAACTTTAGTTTCGGTAATTTGCCAGTTTTCCGTCTAGTATTATACATGAATTGCCTTTTGTGACATTCGTCGTCTTTCTAGGATTTGAGTTTTGGTTAGTTTGGTTAGTCACGTGTCTTTGTGCTGACGAGGTTCCTAGGAAGTTTCCAGAATGTGTCATCGAATAATTGAGTAGATGATTGACTGATTTAGCTCTGTCAACTAGCGGTAAACTACCGCCGCCATCGACACCTCAGATCTATGATTCGTATCACGAAAAAACAGAAACATGAGTACAAGCGAGAGAGAGAGAGAGAGAGAGAGAGAGAGAGAAGGATGGAAGCAGGAGATATAATGGGCTACTGAAGGCAAGGGACTTCCCTGCGTTAAAAAATATTCTCTGTTTCCCTCTCATCGGAACGATTTGGTCTTGACGTCAAATGCTTCATATGCTCATAAAAATGGGTCTCCTTGGAAAGTGAGAAACTGTGCCAAAGTCTGATTTGGGCTTCATTAAATGGTCTCTTTCGCAACACATCCCCCACCAGCAATCCTTCGTGGCTTTTCAGCAACAAAAATTATGAACAGTAGAACATAGGGAAACTAATTGTATTTTACTATTATTATATTTACTACTATTATTATATTTACTGCGTTCATTTGACAAAACAGGATTATTATTATTATTATTATTATTATTATTATTATTATTATTATTATTATTATTATTAAAGATCATCGAACAACAAAGTCATTTTCTGTAGAATAGAAAACACAAAATATGGAAACGAAGGAGAATTTTATCTGAAAAATCCACTGCGCCGGCATTTAATTCTCACTGGGTGTAAGTTACGCTCAAGGTATGACGAATTCGATATTAAACAATATTTGGGGCGTAATATTGTGGATACAAAAAGAGACGCGTGTAAAAGTGAACAAAGGTTCATTTGAATATATACATCATTATATATATATATACATATATATATATATATATATATATATATATATATATATATGTTATATGAAATGAGCATTCTTACAACCTTGTTGTTACTTACCTGGCAAAAGTCGCGCAGGTTGGTAGCTGACCGAAGAAAACCGTCTCTTTCTCTCTCTCTCGCATTCCCTCTTTCTCCCTTAAGCTCTAATACAATCCTACATCTAAACGGGTATGTTTAAATCAAACCTGGGATACACAAATAGACTATTTCATAAACCCAACATGAGATTGGTTAAATAAAAAGAATGGGTTAATTGCAGGTTATTAAACCCCCACCTACAACGTCACTAAAGCATAAGTGATGATAAAACAGAAACTAAAACCCCTTTCCCCCACATTAATACTAAATGTCCCGTATTAACACCAAAGTCCATTAGTCGTCAAACACAAAAAAGACAGATGTCAAAAACGGTCACCCAGACCATGCTACTTGTACACCTGTGTGGGGTTTATCCCGGTAACATCTGTCAATCGAAGAAACGTTTTTATATTTTAGTCTAAATATGAGACAATGCGGGATATATCCCATAACATAATTAAAACCCAGTAAAGAAAATGCATAAATAATAATAAGAAAAACTACAGGCATTAGGAAATAATGAAATAAACGGCAAGGCACTGAATGTTCACAATTGTCTTAAGCTTACCTTTTCAACGGGTAACAGGGAGCTATCTTTTCACCGTCTATGATAAACGGCTCCAACAACAATAATGCCCCATATTTCACAAAAGATCTCGCACTTGCCTTATCGGCCACTCCCGTTCGAACAAGCGAACATACATCACCACAGTGACACTCCCGACAAATCCGGATCGGTAACCGGATAAGGCTTCTGGAAGTGTCCATGCTGACTCTACTTCCGTTGCACGTGTTTGTAACCAAGGCCTTCGAGAAGGTTGACAATGCTGAATTTGCGCCGGAAGTGCCCAGCCGTGTTCAGACCGTGCTGAATCCGAAAAACACCCAAGCATCCGCTTCTTGTCCTGTTTGGCCTCTGCACAACAGTGGGGTACCCATGCTTAATAAAACACACACACACACACACACACACACACACACACACACACATATATATATATATATATATATATATATATATATATATATATATATATATATATATATTTCTAGATATACATATATATATATATATATATATATATATATATATATATTTCTATATATACATTATAAATATATATATATATATATATATATATATATATATATATATATATATATATATATATATATATATATATATATATATATATAGAGAGAGAGAGAGAGAGAGAGAGAGAGAGAGAGAGAGAGAGAATCTATAAAAAACAAAAATGCAGGATACAAACGACGGCAGCAGAATGAACATTGTTATGAAATATAGTCACCGGTAAACAGAAATAATTGACCTGAAACGTTGAATAGAAAGCAACTGGAAGCTTTCCAGCGCTCTTCCTGGAAGTCTATCGAGCTGGAAGCCGTCACCAAACGAAATTCCATATTACAAATGTCACCCTGTTAGAACTTTTGTAGCTTTCCTACAGAATATCTTGCACGAATTCTGCTCCGCCTTTCATGAATGCTACTATCGTTTGCTGTATATGTATGTGGGTGTCTGTGTGTGCGTGTGTGTGTGTGTGAGAGAGAGAGAGAGAGAGAAAGAGAGAGAGAGAGAGAGTCTTCCATGAAAACATCCGGTAATGTCGAAATTGGTAACTAGAGTTTTCACCATAATTGGAGACTATAATAAGAGATCAAAAGACAGGCTCAGTCAGACAAACGGAGGTTGACAGAGAAAGAGAGAGAGAGAGAGAGAAAAGAAAAACCCTCAGTCGAAAGATTCAGTACCGTCAAAGTTGGTAAACTGAGGTCATATCTGACAGAGACAGACAGACAGACAAAGGAAAACATTCAGCACAAAACTGAGATAACGTCAAAATTTAATTTGCACCTCCAATATTCGCCCTAAATAGGAGGCCACAATGGGACACTTCTACTATAACAATGTTAAGGAGGTTCCTGCTAAGCCTCCCAAAGACTCGGTCTGTTCCATTTACGTCGTCTTTCCAGGATCCATAATCTACCTATTGAAAGTGAAATTCTAGAATCTGTCATTCCATTTGCGGAATTTCCTCTCAAGGTTTCTCTCCTTTGTGGCTGATGAAGAGTTTGAGCTGAGACTCTTATTCCCTGCTGCGCCCGTTCTCATTTCGCCTTTTATCCCGGACTAGTGAAAGCCCCTGGGTTTCGTGTGACTTTTGTTCCGTGATGCCCTTTCACCTCTAGCTCTGTAGCTAATCTTGTTATACCATTACATTCTGCTTGTTTGTAAGTACAGCCGCGACGCTCGGTAAAGAGCTTCCGGCATTCTGTTAGATTTTTCACACATAGCCAAATCAGATCATCACCTCTCACTTAATTAGCTATCATGATAAATTTTTCCGTCATTTATCAGACACTAGTTGACCAACCCGGCGCTGCCCGGAATAACTCTGAATGACAACCAATAAACTTTCTCTCTCTCTCTCTCTCTCTCTCTCTCTCTCTCTCTCTCTCTCTCTCTCTCTCTCTCAAGTTCTTCATTGGAAGGGTGGGTACAGCTCTCGGCTAGCACGCTGTTGGCTCAGTGTTCGACTCTCCGATCGGCCAATGAAGAATTAGAGGAATTTATTTCTGGTGATAGAAATTCATTTCTCATCATAATGTGGTTCGGATTCCACAATAAGCTGTAGGTCCCATTGCTAGATAACCAGTTGATTCTTAGCCACGTAAAATAAATCTAATCCTTCGGGCCAGTCCTAGGAGAGCTGTTAATCAGCTCAGTGGTCTCGTTAAACTAATATATACTTAACTTTCTCTCTCTCTCTCTCCATCTTTCTTCTCCCAAGCACACACTCTCTCTCTCTCTCTCTCTCTCTCTCTCTCTCTCTCTCTCTCTCTCTCTCTCTCTCTCTTCCTAACCCCCACCCTCTTTGGTACCAGTGATGTCTCACCCCCGCAATATTCTTTCCCATATATTTATTAAGTCATTCGTAAAGTTACTAAGTCTGCGGGCATAACCAGGCCCGTTTCAGTTAAGCCTATCCCCGCCCCCCTCCCCCTTTGGTGCCCTTTGGTGCTAGTGATGTCTTACCCCCACTTAGGGGAGATGTCTAAACGGAACTTCCGGCAATAGCTTAAGTTATGATTAGCATCATTGCGAAAAGAGGCAGCCATCACTTTGAACGATCTTGTATGAATCATAAAGACACCGAGGGGCTGCCGGCATCCATTAAAGAGAAATAATTCCGGTATTGGTAAACAAAACATCTCAAGCATGTAGCATTATTATCGTCAAGTTTGCAGATGCAGAAAGTCTCGTAAGTATTAGTTAGTTTCCTGTCAGAGAAAAAGTTAGAAGTCGAAGGTTACACCAAAATATTGTCAATAAAGACATATAGTATATACAGCGTTAAACGTGCACGTGAATCGGAGTTAGAGCACTAATTTAGCTCGCCTAATCGATAGAGTCTTAGTTATACAATAATTTAGCCTTCCAATCAAACAATTCTTATGAGCAAAATATTATCATGATGAAAAGGATATATATATATATATATATATATATATATATATATATATATATATATATATATATATATACACACTCAGTTCTCATTTATGGAAAAGAAGAAGCATCAAGAGAGTAGTCATTATCGTATTGCACTAGCTATACTGTCTTATTTCCTGTTTCCTGAGTGACTAATAAGCACAGAGGATTCAGAATACTTCCCTACAGAACACCAGGCAAAACTCCATCAACATGAAGCTTTTATTGAGATACCGTACACGCCTTCTGATTTTCAAGCTACAAAACGTATGCATATTATGTATGGTGAGTCAAGTCTAATAAAACACTAAAATAAATGTGATCATATTTAAAGGTAATTCCTTAATGGAGGTTATCTTTAATATAACTACTTAAGTCTAATTGTTTCCTGCAGCCAGACTGGTTCTCAGAAAGCAAGTGTTTATGTTCGAATTACTAATAAAAATTAGAAGATCAGTGTATCAGAAGCCTTCGGGAGCACTGGAGGGTTGATCAGTAATCATTATTCAGCTTCGTGAAACGGACGTTGGAACTTTAATTTCCTCGCAAATAGAAAAATTCTGTTAAATATAAGCCTCTGATTACTTTTGTCCTCTGAAGTGAGCCCTGCTAAATATCCATGACTCTGGTTCATTCAGGAAATCATCCCAACCCCACAGTTATAACAATCATCTCCTTTAGATCAAATGATCAAACTAACAAATTTTCTTATTCGTTTATGTATTAAATTGTTTGATGGTCTCATTCTTAGGTCTAAGCACTGGGAGAGACTGCGAGGAGATGGAACACCAGACATTTCACAGTTGTTCAGGTGAGGTAAGACTTCAGTCATTTATTTCATCATTCTTAATTAATAAGAATATGGCCTCCGTCATCAGTTACTCATTTGATTAAGTCCAGAACTTCAGTCAAAACCTGACTTCATTAACAAAGAATGAGGGAATATTCTTCTTCGAAAAGTTCAGCTTCATATCCGCTTACGTTTTCTGACAGAATTGTCATCGTGTTCTCTCTCTCTCATACGTAGCAATATCCTTGTTTCAAGAATTATTGAATGACTTATAGGCACTACTTATCTGCTCAATAAGCAGCTGTTGGAAGGTAAATGATTATATCTTTGCTGTAAGCGGCAGATAAAAACGACTTTTCCAGTTCAGTGAAATAATATTACGAAAATAACTTGGAAATTGGATTATATTGGAGGAAAGTCATGGAATATACAGTATACGCTTTTTTTATATGGTTTTAGCTATTATATAGATTTGCTTCTTGTCTTGCAAAGGTTTGAATAGTATTCTCCTCTCTCGTGAATCATCATTATCCCAATTCGTATCGCTATTACTGTTTCATCAAGATTTTGTCCATCTTTAACTTAAAACAATTTCATGCCATAGCAGCTGCTAACTATTGGAATAACCGAAAGAGCCATTTACTTTTACATTTCTTACATCTGTTTTACTTTCATGGGGCTTATGTCTATCTTTTATGTTAGGAATCCATGACCAAGGTGCAAGGTGAAAATACAAATAATGATAAACAGGAAACAGAATGATGATTAATATAGAGGTGAATGTAGCAATGATGCTAATCAATTTACTTATCGAACGAAAGGGCAAATTATAGAGAGAACAAAGCAACGATACTTTAACGAGATCATCTGTTAAGCCATAGAAAATAATACGAGTGAAGGAAAATATTTCTACAGTTGTACAAAATTAAACTACTCTAACACATGTGAGTCATTTACTATAAGGGACAAGTATTTCAATCCTGTATCATCACCTTATAAATTTCCTGCGTCCAACAACAATATATATTCGGGAACACAAAGTAATATCCGTGAGACGATACTATTTTGTTTTGTATTTGAGGTAGTTATCATATGGGTTAAATATGCCTGATTAAAAATACTAATTTATTTGCCAAAATCACAGTAGCCACAGGTCCCGTTAATTTGAGAAGTCAAGATTCAGGCCTGCCAATAATTCGGTTAAAAAGGTAATAGTTAATTAAAGGGGTAATTATTGAAGTCCATCAGTCTTGAAAATTTCAGGCACCTCTATTAAGTGTTGTGAAAAAGCATCTCCTTTAAAAGTGAGGGAAAAGGTTAGGCCCTTCTTTAGACGAATTAAAATGTTGTGTTTTGGCTGTTACTCCAACACTCAGAAATGTTTAAGTATCCTGCGCGATGAACAACACAAATTAAAGGTTAACGTTTGGGTAAGGCACAATTATTTATTTTCTGTTTTTGTTTTTAGACCACTCACAAAAGTCAGTGGTTAATATTGCAAGGAAAAAATTAAAAAACGTATCCCACGAATTTCATTACTTATGGCAGTTCATAACAGAATACAGTACTGTAAAGTGAAAAGTAATGTTTCGTAACATCAGTCCATCAACCTATATATATATATATATATATATATATATATATATATATATATATATATATATATATATATATATATATATATATATATATATATATATATATATATATATATATATATATATATATATATATATATATATATATATATATAATGTATATATATATATATATATATATATATATATATATATATATATATATATATATATATATATATATATATATATGTGTGTGTGTGTGTGTGTGTGAATATATATAGGTCTGGAGGGGTTTACTGAAGAGATAATTGGTGATTTTAGAATAAGAAACGATTAAGAGGTTGAATACTTTAATGACCCCGAGGGCTGATGGGACTGCAGGAAAGAGACTCAGGATCATATATGATGTGAGATGAATAGTTGTTTTATGAATGATGTGAAAGGTGTAAGAGGTGACTGTAAGAATTGCAAGGGAGCTGAAGATAGGTACTGGCAGCCGATGTCATGGAAATTAATCATGACTGGCTGAAGTTCATACTCTGCAAATCCCCATTTGTTATGATGATATCCTCTTTGGATATTTAACGTCAACTCCTACAAAATTAGATCATAGTTGACGCATGACAGAAGCACTGATGGAGGACCACTAATGTTGGCCGAGATAAAGACGAAGGTGTGAGAATTAAACGCTGGTTATGCTACAAAGTGTGAGAAGCTTGAGAGCACAAGGAAAATACTGTTTGTGGCGTAAAAGGACTTAGAAATATTTTTGGCAAGATGAGTTCAAATGATACATGCAAAACTTGATTTGTTTCATTAATATGAAATCAAAATAACCGTTGATGCACAGAACAAGGCCACATCCTTTATGAACAATAAAGAAGTAAGATAAAAAGATAATTAAGTTGCATTAATGAATTTTCAATAAAACAATACATGGCCACACACGCAACCCCATCTCGTTAAAAGTTTTAATGCATTGCAAAGCCATTTCCAGGCAAAGCACCAAAAAGCCTCTAATATCCTTTGATCAGCATTGAACAACTACGTTAATTCACTTTGGCAGAAGCATTTATTTACACGTCAATTAATTCAGGCGTAATGATTTTAGAGGCTTTTACAACAACGGAAATAGTTTCCCCAAAGCCCATTCATTTCCGCCCCAATGATTTTGGGTTTGAGAGCTCATCGTATTTTGCGGGTCATTGGGACATAAATTTATTCAACTTATCTTCTTTTCTTTCTATTTTATTTTATTTTAACCCATCGTAATTTGTTGGTTCATTGAGCGCAGATGTAGTCGAGTCCTTCGTAATTTGTTTTTTTGTGTGGAAGGCAGATTTGAAGTAGCTTACCGTAATTTAGTAAAAAAAAAATAATGCAACTTTGGCATAGCTAAGGAAATTATAGAAGTGTAGAACGTGTACTGAATACCACACTCGATTATCTGGAAGGCGCATTTAATATATTCATCGTCTTTGATTGCTACATGAACGCAAGTTTGGTATAGCCCATCGTAATTTAGTGCTGCAAGAAACAAATTGGTTATAGCCCACGGTTTTTCATGGGTCCAAGAAGCCCTGATTTAGTATTGTTCATCATGACTCACATGAGAATTGGAGTGAATTTAGCACAGCCATCGTAATTAATTTTTATGCAAGGAGCAACATTTCAACATAGCTTGTTGTCTTTTACTGGTGAACGGAGCCCAAACGTGGCACAGGTCTTCGTCACGTACTTTTTGCCTGTAATCCACAATTTACTGAATCTCGTCGTAAGTCACCGGTTCACATCACACAAATATATTAGAGATCGTTGAAATTTATCTAGCGATGCAAATCTGGTAAAACCATTTCTCGCTATTAAGTCCCAGAGGCATTTTCCCATGATGTAACCGAGAACGGGACCTTACCATGAAAAAAGCCTGACGCCATTTCGTAAAAACCAGCCATAGAATTTTTTGAAAATAATCTCATTATGTTTCGCACACCCAAATTACTCTAACGGTACTAATCTAACATAAGCTAACCCAGCCTTACCTAACCTACCTAACGTAACCTAACCAAGGGGCATGGCAAAAAAAAAAAAAATAAATAAAAAAAAACCGGGCTGGTGCAATACTAGCATACATCTCAGGAATTGGCATCCCGGAGCGTAGTGTTTGTACAAAGCATTTGCTTGTTAAGTTTTAGAGAATAGCAAATAGGTAAGTGGGGCATAAACAGACCTGGAAAAAATCTCTTGATGCAACAGAACAGATGAAGATGCACTTGAGGTGTAGAGGGTGTATATAATAAGGGCAGTTTGTTGAGAAAAATTAGAAGTTGTCAAGATGAAAGTGAATCTTTTGTCAGAATGTGTAATCATGAGAGTGACTCGTTTGTTGTGAAAGTGAGCATAAGACAAGAATGTGTTATGCATCCATGGTTATTTAATAATCTTATGAATGGATTATTGAGAGAAGTCAAGGAAAGATAGAAGATACAGGGGCAAATTTATAGGTTAAGAACCAAGGGTCATGAGAGGAGTTAGGATTATCATCCACGATCAAAAAACAAAAGCAAATCTTGATATTCAAACAATAAATAAGATAAAAGCTACTTGTGCAATAAGTCTGACCAAGATTTCCTCTTATGTCTCAAGAAAAGGACCTCTAATTAAGCAACACCCAAGGCGCGGGTTTTCCAGAATTAATCTCTGGGAAGACGAGAATCCGAGAGATGCCACGAATTTCACTCTAGGCTCGTCTCCCTTTCCCTTCAGAGCTTCATAACTGGTTATTGGGGCGGGCTCGTCTTGGCTCATTTCCCCAGGGCTGAGGTCCTAATATTATTGAAACGTTTACTTCCGGTAGAGAATATGAGACACGTATTTATGTGCATATGGATTCATTTTTGTATGGTAAAAAATACATGTGTGATAAATTTTGGTTTGCTTAATATGGTTAGCATGCATATAAAAATCATCATTCTCTGCCTGTAAGCGCTGATAATTTTCAAGATTTGTATATCTGCGAAAGCTCATGGCTGTGAAAGAAGCCAGATAGCCAGTGGTTAAGATGCAGCAGGAACGGGGATCAGTTTTATTGGAGATATGTAAGAATATCGGAAACTGCACAAATACTCTAGAATTTTGCTCAACTGAAAATGGAAGATAGCAGTCACTCCTACCAAGCTACTGCATTACTGGCATCAAACCCCCTCCTGTTTTGAGGTGCTATATTATTATTATTATTATTATTATTGTTATTATTATTATTATTAGAACAGGTGAAAAGATGGTTTGCACTGATTTAAGGTGTGGGCATATGGTGCGAGTGGAGGATGATAGGTAAGAAACAGTGTATAATTTGGAAGTGAATGGAGGAAGAGAAAAGAAGGCGCAGAAATCGCTGGACAGATGGCGTGGAAGAGGTTATGGATATCTACGAAGCGAGAGAGTGGTCATACTATGCAGGTGAATAGCGCCATGTGTGTGTGTTTGTGTGTAGAGGGCTTGCGCGTTTTTGTAACTGTAGGTTACAGTACCAGTATCTGCTGAAAGGGACCTATAGAATGAGTTCCTGTCGTTTCAGCTGTAAGTCATTTAGGATGCAAGCACGTTTACGTGCAAAATGTGCGCCGTGTTTAGTACCAGCCCCTTGGGGATGTGCTTGAAACATAAAATAATGACGGTAAATACCATAAACATAACGTCTTACGTTGTTTGGATGTTGCGGCCTAAATGCCTTAAGTCCGAAACAACGAGTATCAGATTGGAATTACCACAAATGCCATTGCTGCTTCTGCTGAGTCTTGTACAATTATCGGTATTTTCGTTACTCCTACCGTTACTAAAATAAAGCTTGTTTTTCATCGTTAATATTATTCTGCTTTTTTTTTTTTTTTTTGGTCTGTCCGACTGTCACACTTGGTGAAAAGAGGAACGTCGTTCCTTGGAACTTTCTCCGGTCTCCAGCTTGTGATTTAAAAAAAGGAAAGCAGTTCATGAAGCAAATGACGTCATTTATAACGCATGTCCTTTTCCACGCTGACGAGACTTCATACTTTGTTTAGTCCAAACGTTTTCCTAATTTCATTCCGTCAAATGGGTTTCTACGTGCTGTTTTTGAATTAACGCTTCCATAAAACTGACGCTTTTAGCATCGAAATTAACACCGAAATTGACCTGACTATGAAAATGAAATTACCAGACACATTGCGAGGCAGAAAGGGATCACGGAATGGCAGGAATCGCTCTCCGTTCACCAGCAAATTCCTGAACTTTAGTCTCACACTCTGCGGACCCGGCGATATTCCATGCTAATTACTGAATGCCTGTGGAGTGCCGATATTGGCTCCATACTAGTTACTGAATACTTGGTTTAAGCTGCGACAACGTTGATGGGGAGATCTAATTTTTTTTTTTTTTTTTTTTCATTGAGATACACAGGTAAAATATCTGATCAAATGTCGTCTGTCGCTGTAATGTTATTTCCGTGACAACGTGAATTTCCCTATGAATGTCTCTAAACGATATTTTAGAGTGCCGATAACGATATATTTACCCTTGTCAGGGGATAGCGCCATCAGTACACCTCACATGGTGCACTGTAGGCATTATTATAGGGTGTTTGGAGCGTCCCTGCGTCCCCTAGCTGCACCCACTTGCTTCAGTCTTGCTGTCCAACACCCCTAAGAGTTACTTCTTAATCCAAACGTGGGGTTTTCTCCCAGTTCCACCTTTTAAATCCTTGCTTCATCTCCTTTCCTGTGCTGGCCAACCACTCTATCTCCCTTTCACTGTTTTAAGCGCTCAATGGCCGAAAGTTCCCCGCTGCTTCGCTTGACAGTCCAACCCAAACTTCACAAATTAAAGATAAATTTATCATAAGCCTGACAAATAAAATGAATTTGAAGAGTCAAATGAGGGCCTGAAGGTGGCCTCCAAAAAATAAACTATAATAATTGCGTTCACAGACCTTGGTTAGCGTGAATGACCAAATAAGGTGGCCTGAGGAAAATCGATATGGAAAATAGTTAATACCTTCTGGCAAACAAAAAGTGGCCCGCTTGACGGTTTAGATAAAGGCCTTTAGGGGTCCACTGGATATAAACGGAATATTGTTCATAAACCCTGACAAAAAGACGATAAAAAACTGGGATTGCTTGAGGGGCCAGACTAGGCCTATAAGAGGTCTCACATGATAAAAATTTGAAAATTTAAGTTCCTTAAATT
Organism: Macrobrachium rosenbergii; assembly: GCF_040412425.1. NCBI lineage: Eukaryota > Metazoa > Arthropoda > Malacostraca > Decapoda > Palaemonidae > Macrobrachium > Macrobrachium rosenbergii. The sequence goes on along the minus strand of NC_089741.1, from coordinate 19,270,763 downwards.
CTGGTAAATAAAAAGTGATCATCCTGATGGTAAACGAGGACCAATGGGAGGCCTCTAAAAATAAACGTGGAAAGGGAAGATCATAAAGTCTGGTAAATGAAAAGAAATTTTCTTTGCCTCCGAAAAAAAAAATTGACCTGAAGCTGATTTGGTCTTTTGGATTTTTTCAATTTCTTTTCTAACGGGGGAAGGGAATCAAGGAAGTGACGTCACGCCATAAATCCGGAGTTTCTTTCCGAAATGAACGAATTGTGACGCATGAAGAAAATTTATTTCCATCCATTAAGAAAAAGAAAATTCTGAATTTCTCCCCTATCACTCTTTAGACGAATCACGTACCAGACACACACAGTATTAAAGTAACTTGAAGGATGGAATTTATAACACTTTTTCGTATATTAAAAAAAATTCTGAAGATTGTACCTTGAAAGTGTGAGACGAATTTTTATGTTCAACGTTATTGAAATGGAAAATAATCTGGCTAATATGCAAATATTTTTTTCTTTTTGTTTTTACTGGAAAACTGAAAGAATGAATTTTACCGCATCCATCCTCTTCAAAGGAAAATAAAAAAAAAATAATAATAATACTTGTGTGCTATATTTCCAAAAGCAACGTCCAGTAAAACAGCACAACTCTATCATTCATCCGGCTTGTTTCTGTGGTCTGGTTGTGGCCCATTACCCTTGCATCCGAAATAGTAAATGAAAATTATCATCGTTACCAGCTCGTAAACAGACTTTGTAGAAGTGAGAGTGAGTGCGCTACGGGAGGGGTCGGGGCCCGCAGCCCTCAGGACCTCCATCCTCTTCCTCCTCCATCCCCAGATCACCGCCCCTGCACCCCGTGAGCAAGCAATGATCCCCGTTGTCTCGTCCCGTAATGAAAACAGGAAGATTAAGGATTTCGGGATGAGATTTTGTGTTTCATTAAGGGAATAAGAAGGATGATAGGATAACCTTTCACATGCCCAGGTCAGTGAGGGCTCATAGCTTTGTTATGAAGAGGAAATCCTGAGTTCTCTCTCTCTCTCTCTCTCTCTCTCTCTCTCTCTCTCTCTCTCTCTCTCTCTCTCTCTCTCTCTCTCGCTATGTTTGTCTGTCTGCCAGGGAAACGTCGTACATGCTTTAAGTTATATTGTAGTTTCTTCTGTAGTTAAAAGCACTGTTACTAAATTGTATATGCGAGTGAGTGAATTTATATGGGCTCGTGTGTGGAAGCTAAGAAAAACGTCATATATGGAAGGCTACCTTTGGCATCAGCGCTTGGAAGCCCACACATTACTTTGGTGTCAGTGGAAAGTCACTCTGCTTTGAAAGGGGTAAGATGTGATTTTTTCCCCCGTGATTAAGACATCTGAATTCACATTTCCTCATAAAATATGTATTGGATCACGAGTGCAAATTTTTCTGTAAAATTAACTCTCTCTCTCTCTCTCTCTCTCTCTCTCTCTCTCTCTCTCTCTCTCTCTCTCTCTCTCTCTCTCTCTCTCTCTCGATAACCCATCCCTCCATACAATCATCTTTAATGACAACGCGCCATTACAAGCTTCATACTATCGCACTGAGCCATCCAAAGTGAATCAAAGTGAATGTATCCAAGATACATTACAGAACGAAAAGAGTAGAGAGACAAAGTCCAAGAAAAATAAAGTACAGGGAATGCAAACCCCAAAGAAAGGGTCTGATGGAAATAAAGTCCAAAAGGATAAACGACAAGGTGAATATAACGTTGAAAGGGAAATCATTCCTAGGAAGAAATAAAGGTCACGGAAAGTAAAGTACAAAAAAATTAAAACCTAAAGAAAAAAAAAGGAAATAAAGTACAAAGTGGTTTTATTACCTAGGGGAAATACGTTCTTCCCTACTCAAGTGTAGAAATAAATCATGTAAAATTACAAAGTGCAAAGAACAACTGATCTGAATTCAGCTGGCCTTATGCCAGCACAGGCTCCTACCCAAAGATACCTTGTAATTGTTGAAACCTGGTGTGAACCCTTTGGCTTAGCCCATCCAAACGAGCCGTGGCTTTACAATTCATTAAACATTACTTAAGTAACGGTGATGTCTAATCACAGGAGACCTGATCAAAACTGCAGAGCACAAATAAGTCCCAGACCTCGGAACTCTGCAACATCATGAAATATTGCAAGCACAACCTCGTCATGGGAAATCTAATCAGAGCGATATATGGCACAAAGAAAAGCCAACTCGCCAGGCAATTAGTGGCCTGAAATCCAACGCCGCCTTTTCCGTGGCGTCGACGACATCCGTTTCAATTAACTTCGTGTCACTGAAACCAATACTTGGACATCCAAAGCATATTGGAACCCAAATGCCCCACCCACGCGGGTATTCACGCAATGCAATCAAAGCCATGTGGCTGTTCGCTGCCTGCGTGGGAGCATAAATGCATCGGCTGGCTTCATGGCAGGTTTTCGTAAAAGTTAGAGATATTTGTGTTCAGTTTGAATAGAGTTGATAAGAATAAAGGATATTAACCGCCGTTTTTTCCTGCTGGGGTTAGGGTTTAGCTTTCATGACTCTGCATTTTAGAAACATATATTCTAGACTCTAGATTTCTGTCTTCTACAAATCCCTTTGACTTGAACATTTCGGTCGTCTGGAAACTGCTTTCGAGAAATTTGTGTATTATGTGAATGCATGTAATTTATAATGTAAAAATTCCTGTATTCTAGACATCCAGAATTTTAGAAAGCCCTGTGTTGTACAATTCCTGTATTCTAGAATGGGGTTTCATAATTCAGTCAGACCTTGGAAATAAAAACAAACAAAAAAAATTCTTGTCAAGTTGTTGCGTTCACCAAGTGAAGGCTGTTAACTTGGGCAATAAATGCATATAGGGATCCTTTAACCACGCTTCTTTGAGTGGTGACATGCCGTCCTTTTATAAGCATAACATTGAAAGTTATATTGAAAATGATGGCTTTAAAGATAAGGGGATTATTGTGTTATAACTAGTCTCTTAACTGGACATTATATTTAATACCGACATATGTGTACATACATCCATATACTGAGATTATGTGTATTTTTATTTGTAACAGATATACAGACAGACACGTAACATATATTTACCAGACTTCAGAGAGAGAGAGAGAGAGAGATTTGAATATATGTGGACATACGCCGTAAGTTTTTCTGAATCGCTATCGATTCTAATATTCAGAGGGAGGCCAATTAATAACCCAATATTCACCATTGTAAACGCCAACACGCCAATTTCAATGTGGAGGCAATTACACCTCCATGTTATATGAAACCTTAATCGGATGGTATCTGTCGCGGTTCCCAGATGGGAAATTGACGTCATTCTCTTTCATTCTCGTCGTTTTTTATTACTTTGAATATGGCAACACGCGTAAAGCCCGTTTCACGAAAATAGATAAAATAATCTGGGATAATTGAGGGCAATCTGTTATTGCGTATAGGTCCAAATGCTAGTCGTAACTTACAATAATCTCACGCTGAGAGGTTTTTCCTCAGATTGCAAATAAAAAGGAATTGGATTCAGTATTTCACACCGAAATCATTCCTGCACAAAATAAACATTTCTTTTGAATACGATTTCTTTTTCTGTTTTTCAAAATCATTTTAATTAATTCGAACTGCTTCGTTAGAGTTCGGTTTTCTGTATTTTGCTGGATGCTATCTTGAGCTCTGTGGACGTCTATCTTTGGGAAGATTCTCGCCTGCTATTTCTGATATATCACAAAGGGGTTTTCATTCATTTCCAAAAGTAAACAGGATATCTTAACACCTGATGCAGCTTTTGAAGCAGATTTGTTTACAGTCCCTATTAATACATGTTGAGAGTCATTAAAAATTATGTTTCTGTATTTATTCTAAGTGTTGAAGTCAGTAAGCAGAGAGAGAGCGCCCTCGGAAAAATATATGTAAATTCCTTAAAGAGAGAGAGAGAGAGAGAGAGAGAATATGTACTTTCATTTCCTGAAAGACCTGAATTAGAGAGAGAGAGAGAGGAAAGGAAGGGAGTTCTATTCCAATCTCACCAGGAACACCCAAAAGCGAGGCCCCAGATGCATTCCGGTTCCGAATTCCTTTGCGAGGAGAAATCTCTTCGAACAACGCAACCTGTTCCTGCAACACATCGAGACTCAAGTTGCAACTCAGCGGCATTACCGAGACGAATCTCCGAGTCCCAGGTGTTGCAGATGGGGACTCTGATCCAGCTGCGAAGACGAATTGCAAAGGTAGTTGATGTTACTGTCAAGACACTTACATGAAAGATAAGGTTCAAAATAAAAGAATTGTAGATAGTGATTTATGTGACAATAAGGACTTGGCTGAACAGTTAACTTAGTTTGACTCGAAGCGGCATACAAAATAATCAATGACTGTGCGCAAGGTTACAGACTGGCACTTTTATATGACAAAAAACAGCATTCTTATGTGACATTCAAGTCTCTTCATTTACTTCAAAACTCTCTCTCTCTCTCTCTCTCTCTCTCTCTCTCTCTCTCTCTCTCTCTCTCTCTCTCTCTCTCTCTCTCTCTCTCCCCGAGTGCCTCTGCTTACTTAAAGAGTGTTCCCCACATCAGTCGTCGAGAGGTCGCTCTGGCGAGGAAAGACTCATTATCACAACGACTTAGCCGAGCAGAGACGCGACCGTCGAAGGAGACACCTGTTGCTCAAAGGCCTTTTCCAAATATTCCGCTACCCTTAAATCCACGGTAAAGCAAGGGAACGGAAAAGGAAAAATACACGTTAGTGAAAAGTTAAGTATACCTTAGTTTAACCAGTCCACTGAGCTGATTAACAGCTCTCCTAGAGAGGGCTGGCCCGAAGGATTAGACTTATTTTACGTGGCTAAGAACCAGTTGGTTACCTGGCAACGGGACCTACAGTTTATTGTGGAATCCGAACCACATTATACCGAGAAATGAATTTCTATCATCCGAAATAATTTCCTCTAATTCTTCATTGGCCGGCCTGAGACTCGAACTCGGACCTAGCAGAGTGTTAGCTGAGAACTCTACCGGCTCGTCCAACGAAGTATGACAGTATTTTAAGCAAGGGAGGATTTTTTGTAGGATATATATATGTATATGTATATGTATATATATATATATATATATATATATATATATATATATGCATATATATACATAAATATAATGTGCGTATGTGTACTCTCCATAAACCTTCAGGTATGAGTATGGTAACTCTATCCCCTGCTCAACTCTGGTTGTAGCCCACTACAGTCGACTATCTGCCAGGTAGCCTATATGATTCACTACTCAGGTTAACAGAGGCCAAATGGGATTTAATAGAGCATGCCTAAGCAGTCCAGCTTGTTAGAGAATGCAATTGGTGACGTTCAGCTGGCGCTGAAAATAATGTATTTTCTGCTTCAGTTAACTTTTGTCTGGTTCCTTTTTTATACTTTCCTTATTCAAGTCGTCAGTGAACACAGACATGTTTTAGATTTTCTTCAAGAATGAAACTAGTTGTATATTCAGTTCCTTTTTACCACGATCAGGTGTTTCACTGGATTTCTTAGCCTTATTGAGGTTTACTAGTAGGTTTTATTACATCATTTGAACAGACAAGTCGGTTTTTGTTGCCAGTAGTCTGGATATTGAATGTTTCCAGTTGCTGTGGGTACGACCTGTATCATGAGGTTCTGATGCCTATTGTTTATTATGATTTTTCGGAATTGGTCTTATTCCCTGTTCATAGAATTCTACCTACTGTCTTGTTCAGGTTGGTGGACACAACTGAAGGTGATACAGAATTCATTTCCTTCTAAACTTTAGTATTCAGCCATGTTCCTACACTGGCGGCCTTGGTGTATACATAGTCCAGGAACTGGTTTCCTTCTTTCTGTACGAGAACATCGAATTAACAGGGGCAAGAAGTGCTATTCATAGAATATTCTTTCCATTTCCAAAGACCCTGCATTTACACCGTCGTGCATGCGAAAATATTTTGTTTCCAAGCTCAACTCAATCACGGTATCAAGCATAGAACTTCCACAGAAAGCAGGTAATAAAAGTCCTGAAACATTTGGTAGTTGTTATGGTGATGAACTGCGTCGATGTACCTGGCACAGAAGGTATGTTTGGCCTTGCTGTACATGGAAGAGCCTCTTCCATCAGGTGAAGCTTGATATGTGTATCAGCAATCAAGAAGTCGATTAACAGTTATTGCTACTGACACTAGTGGCGAAGATTAAATTCATTTCTCTCTCTCTCTCTCTCTCTCTCTCTCTCTCTCTCTCTCTCTCTCTCTCTCTCTCTCTCTCTTCGTTATTTTCCATGCTTGTAATTTACACCTTTGATCTTAATTACTGATATCTCATTTCATTACCTATAAGGTGGCAAAGAAGAAGAGCAAGACAGAACATAGGCGCAGTCCTCACGTATTTTTCTTCCTCAGGTTTCACGTTCTCTCATTTTCTGTCAGCCATCTTGATAGACTGTAAATTATCATTTATAATATTTACAGAAGAGCTGTCATAACCTCTCCCAAGTTGCAATAAACCACTTTTTTTTTTTTTTAGCTTTGAGTGAAAACCGTAAAGCGAAATTCATTCCTGTTTGTTTTCGAGGCGACTGGACTCGTGAAACGTCTGTCTCCTAAATAGCAACTTTCTTCCTTGGAAAAATCGTAGGAATATCGGGGATATGAGCGTCACCGACAAAAGCGGCACCGTGTCACTTGTTGCTGCTTTGGAAGCGACAGCTTAAATGAAACTTGATTCTATTGGTAAAGTAAGTATACCTTAGTTTTACCAGACCACTGAGCTGATTAACAGCTCTCCTAGGGCTGGCCCGAAGGATTAGACTTATTTTACGTGGCTAAGAACCATTTGGTTACTTAGCAACGGGACCTACAGCTTATTGTGGAATCCGAACCACATTATAGCGAGAAATGAATTTCTATCACCAGAAATAAATTCCTCTAACTCTTCATCAGCCGCCCGCGGGAATTGAACTCCGGCCCATCGAATGACAGTCTGAAGCTCTACCGAGTCGGCCAACAAAGGGCTGATTCTATTGGTTCGGGACGTGTTTGAACTCGTGCGATCTCGTGTCCCCGACATATTGATTGGCGAAATGACAGCCGCGGGGCCAAGGCCAAAGTGCGTTTTTATATCGCGGCCTTCATTCCTTTCGTGTTACGTCTGGGAGATGAGAGCTCCCTTGGAATCTGGGAATTATTGCATTTGCTCGCCGGTTTCCAGAGCTATGGCGGACACCGAAGAGATGGCTCAGGAGGAAAATGTTACAGTGTAGAATACTCGTAGTATGAAATGATACGCAACTCGAGGCACTTTTCACGTATTTATCTGACGTCTGATTTATATGCAGTATCTGTTAGCTTTGTCGGGTTCATTGCACCCTATGAATGTTAGGTATAAAGAGTCCGGGATGCTTGTAGCTAACTTTTTTATAGTTGATGATCATTGAAGATTCTTTCCTTGCAATTGTTCATGTCTCTATCTATCTTTCATGCCTCATTAGCAACCCACTTCAAGTATTGGCTTCCGAGTTGCAATACAATCTCCAGAATGCTGAACACTGATGCAAGTAAGGTATGGGGTGTAGTTTATTGATGAACGTTCATACATTTAAAAGATGAACACAGGTACAGTTGATAATATACGTTGGAGAGAGAACGAGAGAGAGAGTATTGCTCTGATTATTTAGTTCATTAGGCCCATCGAATGACAGTCTGAAGCTCTACCGAGTCGGCCAACAAAGGGCTAAGATAGACATAAAAAGATGAACAGACAGATAGAGGGAGAGAACTCTAATTACCAGTCAGTCGTTATAAAACACCTTAATCTAAATTTTTAATGAGTAATGACATATACAGAAATATCATTAATAAAAAAAATCACTTTGAAACAATTTTTAAAACTAGTCGATATCAGCTTAAAATGACCTGCATCTCCTAATCTCTAGATGACAAATATCAAGTTAAATGGCTGATTTTCTAATGATTGAAAGAATATTATTCATAATCATTGTGCACAATAAATTAAAAATTCAGGTCTTTCATTGTCTATGAATCTCTTTCCCTCTGTTTCATTAATAACTTTCTTTTATCCCTCGTCCTTTGTTTGTGAATACTGGACTACTCATCCCCCAATCACCAACTCTCCTAATTCCCCCTCCTCTTTTCACTCTTCAAGCTTTGGGCATCAAAAGTTCCTGCAACCTTTGGCTATCAGGTTAAAAGAAAAAGGGTCTTTTAGGCAATACAGAAGGTCTCTATTCAGCCGGTTTTACACACTGAGCTCCTCGATTCACTTAAAACTCTCTTCGGTTTAAAACTCTGTGTCTAATCATAAGAATCTTTTCCTAAATGACTTTTCTCAGCGATTTATGAATGTCTTAAACGTTGACGCATAAAACCCCACCCCACCCGCTTCTGTAACAGCATAGGAACAGGACTAACAGCCACATTCCTAATAATCAACGTTTCTAGGCTCGCTACAAACCTTCAAGTTTCCCTTTGAGCCAGCATCAGCTTCTCGACCGTTCTAGAGTCTTTAGACCTATTTCTGTTCTCTGAATCTTAATTTATGGAAGAAGGATGAGGAAGTTTATCGCCTCAAATTAGCCTAACGAGCATTAGAAATGGTATAAACCGATAATTCTGATTGCTAAGAACTGGCTGTTGAATCACTGCATCCATACTCATAATTATGTTAACGTAAGGTTGCAATGCAACTTCGAGGAGCTTCGCTCCCATTGACTTGATTTTTCTTTCTTGCATAAAGAGCTTATCCATGCACAGTACATATATACGTAATTGTATTTGCCATTATACCTTAGTTATTTGGTATTTAATTTTCTATGATCCCTGTTGTTTTTATCTGAGTATACAGTATTATCACGTTGAAACCCGCTCAATCAGATAACGTCCTTTGGCTTTTCCTTACAAGCAGGGACTCAGTACTCAGTAGTAAATTGATGATGTTTCGTCAGAGCGCCGCTAGATGGCTCTGCAGCCCTCGTATTTGGATGACGTCACTGACTGGAGGGACTTATTGTACTTGGTCTTAGTGTAAAACTGTGCATCATGTCGTGACGAGGGTCATTCCCCACAACAGTGCTTTCTTTATGATAAGTGGCAAAAAACCTCCAGTTGACCGGGATAACAGGTAACATTCTGTGTTTTTTGTGCGTTTAGATCAACTGCAGTGAACCTTAAACATTGACTTCATGCATAAGGTGGGGATGCCGTTACGCTTTAAGGTACGCTGCAGCCATGATGATTGAACTTTGGTAGGCTATTGGTGTGTTGCCATCAGTGGCCAGTGTCCATTGATTTTGCAATATGGTCTTGCAGTGATAATAATGAGACTATTAAGATTAAATATTTAACCAACTACCTAAAAACATAGTGTACGGAATCAACCAAGATCGTTTTAAAAGCCGGTCATATACATAGGCCTAATGGTTTACACTACTCTCGTTTTGGAAACACACCAGCAGTACCATAACAGACGAAAAGATGAATCATTAAAACATTTTCAACCAATTCTTTGAAGACCTAAATAACTTGGTCCATCTTCTCCAAACAAGTATTCGGCCTAGACATAAGAGTGGTGGCTACATCTGCCACCAGTATCCTTAACGTAGTATGGTGAGGCAGCATGACCGAAAAGTACTATGTAGAAAGTAACAGGCGAGTTATAATAAGGGAAAATAAACTGTATTAAAAATATAATTGAAAAGAGAAAGTACTCGTGATATACGGGAAACTCCATAGATACACGAAACATAAAAAAACAAATCCATTTGATCAAAATATGACATGTTTAGTTCCTCGGAGTGTCTTCTATAAATGGCGATACTCAAGCACTCATTTTATTTATAATAGTAAACCAAATGTTTACTCATTTTGCTAGTATTGCCTCTTATTTTGCTTGATCGTGGTCGATGTGATAAGATGGTGACGTAATCGCGCGAGTCTGTTATTACAGACTGTTACCGAAATGTAAAAATAATTTTCATTACGTTGAGGAAGTTTGCAAGAACTTCGTGATCGGGATTAGAAGTGGCGTGCCACTGTCATTGAGTGGATCAAATGGGAATAAATATTTGGAAGTCTTTTACAGCATATAACAGCAGTTCTGATGTAGAAAACAAAATAAAAAAGTTATGATTTAATAGTGGAAGTCGAACATTACCTACGCCGAGCCGTAGTACCATTGTTGTACGGGATGGGGTGGAGGAGGGAGGGGTAACTGGGATGTGAACAACTGGAAATTTGGCCACGCTGTCGTAAGTTCCGTCAGTCAATTTTGAACAGTCGTGGTGTCCTGTATACTGCATTCCTAAAAAAAAATTTTTGATTTCGTAGGAGGTACGCGCTTTACTTGTACAGTTATGATAGAAAGAAATTTGTGTAATGGCAAGTTGTTATGATATTGAACAAAAAAATAATAAAAGTCTCCAGCAAAAACAGATCTTCCAACAAAGCCTTTAATATGTGAGCCAAGTCTGTCCTATTGAGATTGGTTAATGTAGGCAATCGTGACATTCTCATGAATGACGAAGTCTTAATTTTGTTAAACATTTATCCATTTTATGTTTCTAGAAATCGCTTTGACCGTTATAGGTCATGTTGTACTTGGGTAGTCTCGATAGCTCCAAAGAGCAAATTGGAGAGAAAGAGAGAACAACTGAAAAGAGATCTTTGAGAGGTGAGAGACCTATTTAAATTTAAAGTTAGAGTCAGAATATCCGAATTCCGTGACTGGGTTTGCTGTCATAGACCTGTAAAATGTTAGTAACGATATTTAATTCAAAGATGTACTTTAGCGGTAGAAAGTAGCCTAAATGCAACATCTCGTTATATATTTGCAAAAGCTTTCACCATTATGTCTAAAATGCCATTCTTTAATACATAAGAGGCAAGACCTAAAGCAGAGAGGTGCTTGACCAGGTCAAAACCGGGGTCCAGGCCTAGGTCAGTGTTATCTCTGAGAAAGCTGGTGTTCGATTGCATTTGTTTTGTCACACACTGTGTTTTGAGGACGACTACTATTTATACAGTCCAGGCTCATGTTTGACCCGTGCAACCGAAAATTAATTTCCCAGCAAAGTAACGGAAGTACAAGAATAAACACGAATATTAACGGCAAAGCCTCGATATTCACTTACTTTCGGATGAGTCCCGCGGTATAGGAATATACAGAAGACCGTACACTTCTGTCCTAGACCCATTACATCAACTGTCAAACCCGATTGTCCCGGCGATTGGTATTGTGACCTGATATGCATAACTGACTGATTTTAGAATATATTTTTTTAATACGTACACTGCAAATATATACACTAAATATTTTATTTTTTATACCGTCAATAGTACATTGAAAGCTATATGACAAATTTAACCATCAGGAGCATTGGCCGATAGTGCAGTCCCCACTGCCACACACACACACACACACACACACACACACACACACACACACACACACATATATATATATATATATATATATATATATGTGTGTGTGTGTGTGTGTGTATATATATATGTGTGTGTGTGTGTTTGTATACACACACCTTTCTTGATGTAATGTGCAACAGTACATTGCTTAGACCGAATATTGGCCTACTAATGTTTTTAGTTTTTTTTTTTTTTTTAACAAAGAGAGAGGGAGAGCGAACTTGATTTTCGATTGGGGTTTGAGTTGGATGGAAGTGCCAAATGTCGGCTGATGTACTACAGTTAGGAGTGATAGAGGGTGTAATATTATTAATGTGATAAATGTTAATAAGACGTATCAGCTCGACAGTTGGCTGGTAATGCATTTGATTATTTTGAACTGTTCTGTGGTGGGTGACGAGATGATCAGTATGCGCTTCCGTCAGCCACGTCTATGACGTACGAAATTACAGTAGTTTAGAGAATGGAAATGAACGGTAGTAGTATGTATATATATATATATATATATATATATATATATATATATATATATATATATATATACTGTATATATATATATATATATATATATATATATATATATACTGTATATATATATATATATATATATATATATATATATATTAAAATTAAAGTCCTCCTGGGCCTCTGTGGGCTCATAGGGCAGGCGCTGATCTCCTGTTTCTTAGGCCGACAACCAGGGCTGGTACCTATTCTCCTACTGAACCTCTCGGGTTTCTCCGGACCATTATATATATTTATTTATATAATCTATACATATGTATATATAATATATATATGTACAGTCACTCAAAAAAGTTTTGCAACATGTTCCAGAAGTTTTCGTTCACCTAACAGTAATTTGTTCTTTTGATATTTACAACGAAATGTAATTTTCTTATTCGATTTTGGTTATTAATCATACGGTTCACAATATAAAAAAGAATGGTGAGTGAAAAATTCATATTACGAAAAATGACGAAACATTTTGAAAAATTTCACTTCAGATGATTGGGCAAAAGAGTCAAAGAAGAAACTATATTGCGAATCCAGATAAAAGCTTATTGAACTAATAAAATAATATTGAACAATCATCAATGAAATTATATATAAATAAATAAAGAAAGAATTCAACCATTATCGTTGTCAGAAACAAAAAAGAAAAAATCTCATAACGTCGTATGTTATCGTGTGACTCCACATTCGGGCAGGAAAGTTAAACTAAACTGTCACGTCAGTTGGGCAAGAGACTCATCCGCACCACAATCATTAGCTTGATAAGACTAATGTTTCTATTGTAGATATTGCTCGGCAGCTTAGCGTAAATAAAACAACCATGTATAGAGGGATACAACTACAGAGAGAACGAGGAAACATGATAAATTCATTGTAAAAACTACTGTTAAGGATCATCATCGGATGATCACTGAAGGAGCTCCGCCTAACTCCTCCCTGACAACCGATGTTGCTATAAAGAGAGAACATTACGCTCTCCCTTCAAGTTGCTGCTCAAACCATCCGTAACAGGCTACATGAGACCAAGATATTATTTCATCATACTCCTGCCAAGAAACACTTCATATCAGCGAAACACAAAGAATAGAGGCTAGAGTTTGCGTTATAATATAAATCCAGTGGCCGATGATTTCTGTACGAGTCATCTTTTGCGATGAGGAGGAGACATTCTCCACTGATGAGCATGGTAGTCTTCTTCACTGCTGGCATACTGGCACTTAGCATTAACTAAATTAATGTTGAACTATTAGCTAATTTTAATTCTTTAGAAACTTAGATAATAAGAAATACAAAATTAGGCGTTATATATTCAGTTAACTTCATAAGAGGCATCAAAATGATAGGTCTAAGTAGCAATGAAAGAAATGAGAAATTACACATGATAATGGCATTATATATATATATATATATATATATATATATATATATATATATATATATATATATATATATATATATATATATATATATATATATATATATATATATATATATATTTATATATATACATATATTTATATATATATATATATATATATATATATATTATATATATATATGTGTGTGTGTGTGTGTGTGTGCGTTTATATTCTATGTATTACAAAAATAGACGTGAAATCTGTTAGTCTAGTTCAGTATATTTTATATTAAGTTTCACTAGTTCACAGTCTACATAGGATTAGTCATTCAGAAATTTAATTAATAATAATGTGAAGCAAATCTTTACAAAAGTCGTATTTGTTGATGTTAATAAGACTAATAGTTTAACTTGTAACAGTCGTAGGCCTATGTCTACAAAGTTCACACATATGAAGGAGATAAAACAACGATAGTGATGGCAGTTGGAGATGAAAATATTAAAACATAAGAACAGCAATGACCTCTGAAGTATTATAGTAACATCCTTCAATTAAGTAAAATATGACAACAGTAAGCAGTATCAGAAAAAGCCCTGTTTAAGGGAAACTGCAGGTAATTTCTCGGACCCATCACTAGTGCCCAGTTGTTTCATGCGCTTACAACAGAGTTGCCAAATAGCGCCAGATGTCGCTATTATAAGCTGTTCGAAAAGTTTTGAAGTATGTTGCAAAACTTTTTTGAGTGATTGTACATATATATATATATATATATATATATATATATATATATATATATATATATATATATATATATATATATATATATTGGTGGCAAGTGGGGAAGAAGGTCATAAGACGCAGGAATAAGAGAGGCAGGTAGATCATTCCAAAGGTGACGAGCATTTAATGAACGAACGAAATGGGTTTTAGTACATGGTTCAATCATTTTTCGGCAGTTCGGTTAGTTGTGGGTTCATTATGTTAATTTTATTACGTGGATACTAAAATGCAGGAAGGGTGTGAATATAGCTAAAATGTAGATAAATTGTCTTATATCATTCTTATTATTTTAAAAATTGGCGAGCCTTAACAACTCAAAGACTCTGAGACCAGAGGGATCAGATGGAAATGAAAAAATCAAGTTGCCCTTCCAAACCTGCATGTCTGTTTGAGGCAGCTGAATTTCCTTCTTTTTTTTTAAGATTGTTTTAAAGCAAAAATATATACATAGGGCGTCGATGGCCATAATTGTAGCACTGCCAGTTGATAGAAACCAATCAATCGACATGCTCTTATTGATAAAAAAAAAGGTCCAGTATTGTTTGACATGAGTAACATGAACCCAACAGACAATCCCAACTTCTCTGCAAGGATGCCTTAGCTTATCACTAAATGAAGCTTGTGCTGGCATAAGGCCAGGATGAATTCACCCTTCCTTCCCGTTCTGGTTACTGTAAATTATGGCATTAAAGTGAAATGTTTAAATTCGTTATCGCAGGTAATGGTGTTTAGATTACATGGAACAATTAATTGCAGGGGCAGTTGTGACGCATATTTTGTGGAGAGAGATAAATGAAAATCCCAGTGGTTTTATTATTTTATGTGTTTGAATTTTTTTCCTGACTTTTACCTCATGTTTACTTCAAAAGCCCTCTGCGTTGCTGCAGATAAAAGTTTCTGAAAAGGCTTAAAAGAGAATGAATCTTTTAGGGCTGTAAGAGGAACGGATTGAAAGTGACATAAAACTCCCAAGCCAAACGAAACCAAAAATATTGGAGGACCTACTAGATCAAGAGATTAACCCGGATATGAACAAAATGTTCCACAGACCCAGCAAGGATTTGCGAATGTGCTGATTGAGATTTTATATACGAACAAGAATGGTAAAACATTAAGGATGTGAGAATAAAGTTTACCATGGGCACCCTCTCCCCCCAACACACACACACACACACACACACACATATATATATATATATATATATATATATATATATATATATATATATATATATATATATATATATATATATATATATATATATATATATATATATATATATATATATATAGTATCAGTGTTAGTGTCTATATATATAGTTTAGCAAAAAGTTAAAGGACTTATTAATTACTCGGAGCCATTAACAAACGAAAAGGTTAAGAAAAAATATGACAGGATTTGGTTTTTTCTGAACATGTAACTAAGAATATTATTACTTGCATCGGTAATTTCAAGTACAATGTACTAATGTTATTAATAACTGTAATCGTAATAGGTAGGAAGGGGAAGTTCATTCGGAGATAAATTAAGGCTCCCTTGCAGTATTTTTTTTTTCAGATATTAGGAACCAGTTACTTTAAAAAGAACGTTAGATTCATATTACGCCTTTCTAAGTTTTAGGGCAATTCGCGCTATAGGGAGCTTGTTGATTCACCGATTCCTGTAAACTAGCGTTGCTATAACTATACCCAGGAAGTGCGTTTATTTGCGTTTAATAATTTGAGCTATAGATCAAGGAAAATCTCGAGAAAAAGCAAGAAAAAAAGTTCCTTTCAGTGCTGTATTAGCCTTGGCCATTGCCATTCACTTTTGATCCGTTCTCGTTGATTCCCTCTGTCCAAATTCTTTAACTTTAACTGGCTCCTGTTTTCATTCCTCATTTACGAACAAATCCATCGCCGCCGCTATAGGTGCCAACAACATAGCCACCACCAGGCCGTGGCTGAAAGTATTATGGGCCGCGGCTGAGAGTTTCGTACTTTAACCATCTTCTACGTTCAAGAGATCTTTTAATGGGATCGAATGGCGAGCAGTGTCTTAGGAAATAATTTCCTTTATAAGGATAAATGGGAAAAGTTTCCTGGGAGTAAAAGAGCCAATTCCTGAGACCTAACAATACGTCCGCGTACCTGCGCTCTCTAAGCTCTCGCTTTCTACCTCTGTCTCCTGGGAGATCATTTCGTTTTGTTGTATATATAAATATATATTTAACCATTTCACTGTAACCACATTTGGCGTATACCATACGTTGAATTATATGCATCAGTAAAAGTGAACGTATAAAAGAAAAAAAAACCGGCGGTGGGGAAGAGAAAGAGAATAAAAGAATGAGCATTCATATTCATTTTTGAGAATTGTAGTTCAGAAAGGTTTTTTTTTTTCTAAATCTTTGGAATAGCCTCTTGCCGGAAGATGTCAAGCGTTCCATGGCTGTTCTTTTGAGAGACTGAGATTACGCTATTGGTAACTTGAGTCACAAGTTAAAGATCAATATTTTTATCCTCTAAAGGTAAGGTTGGACTTTTGATCTCCGAAAATAGGGGAGAGATAAAAGGCGGTAGTAGCTAGAGAGGAGACTCGTGGCAAAGTAGGGTATGTTGTTGGAGCCATACAGATGAGAGAAAAATCGTTGAATAAACAGATTTTGAATAGTAAGAATTTCTAGACACTTGTGTACATACATACATATTAATTTGCAAAGAATATTTCATGAATATAACTGTCGCCAACTGTGAGCTCTTGAAATAAGTGTCTTTCATTTTCAGAATCGTGATATCGAGACAATTCTTTTGCTCTAAGATGAACATTTCATTACCTGATTGTTTCCTGTAACACACCTGTCCTCAGGGTTTAGCTTTGTCCTTGTTTCCTAAAAAAGCAAAGATGTCCGTGCTTTTTTCTTTAGAAAGCTTCCGACTACAGGTTTAGAAGCCTTTTGTTCTGTGATTTTGTTTTTCTTTGTACAGAGCTGCTTTTTATGTTCCATGAATTCCCTCTTGTTCATACACATACATGCACACACATTCTCTCTCTCTCTCTCTCTCTCTCTCTCTCTCTCTCTCTCTATATATATATATATATATATATATATATATATATATATATATATATATATATATATATATATATATATATATTTATATACATACACACGTATATCTGAATCACGAAAATATGGAACACGATGAAGGTCCTTTACTTAGCAGTCTGCTAAGTAAAGGACCTAGCGTCGAAAGGCCTCGCAGCACTCCAGTGTTTCCGTTTCCTTTGTGGATTTTATCTATTTATATACACACACCTGTGTGTGTGTGTAATTAAGTTTTTTTACATGCTTTTATTTAATTTGACTTCTGCGTCTGTCTGTCTATCTGTCTGTCTGTCTATTCCCAAATCTTGTAACTCAATTTTCGACCTGTTGCCTTCGTCCGATGGACATGGTTGCTCAATCCTTTCTGAGAACACAGCCTTACGTGATAAGCAGGTTAGCAGCGACCTCTAGTGACCCTACAGTGACCTCTTCCAGTATCTCAGGATTTGTATGAAACTTCGGATTTTTCACAACCTCTTTGACTCGGTAGAATCTACTTTCTATATGACCCCTCCCCTCCCCTCTTCTATCCCCTTCCCCCTTCCCTTTTCCATCCCCCTCCCCCAGCACACGGTCTAGTGTTACTCTAGCTATGTCCTCACCCTAGCCTTCCCTCTTTCCTACCCCTCCCCTACCTACTTCCTTCCCCGCCCACTTCCATCTTCCACCCCCTTCTCCCGGCCATCACCCTCCCCCTCCCAAAGCACACGATCAAGCGTTAATTTAGCTGTTTCCTCCCCTCCCTTCCCTCTTCCATCCCCTCCCCTTTTCCCTCCCCAGCACACGATCAAGTGTTAATTTAGCTGTGTCCTCCCCCTCCCCTTCCCTTTTCCATCCCCTCCCCTTCCCTCTTCCATCCCCTTCCCCCTTCTGGAGGCACACGATCAAGTGTTAATTTACCTGTGACCTCCCTCTCCCCTTCCCTCTTCCCTCCCCCTCCTCTTCCCTCTTCCATCCCCTTCCGCCCCCCTTTCCTCCCGATCCCCCTCCCTTCCAGAGCTCACGATCAAGTGTTAATTTAGTTGTCACCTCATTATCCCTCTTCCCTCCCCCTCCCCTTCCCTCTTCTATCTCCATTCCCCTCCCTTCCCCTCCCCCTTCTGGGGCATGCGATCAAATGGTAATTTAGCTGTGTCCTCCTCCTCCTCTTCCATCCTCTCCCCTCCCCCTTCCCTCTTCCATCCCTCACCCTTCCTCTTCCATCCTCTCCTCTTTCCCTCCCCTCCCCTTCCCTCTTCCATCCCTCACCTTTCCTCTTCCATCCTCTCTCCTCCCCCTCCCCTTCCCTCTTCCATCCCTCACCCTTCCTCTTCCATCCTCTCCCCTCCCCCTCCCCTTCCGAGCACACGACCAAGTGTTAATTTAGCTGTGTCTTCCCCTTCCCTATTCCACCCCCTTTCCTCTTCCATCCCCTCCACTTCCACCTTTCCTCCCCCTTCCTCCTCCCCTCCTCCTTCCCCCTCCTTCCCCTCTCCTCCCCTTCCAGAACACGTGATCAGGTGTTATTTTAGCTGTGTCCTCCCCTCCCTTCCCTATTCCCCACTTCCCTCTTCTATCCCCTCCACTTCCCCCACCCCTACCAATTTCCCCCTCCCTCCCCTTCCCCTCCCCTACCCCTTCCTCCTCCAGCCTTCCCCTCCTCTCTCCCCTCCATCACCTCTTTTCCCCCTCCCTATCTCCTCCCCTCCCCTCCCCTTTCCCCATCTCATCCCTCCTCTCCCCTAACCTTCCATCCTCCCTTCCTCTCCTACTCCCTTCCCTTTCCTCCCGTTCCCCTTCCCCTTCCCTCATCTTCCCTACCTCACCTTCCCTTCCCCTCCCCTTTCCCCTCCCTCCCATTTCCCGTTCCCTTCACCTTCCTACTCCCCTCCCCTTCACCTTCCTACTCCCCTCCCCTTCCCTCTTCCCTCCCTTCCTCCTTCCCCTTCCCCCTTCCCCGTAAACGGACATCAAAGTTCGTTAACTACAGTCATAAATCGGTTACATTTTCTATCAAAACTAAAAATTATGAAATAAAAAATGTAAAAAATTCTTAATCATGCTTATATTGAAATACACTAAAAATTAAAAATAATATTTTGAGGCACACCAGGATGTTCTTACAATTAATCATGTCTGCAAAAATAAAAGCGAGGGCCCCAAACATGGAAGGAAATGCTACAAGAAATAAAAAAAAAATCTATTTCTTTTCTTGTAGCATTTCCTTCCATGTTTGGGGCCCACGATTTTATTTCTGTAGACATGATTCATTGTAAGAACATCCTGGTGTGTTTCAAAATATCATTTTTTACTTTTTAGTGCGTTTTAATAAAAGCATGTTTAATTTTTTTTTTATTTTTATATTCCCATAACAAGGTATCCCTTCCAAGAAAGACAAGGCAATGATCAATGATACATTAATATGCTAACTTTGGAATGTTGGGTAAAAACACTTCCCATAAAACCTCTACAACATGATATACCTCACACACACAGAATGCTCACCAGCAGCGCGTCGAAACACTGCAGCGACATCCATCCTTGTCTTCCACGCAACCTATCAGTTACTGGATGTTCAAGCCCTTCCTTCCAATACCTTTCATGCAAACCACCCAGAACCTTCTAGATCTTCCTCTCCCCTTTCTCCTGACACCGCCAAACCATCTCAAAACACTGTAGATTCATCCTTTTCTCTCTCTCTCCACGTTTCTCACCTTCACCATATTATTCAATTTCTCCATATATCCTCACACACAAAAATATGTGGATAAATTAAATACTTTTCACTTATAAATATTCACTCCATAAATATTCACTCCTACAACAGTGGAAATGGCTCTAGGAAAAAGGAAGACGCTCATCGCCTGCTGTCCGTCTTTGCTTGGCGAACGTATCATATCCATCCACCTCTCTCTCTCTCTCTCATATATATATATATATATATATATATATATATATATATATATATATATATATATATATATATATATATATATATATATATATATATATATATATATATATATATATATATATATATATATATATATGTATATATATATATGTGTATATATATATATTTATGTAATATATACCTGTTTATATAATATATATATATATATATATATATATATATATATATATATATATATATATATATATATATATATATATATATATATAAAGAAAAGAGAGGTAGAGATTGCTCTCCAAATCATCCGTTATTATACCATCGTCGAGCACATTAGGCTTGGAGGAGAATTTTAATAATTCGTCTTTGTCATGAAGAGGTGTCTGGGGCTTTGATGAGAATGCTTCCTTGGCAGTTCTGGGAAATTGGGAATCTTGGGAGTAAATGAAAACATTAGTTTTATATACCCAGTTCCTTCATTCAAGGAAAAAAATCCTTGTTCGTCCTGAAAACAACTCTTCAATCTAGGCTTATATATTTTTTAAGATGACCCATAAAGAGAAATTAGGCGACCCACATCCAAGAAATAATTTTTGTACTAACGACTTTGATGTTAGAATGAGGAACAGGGGCTTCTCTCTCTCTCTCTCTCTCTCTCTCTCTCTCTCTCTCTCTCTCTCTCTCTCTCTCTCTCTCTCTCTCTCCAGTATTTAAATTGCTCTTTTTAGCCTCTATGTAAAATTATGATGTTTCTTGGTCTCAAATAGCATCTCCCCTAAAGCATCTATTTCTCTTTGCAATCAAAGTTTTTTGTTGTTTCACTCTTTCCTGAAACACGAGTCCTTCTACATATGTTTCCAGCACCAAGGATGTTTTATCCCTCTTGCTGAATACTGTTTAATGGTATTGTTGATGGGTTTTCTTTTCGCATTAAGCTAAAAAAAGCCTTTTGAAATCTCTTATTCCATCACAATTTCAGAACCCCCAACTCCTACAAATATTGATTCCGGAAGGGGAATAGATGCAGAAACAAAATGTGTAGACAGTCGATAAATTAAAAGTCCTTTCTTGGCTTGGTATTGAATATATATATATATATATATATATATATATATATATATATATATATATATATATATATATATACACTGTATATATATATATATATGTATGTATCTGCATAATATATATATATATATATATATATATATATATATATATATATATATATATATATATATATATATACTTAATGTAACTAATAGGTCTATTCCTGGCGGTCTAATGGACGTTGGTTATCCTAGCTAGAGAGCGGAGATGAATGAAAGTCCTGGTCTGTACCTCTGGACTCGATCCACACACCTGAGTTCTGATGGTACTATTTAAAAGTTGAGTACCTTGGCCACGAATTATATATCTCGACTAATATTTGTGTATATTTAATTTATTTATTTATGGCATTATTTATTCTTTCGCTGGGTTCCTCTTTTGACCTACATAGAATGGAAAATTGCTCGGTAAGATAATGGCCTTTCTGGCTGCTTCCATAAGAATATGTCCTCACATTGTATATTTTATATTTTTTTTATTTTCAACTGAGGTGTTCATTTTACATTTCGTTCCTTCCACAGAGCCCCGGCAGAAGTGCTAAACGATTTAGGGAACGGAAAGCTTTTCCTGCAAAGGATCTACGGTGGCGCTTGAAGGAGGCCAAGGAACCGCCAGGATTTCGTCCAAGGAGGGGTGAGTCATCTGTTTATATTTCCAGTGTTCTTTTACCTCCATGAGCATGAGCTTTGATTCCGATGTATTTCAGGTAACACTGGACTTGGAGAGCTCTTTATACAGTTACATATTTATCTGTTTGTTGAGATGTCTTCTTTTATTTGCCTTTATCCGTTATCTCTCTCTCTCTCTCTCTCTCTCTCTCTCTCTCTCTCTCTCTCTCTCTGCTGTCTGTTTTTATTCCTCTTCTTCTCCGGATTACGAATTTGACGAACTCGACGACCTCGAATATACAGTAGAGCTTTGAAGAGGAAGGCGCAATAAGATCATGATGGGGGAGCGAAAGTTCCAGATCGCCATCTAACCTTCTTATATTGTGCAGCCTTTCTCAGAGGTAATAAAAAGTTGCTTGTGACGGGTTTCTTTAAAGGTTTTCGTATGACAAATTTGGGTAACTCAGTTCATCATGTGCGAGTTAAAATGCTTCTTTATACAATATATATATATATATATATATATATATATATATATATATATATATATATAGTGTGTGTGAGTGTGTATCAACATGCACAGCGTACACTATCAAACTCTGCTGTAATTAAACTCATTGACAGCTGAGAGCAGAGCAAACGTAATCTCTGGTGAGTTAGGACACTCCTGCATTTCACAACAAATTATGTCAAGTCTTCCTTTTTGGAATTGTTTATTTTTTTGAATTTCCAAAATTCGAGGAAACCTGAATGTTTGGGAAGGGCCTTTGAGCAACAGGTGTCTCGTTGGATGGTCGAAGTCGCTTTGGAATGAGGTCTTTCCTCGCCAGAGCAGCTCCTTCTCCTGGTGAGAAGTGAGGGGCAGACCTTCCGAGTAATCAGGGAAATGGAAGCGAAAGATAGGGGTTGGGAGAACAGATGATATAAAAACAGTGACTGGAATATCTTGTAATTCTGGCGTGGTAGGAGGTGTAGCTTTTAGAATGCAGAGATATTGAAGACTGACGTATGGAAGACGACAGAGACTGACAGACAGACGAAAGACAGACCTGCGGAGGGGCAAATCGGGGGACGGGTCTTTCACTAAATCCCTTTTGGGGTCTTTTGTTTGCTTCTGCGAATCTCACTGAAGTAATTGTTGATACTTAACTCGCCAGCCAGTTCGTAAAGTATACAGTGAATGAATATAAGTTTAATTTCTATTTTTCATTTCTCATGTTAACTTTGTAATATGTGATGAAGCAGATTTACATGGTGATATCATAATCCACAGTGAGTTGCAAGGATAACTTCCAATAGTTATCTGCAACCCGTGAGATTCAGAGCTTCATTTCTGCAGTACTATTTCGTTGCAAGTAGAGTCTGCACGTGTTGCCGGGAAAGGGGGGTTGTGCGGGGAGATTTCTCTTCTCAAAGGAATTCGGTTCTGGAATGCATCTGGGTCTTCGTACTTTGCATAATGGTGGTGGAAAACTTTTTTTTTTTTTTATTGCCTTCAGGTCCAGTTCCATCTCGCCGTGTGACAAGTGTTTATTGTAGCTCTCTTACGAAAAAGTGCATATAGCGCCTCTCTCTCTCTCTCTCTCTCTCTCTCTCTCTCTCTCTCTCTCTCTCTCTCTCTCTCTCTCTCTCTCTCTCTCTCTCTCAGTATTTATATATATATATATATATATATATATATATATATATATATATATATATATATATATATATATATATATATGTGTGTGTGTGTGTGTGTGTGTGTGTGTATATATATATATATTATAATTATATATATACATATATATATATATGTATATACATATATATATATATATATATATATATATATATGCATACAATCATGAAGCTACAAATGTCGCTTAATATCGAAATTCACGCTACCTCGGTATATCTCCGTTGGAGGTAGCGTGAATTTCGATATTAAGCGACATTTGTAGCTTCATGATTGTATATAAATCACGGTGTGATAAAAATTTCATAGTAAGAGCTGCGTGTTCCAAACGTACCAATGAACTGTCATGGCGGAGGTGGGTCATTGCCAAGGCTAGTACATTTCCCCGCTCACGACGGGTAAAAGCAGTACGACATCTCGGCAAAAGACTTATACGTCTCTTGATGGCTCAATGGTTAAACGTCCACTGGAGTCGCTGAATAGGTTTTCGTCACGGGTTCGTGTCCCGACGATTCCAATTCATTTATCACTTATATAAATTCCCCTTCGGCGACAATTCTCCAACGGAGATATAACGAGGTAGCGTGAATTTCGATATTAAGCGACATTTGTAGCTTCACGATTGTATATATATATATATATATATATATATATATATATATATATATATATATATATATATATTGAGAATTGTCGTATTTCACTCGTGACATCAGTAATACAATCCATTACTATGCCAGTAATAACGTATTAACATCGAATTCAATATACCTAGGGAATACCTTTCGTACAATTGGAATTAAGTATGGTGAGCACGTCTACCCTGACCACACACACACACATATATATGTATGTGTATATATATAAATATATACACTACAATGTATATATGTACTCATATAAATATATATATATATATATATATATATATATATATATATATATATATATATATATATATATATATATATATATATATATATATATATATATATATATATATATATATATATATATATATATATATATATATGTCATCACATAAACGCTATTTACATAGCCCTTATTAAGAGGGCAAGAATAAATGGACTCAGGAATCACAAACATGACAGACAGGACGAGATGAGAGAAGCAGATTCTAAATGAGTGATTGAAATTTTTGGTGGATTTTCATTTCTTTAGTAATTCGAGAACGTCCTGAGCATCGACACAGATGCCACGTGATTGGCTGTTCTTAAATAGAAGTGTTAATATCAGGCCTTAGATTTTAGGTGGTATCAGAAATTATTCTTTTTCTATTCAGTTCCCTTCTTATAAAGTTCCTGTTATTCTTCTCACAATGGATCTGATAATCCTCTGTGCACGAGCCAGTTTCGTTTTGGGCGGGTTTTTAGACTTGAAATTTAAATTTCCGTTTTTAAAATGTTTTTCTTTAATGCTTTATTTATGCCGTATTCTCACTTAAACAACATATCCTGTGGAAGCCTGCTTCATAAATTCATGATCTTTACCTTATCCTGAATAACAACTGTGACAAAAATGTTAATGATAATTATGCCATTGTAAGAACATTTATAAATTTGTTCATTAAAAAATTATTTTATCCATATAATTCTTTTAATTATAGTTTTTTTTAAACTAAGAGGCCATTGGAACACGAATAAAGGGAGAGAGAAGAAGAGGAAGAAGTATTTTATCTCCAAGCGACAAAGAACAGAGAAAAAGACCTTTCATTCCTTTTAAGGCTTTTTGGTCACGTGACAAGATTGCGCCATTAGACAGTGCAAGGTAACCCCCGAAGAAGTTAATGAGATTATTTTTCATCATTATCGATTACCAGTAAAGGCTCTCTCTCTCTCTCTCTCTCTCTCTCTCTCTCTCTCTCTCTCTCTCTCTCTCTCTCTCTCTCTCTCTCTCCTATCAGGGAGAGTATCATTTTTCGTTAAATAGGATTAATCAAAATAAGTCTCTCTCTCTCTCTCTCTCTCTCTCTCTCTCTCTCTCTCTCTCTCTCTCTCTGTGTGTGTTTGTGGCTCTAGGAAATAAGAGTATCTCACTTCATTACAGGAAGGAAAATCGGCTTAGCTAAACACGAAAGGTCATTTGATATTTAGTATTAATATTTTCACTTTTGAGACCAAGTTGTGATTTACTTGGGCCCATTATTGAAGGTTAAAGTTATCCATAATCGTGCGTCTGGCACCGCTATAGGTGCCAACTACTCAGGCCACCACCGGTCCGTGGCTGAAAGTTTCATGTGTCGCGGCTGAGAGTTTGAAGGGCCGTGGCTTAGAGTTTCATACAGCATTATACGCTGTACAGAAAACTCTATTGCGCCGGAGGAACTTTGGCGCATATTTTGCTTGTTTCTATTTGATTATAAGCCTCGAAAACGGAGAGGGACTTTGGTTTCTCTTGAGTTCCTGTATTTCTTCCCTTCGTGCTGCTTGCTTTAGTTCTCTTTCGAAACGAAGGCTCTGCTCTTAAAGGTAGTGTCGCCAATGGCACCTTCCTGAAGGTGGATAGTCACAGCCCTCGGCAGACGAGTCCTAGTCATCCTAATATTTAATGTTTAGTGAGGCCCACTTGACTCACTTTTGCAGTTGAATTTATATTTGAGGTTATTGTTAAAGGGGAGGTGCGTCGTGTGTTTTTGGTGAATAGTATCTGAAAATAGTCATATCCCGCATGTGACGTCTCCTGTGCTGCGTTCACGCTCTTTGCAGACCTTCGTCATTTGGTTTTCATAAACCAAGCTCACCTGGTCTCCATGTCATCGGTCCTAATGAGAGTTTGGCCACGGGCTTGACAACGGCAAGTTTAAATATTAGCTTACCCATGGATTGCCGGTCTTACACTTAAAAATATGTTAGTACACATTACACATAACGAGTAAAATGACAGGAAATAGAAGAAGATGTAAAAAAAAGAAACGAGGAGGAATGAACATGTACAGATCAGATAGTAGTAAACAGATCTGAATGTATATAACAGTGGTAAATAAAGGTGAGTGAATCTAAGTGTATGAACTACTAACAAATTACAATAATCAAAACTGAAAGTGCGTAACCAATAGCTTAGCAAATGAATAAAGTAAATAAAGCAGAGGAATTAGTAACCGCATTCCGCATCCAAAATCCAATCAAAAAAGAGGAGAGACAAAAAGAGAGTGGGCAAAATTAAACAAAAATGAAGTTTCCTGACTATTCTCGCCGCAGGGACGTACCACTTACAGCATGCCTAGCGTGTTACACTGTGGTGGCACTAAGGATATTTCATAGCATCATTTCTGCCCTTGAATTGTCGACTTTGGTCTCTTCCCACTCAGCTGTCCAACTTCTTACACTTTTTTCGAGATAGTTCTTGTAAATAATATTAATAATAATAATAATAATAATAATAATAATAATAATAATAATAACGAATTACAGCTTGCATAGAAAACTGAATTTGCACTCCATGGACCACCAAAATGATTACAATCTATCCTTCTTCCCTTGCGTGGAATCATGGCGACAGTAATGAAAGGTTTCGGGAGACTCTTCCTGATGTGCTCAAAGCCTCGGAAATCGTTGTGCCCAAATGATGTCAAATAAATGGGGATGCCAGAGGGAATTAACGTCATTGTTCAGTACAGATGAAGCCATATTAAAGGCTTCCGTCGCCTGCAGCGACACTCATTTCACAATGGATTTTAACGCATTCATCGTGATGTGTGTGTCTGTGTTGGAGTTCCCTCGAGTAAGTGGACTTTATTCATTGGGCTTTGATCTAAATAAGACCTTATTGGTAGGATGTATAGGGTCTAAATTCATAAGACTTAGTTTTAGTTTCTGTAAAAGAAAACTATTGTGCCGGCTTTGTCTGTCCGTCCGCACTTTTTTTGTCCGACCTCAGATCTTAACAACTACTGAGGCAAGCGGGCTGCAAATTGATATGTTGATCATCCACCCTCCAATCATCAAACATACCAAATTGCAACCCTCTAACCTTAGTATTTTTTTTTTTATTTAAGGTTAAAGGTAGCCATAATCGTGCATCTGGCAGCGATATAGGACAGGCCACCACCGTGCCGTGGTTAAAGTTTCTTGGGCCGCTGGTCATACAGCTTGTACCGAGACCACCGAAAGATAGATCTATTTTCGGTGGCCTTGATTATACGCTGTACACAAAACTCGATTGCGTCGAAAAAACTTGGCGCGTTTTGTATTTGTTTACTTGTTTATTTTTAGATGGCTTAAATTTATAAGAATTGATATCATTCAGGTGATTTAGCTGTACACGACTTAATTGAGTGTACTTGCTAGAAGTAACCCAGTAAATCCGAACTTAGTGATAACTAACGATTTCAGTAATTTACAGTCTAAACTTATAATGCTTGATTGGCATAATTAAGTAATGCTTAAATCGGTAAGATATTTTGATATAATTATGTTGAACCTAAATGTATGAGACGTGACCGGTATTATTCATTGGAAATGGAATTACCAGTCCTGATTAGAGTTATGTATGTAACCTTAGTTTCTAAAACCTGACTGGTATTAATCATGGGATTTGAGTTTCAGACACTTTCTTAGTATTATTTACAGCATCTTTAATTATGTGAAGCCTGTTTTTCATTATTTATCGCACTTTCATTCATAAAAATAATAGTTATATTCTAAAGCCTTCAATTTATATTACCTAATTATTATCATTTATAGAAAATCATTTTGGAAGGCCCAATTGATGTTATATTTGGGACCTAAAAACCCAATTGGTGTTATTTACAATAATTTGTTAATTACAGAGAATCCCAAGATTTTCAGTATATCAAGTGAACGATTTGATTTCAGATTAAAAGAAAAGGATTTTTTTTTTACCTCGCCTTTTACTAGTCAGTTAGTACGGGGTGCTTTTAATGTAACCTTGGTTGTTCTTCTCAATTTCAGAAAGCTTTTGTTATTTGGCAACCTAATTTGTATTTCATATTTGCTCCAGTAACTTTTATTTAAGTTTTAAAGGCTTTTTCCCAACCAGCACCGAATGTTGGTGCCTGTTCATATACAGATGATATAGTGCTTATGACACAAGTCTCACTAACAAGAAAGCTCTTCGTTGGTCGAGTCGGTAGAGCTGTGGACTAGCACTCGCTAGGCCCGAGTTCAAGTCCCCGGCCAGCTGATGAAGAGTTAGAGGAATTTATTTCTGGTGATAGAAATTCATTTCTCGCTATAATGTGGTTCGGATTCCACAATAAGTTGTAGGTCCCGTTGCTAAGTAACTAACTGGTTCATAGCCACGTAAAATAAGTCTAATCCTTCGGGCCAGCCCTAGGAGAGCTGTTAATCAGCTCAGTGGTCTGGTAAAACTAAGGTATACTTACTTTTTACTCACTAACAAGAGGACCAGTGTTCGATTTCCGGCGAGGCATATGAATTAAGGCACCAACCTATAAATACGATTCTGCTCCTTTTGGCTGGAACAGTGAAATGAACTTGGTAATTACAGTAGTTGGCTTCGTAGACAGGGTGGAAGGTAAGGATCTAGCAATCTCATTTCCAACCTGGGAATCGATAGGAAACACCAACTGTAAAGTTAAGTATACCTTACTTTAACCAGACCACTGAGCTGACCAACTGTAAAGGAAAAAGAATGGTATGTATATATGTATATATATATATATATATATATATATATATATATATATATATATATATATATATATATTATATATATACATTATATATATATATATATATATATATATATATATATATATATATATATATATATATATATATACTATATATACACAGTATATATATATATATATATATATATATATATATATATATATATATATATATATATATATATATATATATGACTATTTATCACATCACCGTGATTCATATACAATCAGAAAGCTACAAACGTCCTTTAATATCCAATTCGCTCTACCTCGAAATGATATATTTTCATATATGTTACCGAAGGGGAATTTTTTAGTTGATAATAAGTTCACCGTCCCGTGGGGTCGAACCAGCGAAGGACGAGGACTCAGGACTACAGGGACGCACTAACCCAGTCGGCCACAAGAGAGGTTATATGAAAATATATTATTTCCGAGGTAGAGCGAATTGGATATTAAAGGACGTTTGTAGCTTTCTGATTGTATATGAATCACGGTGATGTGATAAATAGTCATAATATGGCTACGTGCGACAAACGCATTACACGGTCAACATGGCAGAGGTGGGTGGATATCGTCTCCAAATGCAAAACACCTGAGTTCGACAGGTGAGTTGATGGGAGGCGATATTCACTTATACCTCTCTTGTGGCCGACTGGTTAGTGCGTCCCTGTAGTCCTGAGTCCTCGTCCGTCGCTGGTTCGACCCCACGGGACGGTGAAATTATTATCAACTAAAAATTCCCCTTCGGTAACATATATGAAAATATATCATTTCCGAGGTAGAGCGAATTGGATATTAAAGGACGTTTGTAGCTTTCTGATTATATATATATATATATATATATATATATATATATATATATATATATATATATATATATATATATATATATATATATATATATATATATATATATATATATTATATATATATATATATATATATATATATATATATATATATATATATATATATTGTGGGTGTATGTTTATGCATTTTCTGGAATATTTGTTTTTTTATGAATTTATGTTTATGAATTTCCCTGTTTAGTGGTCACCTACCATGGTGCTACGGTTCATAATTTCTGCAGAACTTTCCCGAAGGGTTATCGTGTTTATGTGAGGGTAAAACAGATTCTATAGCCACAACGTAATCACAGCCTTCATCGTAACCGCCAAATGAAATGGCCTCAGAAAGGGAAGCGATTAATCCTGTGTGGAAACTCATTTGAATATTCATAGGTGATCCTGCGTAGGGTGTTGTTATATCATTAGGGGTTAACAGGACTCTCTCTGAACGGAATGATAATTATCTTGGAACGACATCTGTATCTCGGCTCTTGAAAGGGACGAGGGCAAGACCCGTTAAGACTTAATCCGTATTGCAATGGGTTGTTTGGCTACAACAGACAGACACTGGGCAACGGAAGGCCAAGAGAGACAACGTCTGCTCACTTCCCCCAAATCTCCCATGTAGGCAGAGCTCTGTCTACCTCCTTATTGCGTCAGCAGGTGAATTGCCGTAATGGGGAGTTACCTCTAAGATATGTCATCGCCTACGTAGCTACCCCAGGTGGGTAGACCTTGTCTCTCTCAGCCTTGGGGCAACATGGTATTTAAACCGAAGTAGACTTTAAATAAATTCTTCTGTTTTGGTACAGTTGCAACAGAATGGCCTTCGAGGCGTGTGCACAAATGACCACAAAACCCAACGCTCAAATGTTCTGTTTCGTTTCAAGGTTAATCTGGAATAGAATCACGTCTAAGATATTAACACTAACACCAAAGGGATAATTTAGATTGCCTTTCAGCATCTTTTATTAATGACGCCCCGATGAGAGAATGTTGTTTCCGAAACTTTTGCTGACTATGAAAACAAACAGGAGGGATAAATGATAATATACTTATATTAATTAGTAAAATAATCTTGTTATCATCTACTTATTATCGTGAGATGTTTATTTACACGCTAGATTATGACATGACACATTGGCGTTAGGAAAGTTCTTATAAAGCTAATCACCGTCAACGACAGTTAGACTTTTTTCTTTTTCTTGACTTGCAATCGACGTTGATGGACAACTTGTTAAGGCCAAGTACAACTTTTTTGTTGTTATCATTTTGCTTAGGATAAACTTCGTGAATTACTACATGGAACTGTTTTGGCAACATTGATGACAGGACATAAAGCTGTGAATAATACAGAATTATGAGAGTTCTCCAATTACAAAACACGTAGCGATGTAGATCACCGTCCTCTCCATTTATAGTCATTATACTTGGAAAAATAACAGGAGTCCTATCAATGGTGGTTTCAGTTTTAAATGAACCCATTTTCATTGTTATTAACGTTATTCGTAACTTTTATACCTCTGTCTGATGTTATGTTGACTTTTACGCCAAGTCCGACCACAAAGAGATGCCATTTGTATCATTAAGAGAACCATTCATCAAGGGAACACAGAGAAAGCAGCAACAAAGCCTGGAAATGCTCTAAGCTTTAGTCTAATAGGAGTCTTGGTCTGTTCCGCAGCTGGTTTGCGGAGGGACAGGATAATGCACGTGGTTTGCGAAACGTTTCTATTTTGACGGGGTTTTCATTCGAGATAATGTGTATCCTTCTCTCTCTCTCTCTCTCTCAATATGCATTTAGACATACAATGTTTTTATTAAGACTTTTTTTTTTTAATATCTAAAGATGCTTTCAGGTAAGCCCGCCATCACCTTGAGGCGAGGTTAGATGCAATTGCAGGAAAGCGGGATTCGTGCTTTGGCATCAATAGCTCTTTTTCCGGGCACAAAAAGCCCTTTGTTGGCCGAGTTGGTTGAGCTTCAGACCGTCATTCGATGGGCCGGAGTTCGATTCTCGCCGCCGGCTGATGAAGAGTTAGAGGAATTTATTTCTGGTGATAGAAATTCATTTCTCGCTATAATGTGGTTCGGATTCCACAATAAGCTGTAGGTCCCGTTGCTAAGTGACCAATTGGTTCTTAGCCACGTAAAATAAGTCTAATCCTTCGGGCCAGCCCTAGGAGAGCTGTTAATCAGCTCAGTGGTCTGGTAAAACTAAGCTATACTTACTTCCGGGAACAAATTTAAAATGAATGCAAGTGAAGCTGAGGGGAAGTTAATAGTTTCTTTTGATTTCACATTATCACAATCGCGTTACCTTGACATGGCCACTGAAGAGACCCGGATACCGCTACGGCCAGCGGTATTGATAGCCGTTTATATCTTCTTTTATTGCCTGTTTGGAATTAAAACGCCTTTGATATTGCCGCGTTATGCAAGATAACAACAACAGGCAACAACTTTGCAAACTTGAGTTGACTCATTTGAAGACTCACCAGACGATTTTTCAGTTTTCTGCAAAAGAAAACTATTGATATGGCTTTGTCTGTCTGTCCGCACTTTTTCTGTCCGCCCTCAGATCTTAAAAACTACTGAGGCTAGAGGGCTGCAAATTGGTATGTTGATCATCCACCCTTCAATCATCAAGCATACCAAATTGCAGCCCTCTAACCTCCGTAGTTCTGATTTTAAGGTCAAATCTAGCCATAATCGTGCATCTGGCAACGCTGTAGGACATGCCAGCACCGGGCCGTGGCTGAAAGTTTCATGGGCCGCGGCTCATACAGCATTTACCGAGACCACCGAAAGGTAGATATATTTTGTGTGGCCTTGATTATACGCTGTACAGAAGCCTCAATTGCCCCGAAGAAACTTCGACGCAATTTTTACTTGTTTATTTTTGTTTTGTCTTAAACTTAAACATACAGTAATAAATAAAAAAGTTAATGGCAATACTGATAAGAAGCTAAAATAATATGAATAATAGTGAGGTTTAAGAAGATTTGTCTAACCCAGGCACACGCATCAACATGTTATAATGACATGGGGCAATATATTTTCAGTGATGAGAATGACGTGATAACACATCATTTCCGTTGTTTGTAATTTCATTTCTGCATTACATCGTTTTTATCGTTTTCATCGCAACACGAACATTCTGTTTGAGAATACCACGAGCATAATCACTGAGTTTTCGTTTCCATAAATGGCGATAAAAACTGACAATGAAGTTTAAACTTTAATTCAGATGTTCATGTTATCTGACAGATAAAATTTAGCTTCCTTTTCATTGTGAGTTTACTTATGTTCAAGATTGTCGGTTAAAAGATCTCACAGTTCTTATTTTTGTTTTGTTTTGCTCTTCTTGGTAATAAGACGAAAGTACTTAACATCTCAATAGTTTCACTTTTCCTTCGTGGCTGTAACTTTGTTCATATATATATATATATATATATATATATATATATATATATATATATATATATATATATATATATATATATTTTGTGTGTGTGTGTATAGATTTATATATGTAATTGTAGGAAGATGAGCCCTGCAGCATTCTAGTAACTCTTGAAATAAGATTTCTATACGTGTTTCTGTGTGAATATCCTGGCCATAAAATGAGAGAGATGTGCTGTTACCTTTCCTATAGCAAACCCTCGAATTCCGTGATCAGACCTGATAAAAATTTCTCTTCCCCAAATCGTAAGCTTCAGGCTTCTCTCTTATGTGAGTAGAGAACTTAGATTCACCATTGCGAGTATTGATGTTAAAGATAAGCTGGAACATTTTATTTTGTCCAAACAGGAGCTTTAAGTTATTCCTGTTTATTTAAAAGTAAAATCTCTCGCATAAGAGTAACTTGATTGAAGAGCTGTCTCTTAAAAGAATTATGGACCTGAACAATTCCGCCTCTGATTAACATGCCCCGAGGATACTTTTCCGTTGGGTAAACATGTGACATAAAGCGTATGCGGTAAATTTATCGATAGCAATTCATCGACAACAATTCATCGACAACAATTCATCGATTAGCAATTCATCGACCAAGCAATTTACCGATTCAATAATTCGTCGATTTACAGAAAAAATAAAAACATAATTCAAAGGTTTAAAAAAGCAAATAACCTATTCAACAATTCATCTATTTACAGAAAAATAAAAGTTAAAAATAGCAAACCACCAATATAACAATTCATCTATTTACAAAAAAATAAAAACAAAATTACGAGATTTTCCTTTTAAAGAGAAACAAAAATGCTTTAGTTCTTATCTTCAAGCCCTCGAGGATGGATATTCAGTTTGTTGAAACAGAAAAAGGCAGGAAAAAAATAGTTTGTGTGCGGCCATCTGTTCTATAGAGAAAAGAAGATCGAAGAGACTGTGCACTGGAAGTGTGAGAAATATACTATAAAAATAACTGTCGAGCTCGAGTGAGTACATGCGGAAACACGATAATAAGGCAATCAAATGAACATAATCACGCTGCTAATGCAGCAAGTGTCGAAGCAGCGAAAGTCTGTGAGAAAATTCGCGAAAAGGAAAAAAATACAACGGAGTCAGCTCATGCCCTATTGTCCGATGTTCTTGGAGAATGCAGTCAAGCAGCAATTGGTAAGCTTCCAAGCACTGACTGTATGAAAAGAACTGTGAGAAATATCCGATTTAAGAAGAACGATGGACCTAGCCTTCCAACATCGAAAAGACATAACTTCCCGGAAGGATTGACAAAGTTGTCAAATGGCGACGAGTTTTTGTATTTTGATTCTGGAAATGTTGAGGACCGAATATTAATCTTTGCGACAAAGAAAAGTCTTGAACTCTTGTTAAAGTGCAAACATTGGTACGCCGACGGAACGTTTAAATCGGTGCCTTTGTTGTTTTATCAATTATACACACTCCATGGACTGGAAGAAAATACATCTATTCCTTTAGTATACGCTTTGTTACCTGGAAAATCAAATAGAAATTGCGTAACATTACTAGAAAATATCAAAAAGTTTAATCGTATGCAAGCACCGTTAACAATCACACTAGATTATGAAAAGCTATGATTAAGGCTGTTAGTGAAGTGTTTAGCACCACACAGCAACGTGGGTGTTTTTTTCACTTTTCTCAATGCATTATGCGATCGATTCAGTCAAACGGCTTAAAGCAAAGGTACGAGACCGACGCAGACTTTGCATTAAGTCTTAAAATGCTATCGGCTCTAGCATTTGTTCCTGTTCATGCAGTCATAGGAGCATTTGAAGAGTTATGTGATAGTGATGCCATACCTCTTGAAGCACAACCAGTTGTCGATTACATGGAGGATACTTGGATAGGTCGGCCTGATCGAAGACTAGTACGTCGACCTCCTCAGTTTCCACATAAAATGTGGAATGTGTATCAAGCCGTTTTGGAAGATCTACCTAAAACCAACAACTCAGTCGAGGGCTGGCATCGGGGTTTTGAGGCGCAGCTCACATCTTACCATCCTAACATTTGGAAGTTTGTGGTGTGCATCAAACGGGAACAAACATTGAGCAATGCCAAAATTGAACAATACCTTGCGGGACAAGAGCCCCCTTTGAAAAAGCGGAAATACCGTGACTGCCAAACGGATAAAAAAGAATTGTATTGAACTATGATGCTAGTGAGCCTGTATTGACTACTTGAGGGGCTTAGCGCATAACATCTCTTTTTAATTAGTAAAAAGCTTTCCTTTTACAATTGAATGAAAATTTTTTTTAAAGATATTCATATTTCAAAATTTTTCAAGACATAAGAATAAAGGTTGAATTTATGTATTTTAACATTTTCTTTGAATTTGTTTTATTTCCATATTCTTTTGCAGATCATTGTTATATCAAAACAAAAAATGATTATGTGAATAATAAATACTTTATCTTTCATCCCTGTAAACTTTTCTTTGACCTCTATTAATAATAATAATAATAATTATTATTATTATTATTGTTAATATTATTATTATTATTATTATTATTATTATTATTATTATTATTATTATTATTAAACAAACAAACAAACTCAGGGCAACAGACGAAAGCTAAATGACTGAAGTTACAAACAAACCACTTAAAAAACTAAAAGCAATGCAAATTAAATGACCAAAGTAGTCAATCGATAAATTGGTGAATCGGTGAATTGCTTGGTCGATGAATTGCTAATCGATGAATTGTTGTCGATGAATTGTTGTCGATGAACTGTTATCGATGAATTTTCCTAGACTCGACATAAAGATCCTTCATTCTAAGTGGAAGATTTAGAGTCTAATTATCTCGCAAATGCGCCTTTGTTTGCTCATGTGCATTGTCCCACCTGCTTGTGAAATATAAAAAGTGATACTGATACGGATAACAGTGTTTAAACTCAAATTAGCGTTCTTGTGGGCGTTGGTAATTGATAACTTTGTATAAATATAAACACAGTCTGCATCAGGCAGGGAAATTTAATTATTCGTACATTGACAGTAATAAAAGCGCCGCATATCTGTTATGGCAAAATACAGTAGTTGATCATGTCAACAAATTCTTTCTTCGTCACGAGTGTATCAACTATCATTAGTTGATAAATAAAGTTAGGTTACCAAATAACGGGAGGGATAGGTATTACTCACTTCCAATGATCCAGTTTTCTTCTCTTTTAATCACTTTCATAGCTTACAATATAATTAACTTATTTTACAAGGAATTTGCTTCTTGGAGATCAGAGTAAATAGGCATTTTGTCCTACAAGTGATGACCGACATTCCATATGAATGCTTGTTATATGGCGGATCTTATCAGAATAATGTTGATGATAAGTTACGAAAGAATAAAATACTACGAAATTCTGTATGACAAATAGCAGTAACATATAACAGATCATACACAAAGCTAATCAGAAAAAGCACTCAGACACCGCACCTCTCCACCAACGTCAACTTGTATAAACACATGTTTTTATTAACCAAATGCCGTTAGTGACCGGGATCAGTTAACAAAATCTTCAGGTCTTATATCTCCCAGGTTTTAATCACGTTGCCAGTCACAAGGCGCGAGGCCAGCACTTGGGTAACATTATCATAAATGTTCTAGATGTAACGTTCAGCGTATACTTATCAACAACAGAGGAAACATATACAAATCACAGCAAAAGAATAACCTTCGCAACTTTGTTGGCGCAGTTAATTATGGACACCTGAAACGCTTGTCGTTTAATGTAAACATATTTCGAGTTCAGTTCTGTTGTCTTTCTTCCAAGAACTAAGACAAAAAAGTCGGCTAACGATCACTCAGAGCAAGGGCAAAGTGTCATTTACACGTCAATAGCTTCCTTAATGAGCTGATAAAGTTTTGAATTTAATAATACTGCACTTGAAGCAAGGATATTGCTTCGTATTGGAGACGACCAAAAAATTTCGTCAGAAAACGTAATCTGATATTGAGCCAAGCTTCCAGGAGACAGTGATTCACTCATCGCTTCTTATGACGACCGATTTTGATTGAAGTTCTTAACGGCGCTGTGACAGAACATTCACATTCCATTTAAGATTTTATTATGGGCCACTCATCAGTAGTGTAATGGAGGAGATATCTCATTTATAATTTTTGTTTGAAATTGAAAGATTCGCAGCATACTTTATCTGAAGTGAAGTCAACGCTCAGTGGTCATATCTCCAAAAGTTAAATTGACCATTTAATGCAAGAGCTTGATTGCCTATTTTTTGCGTGATAAATGGTTCTCCATAATGGTCCCCTCTGGTTTAATTACGCACATTAGCGATTATGCACGATTTTGGAAAAGTGAAATTCCTCTCTCTCTCTCTCTCTCTCTCTCTCTCTCTCTCTCTCTCTCTCTCTCTCTCTCTCTCTCTCTCTCTCTTACAGTTGTATTCCACGGTACTACTACGGCAGCGAACTTCGTATGTGTCGTTATTTCCGCTTACTTCTTATTTTATTTATTTTGGAGATGAAGAGTCCCACCGCCTTTGGATTCCTGGGTAAAGAAAAACGGCCTTTGAGGAGACACAAAAGGCGCCAGTGACCAACGGTTG
Organism: Macrobrachium rosenbergii; assembly: GCF_040412425.1. Lineage (NCBI taxonomy): Eukaryota > Metazoa > Arthropoda > Malacostraca > Decapoda > Palaemonidae > Macrobrachium > Macrobrachium rosenbergii. The sequence continues at coordinate 19,232,706 of NC_089741.1, read as the reverse complement.
CAAATGGCTAAAGAACTCGATCTTGGTCAGGACCTGAAGCTCAAGGCTTTTCATGTGCTAAGTTACGCGACTTCACAGAAAATGTGCTAAAGGTTCTTTGGGTTCCTTCCTTACACTTCTCGTCCGTTCCATTCGGTGTCTTCCCACCCAGCTGTCCAGCTTCTTTAATATCACTTCGCCTCAGGATTCCCCTGTCAAATGAAGGTAAGTTTATCGGGCCAGGGATGTAATTCTAAAAGTGACTCGGTTGTCTGGTTAATCTGCTTTATGAGTAACCATTTCAAATGTATCTGTCAACAAAAGAAACGTGCTTGTTTTGCTCATACTTTGCTTCAGGTATCGGAAAACATTATATATATATATATATATATATATATATATATATATATATATATATATATATATATATATATATATATACTGAAGAAATATAAAAGTAAGTTTACAAAGAAAGCTCATATAAATGACAGATGGGGATTATAAAGGAAACATATGTACCTGGAATCCAACACAATTGAAGAATTAGTAGAACTGCCAAAACAGGGTTAAATATTTAACAGGTTTTACAAAGGATTAGGATCAACCGTTCAGAAGCAGGGACAGGACAATTAAAAGATTATACAGGGTCGTGACTGACCACCTAAAAAAAAAAATTTTTAGTACAACAAAATAATTCTCTTTTTTGTAAACAACAATAACTTTTTGCAGGATGAAGATTTTTACAAATAAAAAATTATATTAAACATACGGACACGCAGAAAATATATATCAAGTAACTAACTTGTAATTAAGTCAGTGATTTTATTTTTTAGGTCATTCTTGAACATTTTTCTAATACAGGGGTCCAAATAATACATGCCAGGGCTAAGATTAAAATTACAACTGGAAGTAAGCTGGATAATAGGGGACTCCAATAGATTTCTTGAAGAGAAATCTTTCGATCTGGCAATCACTGAACTTTCAGTCCAATTTATCCTGTGAGATTTTTCACTTAAATGAATGAATATAGCATTGGATGCTTGTCCAGTTTTGACTGAATACTTATGTTGCTTAATACGTACATCTAAATCTTTGCTAGATTGGCCAATATAAAAAGAGGGGCAGTCCAAACATGGAATTTTATATATTGTTGTTTTCTTTAGGGCTATTTTTCATTAACATTCTTTTGAGTGTGTTATTATAAGAAAAAACGAGGTTTACATTAAAAGCTTTTAACAACGATGTTATGTTTTCAAAACCACTAAAATAAGGCAAGCTAAGAATGTTCTTTGGGGTTTCTTTCTTCATGTTACTTTCGTTATAAAACTTTTTGTGGGCTTTGCTATAACAAATATCTAGTATATGTGAAGGATAAAATAAATCTGTCCCTATTTTTCTTATGTATTAAATTTCTTTATCCAAATAATAGGGACTGACAATGCGCAAGGCTCGTAAAAACATAGAGGAAAAAATTGATATTTTGATGTTAAGGTAATGGCCTGAATAGACATGGACATAAGTTGTTGGTTGGTTTCCTATAAATACTGAATTTACGTTGAAATGGTTCTCTATATATTAAAACATCTAAGAAAGAGAGGCAATTGTCTTTTTCTAATTCTAACGTAAACTTAATGGATGGTACCTGGTTATTCAAATTAAAGAGTAAATCATTTACATTAATACCAGCAGGCAAAACAGCTAAAATATCGTCAACATACCTATACCACTTTAAAGGAGTGTAAATGATATTAGGTATATATCGTTTTTCAAAGAATTCCATGTACAAGTTTGAGGGGAGTGGGGATGAAGGGTTGACCATTGCCATACCAAATATTTGTTGGTAAAATACACCATTGAATATAAACTTACAATCACAAATGCGCAACCTACTAGTGAGAGAAATGATATGACTTACAGGTAGAGGTAATTCGTGATGGATTAATTCATTACTAAGATACTCTAAAATAGAATCTATTGGTACTTTAGTAAAAAGAGAACAAACATCAAAACTAAAGAATCTATCAGTGGGGCAAAAAGTTATTTTGTTTAATTTATCAACTAAATCTACACAATTATCTACGTGAGAATCTGAGATAGTTCCTATGCGGCCTGTTATCAGTACTGTTGGCTCAATATCATATAAACTTTCGAAATATATTACCAGGCTCTTGTCTCCGTTACTTTTTTTAGGTGGTCAGTCACGACCCTGTATAATCTTTAAATTGTCTGTCCCTCCTTTTGAACGGGTGATCCTAATCCTTTGTAAAACCTCTTAAATATTTAACACTGTTTTGGCAGTTCTACTAATTCTTCAATTGTGTTGGATTCCAGGTACATATGTTTCCTTTATAATCCCCATCTGCCATTTATATGAGCCTTCTTTGTAAACTTACTTTTATATTTCTTCAGTCTGCTAAGTAAAGGACGTAGTGTCGAAAGGCCTCGCAGCACAACAGTGTTTCCGTTTCCTTAGTGGATTTTATCTTTATATATACGAGTATATATACATACATCATGTTCCATATTTTCGTTATATATATATATATATATATATATATATATATATATATATATATATATATATATATATATATATATATATATATATATATATATATATATATATATACACACACACACACACACACACACACACACACACACACGTATATTGCATGTATATAAAATTTATATTCATGCTTATATTTTTGTCATGATGTCAATTCTGTTTTATGGAAGTGAGGCCAGCAACTCCATCATAATCATCAGTGCTAAGAAGCATAAAACATCCCCATTGTGGTGTCAAGATCAGTAGGTCTAACCGAATCCCGAGAAGCCAACAGCATTCCTTCAATGGATCTTGGCAAGCTTTGTCCCCAATACTCCGATTTATATCGTAAGGTCTCTCGGAAAAACTCCCCGAAAGGGGTTAGTGCTGTCAGTGCACCTCATGCGGTGCACTGTAAGCATTACTTAAGGTTCTTTGCAGCGTGCCTTCGGCCCCTAGCTGCAACCCTTTTCGTTCCTTTTACTGTACCGCCTTTCATATTCCCTTTCTTCCATCTTACTTTCCGCCCTCTCTTAACAGATGATTCATAGTGCAACTGCGAGGTTTTCCTCCTGTTACACCTTTCAGACCTTTTACAGTCAATTTCCGTTTCAGCACTGAATGACCTCATAGGTCTCAGTGCTTGGCCTTTGGCCTAAATTCTATACTCAGTTCAATTCAACTCTCTGAAAAATTCCTGAGAATTTCCCATTTCGGCCGAATTGTTGTATTTATGGCCTTGCAGATTTTTGAGAAGATCTTTTGTTTCCTTTTTTGTCTGTTTGCGTGTCACTGGGGATCTGAAGGAGAGATGATCACTGAATCAGGGTAAAGGAGTCAAAGAAGTTGGACAGACACATGGGAATATTTAAGGGATGAACTGAACTGAATATAGAATTTAGGCCAGAGGCTCAGCACTGAAACCCATGAGGTCATTCAGCGCTGAAACCGAAATTGACAGTAAAAGGTTTGAAAGGTGTAACAGGAGGAAACCCTCGCAGTTGAACTATGAATCAATTGTTAGAGAGGGTGCAAAGTAAAATAGAAGAAAGAGAATATGAAAGGAGGTACAGTAAAAGGAATGAAAGGCGTTGCAGCTAGGGGCCGAAGGCACGCTGCAAAGAACCTTAAGGAATGCCTACCTCCTACTGGGGTTTTGTGTCTCTGGTCACATCAACGCTATTTACTTGATATTATGATCTCATTTCAGCGTAGTGATAATTATGAATTTTACATGAGAATACTCCTCCGATCTTTGTTATCCCGGAGTCTTCTCATTTAAATCCTTGAAGAGGCAGTATTACGTCTCTGCTCTTCATTTCCATGCATTCTTCCGGTGTGGGCTAGTCAAGGGCTGTAGGTCACTCGTACCATGAGTCTCGTCATTAAAGAAAATCAGCCAGAAGGAGAAAGCAAAGTAATGTGGAATAGATTCTTATTAATCATTAAGATAAATCCACAGGTAATTCTTATTATTGCTTTCCGTTCTTTTTTAATGATCAAGGGACCAGTGAGGCAATGTCATCCTAAAACAAGTTTGGGCTTCCAATAACAGTGTCAGCTGATACGTTTTTTTTTTTTTAACAAAATTGATGACTAAGGTGTAAGGACGACATAAGATATACTGTAGGTTCGTGTACACTACAATACAACAAACACACGTCGGCAGCTTATCACATACATGTAGCAAGCAGGTTTATTACAAGTCAACGACGTTGCGTTGAGAACGAATATTTGGTCAGTTCTGGATAATCGTATGAAACGTTGGTTAGGACTGCCTGTGAGTCGTCAACTTGTATTCAACCATTTAGTTTTCTGTAAAAGACAACTATTGAGATGGCTAATTGTCTGTCTGTCCGCACTTCTGTCCGCCCTTAGATCTTAAAAACTACTGAGGCTAGAGGGCTGCAAATTGGCATGTTGATCATCCACCCTGTAATTATCAAAGATGCCACATTGCAGCCTTCTGTCCTCAGTATTTTTTTTGTTTTACTTAAGGTCAAAGTTAGCCATGATAGTGCATTTGGCAACGATATAGGATAGACCACCACCGGGCCGTGGTTAAAGTTTCATCGGCCGCTGCTCATACAGCATTATACCGAGACCACCGAAAGACAGATCTATTTTCGGTGGCCTTGATTATACGGTGTACAGAAAACTCGATTGCACCGAAGTGATTTCGACGCATTTTTCACTTGTTTTATATTGTCAGTCACGAACGGAAGCCTCTGCTTCCGTTATGTTCTTAGTATCATCATGCTTGATGATGAGTACACTGAATTATATATGTCAATTTTACTACAGTTATCAACGAAAGAGTTTTATAGTACTTCTTAAAACAAAACGGTCCCCCTAAAATATGACATGGTTTCATTTTACGCCGACTGATTTCTTTCCAAATATAACTCTTTATCCGGAGCGACTGCAGTGCGCAATTCGCCTTAGAATCAAGGCGAACAATACTTTTTGATATGGCCAGCAGCAAAATTCGCACTGAAGCGATGTAATATTTCTCCCGTCGAAAAACTGATTAATTTTTCACTTTGTTAGGAATCATTGTTCTTGGAGGTGGTCTCTTTGCTTTGCTGGAAGGAGAAAGGGTTCGATTTATTTATGGTTCATGGCTCAAAGCAAAAAGGATATTCCTTTCAATGTATGTTACCTGCTATACTCTCTCTCTCGCCTTAACGGTTGTTCATGCCGTATTGTCATCATCCATTTTACTCAACACCTGACTCCTAGGGTCTGTTAATAGCTGCTGTAATGGCCATAGTAAATTTTGTGCCAAAGCGTACCGCATTGTCTATTGGTCACCCGTCCAGGTATTGACCAAAATTCAGTGTTGCTTAAGTTCGCTTACAGAAAAAAATGTAAGTGGGTTTTTACAAAACTAGTAGTTTTAGAGAAACATCAGTCTTCTTTTGTTCAACTGTTTTTCATGCACTTCTATCGCTTACAAGGGAATCCCTTCGGAAATTTTATGCCAGTATTTGATCATGATGGGGGTTACAATTCTTTGCTAATTATGTATTTATGTAATTACTAACATGCTCAGGCTTTCCATGTGGTCACTCGATGCTTTTCATGTATTCTGTATTGTATTTCCAGAGACTCTTCCACTAAGTTAAACTTTAAATTGAAACGAAAAGTATCTACCTGATGTTGGTGTTTAGCATTTTGATCGCCCATCCAGGTACTGACCTTTGCTGGTAGATATAATTTTTGGTGAATTCTTACAAAATCAGTTTTAGCTTCAGTTTAAAAATTTTATTTTCTTCAGCTGGGTTTCATTCGCTTTTGAACGTTTACTCCTGGATGCCTTCTGAGATGACATTATTGTTTGTGGGTTACAAATTCTTTGTATTATTCATTATTGTTCTTGTATTTATATGATTACTGATGTACTCGGCGCTGCTCTTGCATTTCAGAAGCCTTTCATTTCCAAAGCTTTTCATATATTCTGCATCATATTGCCAGGCTCTTCAGTTAAGTATAATAGTATGTTAAAAGAAAAAGTGATTCTTAGGTAAGTTTTATAAGTGTTTGTTTGAGGGAGGCTTCCAAAATGATAATGAATGACAGAGGTTTGAAGAAGTGCAGCTCAGCCCGAACGCCTGACACACGGCGCCCCTCAAGGGACAACACGATAGACATCTCTCGGGGAAAAACAAACCCCCGGAGGGAAGTAGTGAGGTGCACTGTAGGCATTACTTAAGGTTCTTTGCAGCGTCCCTTCGGCCCCTAGTTGCAACCCCTTTCATTCCTTTTACTGTACCTCAGTTCATATTCTCTTTCTTCCATCTTATTATTCACCCACTCCTAACAATTATTTCAGTGCAACTGCGATGTTTTCCTCCCGTTACACCCTTCAAACCCACCTACTCTCAATTTCCTTTCCAGCGCTGAACGACCTCGTAGGTCCCAGTGCTTGGCCTGTGGCCTAAACTCTATATTCCCTTCCACTGGGGGAAGCGCAAGCAACTAACTCCTCGTGGTCCCTGAGGCCTCCTCAGACACGATCCCCAAATTGTAGGCAACTTGTGGTTGATATCTGCGTTTATATCAGCTTTTGAATATATTATATACTAACATATAATTTTTGTAAGCATGTTACATGCACACCTGTGGAGGTCATTTTTGTACATAATTACATTTGTATTTTATACTCCATCATAGGTGAACTTATTTCATAACCTTTGTCATACATAATCATTTTGTAAGTTTCCCTCACAAGCATCCACATATAGACTTTTATAGAATAATCGTCACAATTTTTATTCAAATTCTATGCATGTTGTGTTGTAATCAGAATATCCGTTTTAGCCGTATTCCATATATGCATGTTGTGCCTACAGCTTCGATCTTGAAAGTGGGTCGCCCTTTTATTCCCTTGAGCAGTCACCACTTAGCTCGAAGTTCTTGTCCCTCAGCATGGAGAAACAAATCCAAAAGGTTGTAAATCCAAATTATAAGTTTTTTTACGAGCTTCCCTATGAGTAAGGGCCCGTGCTGGCACAACAACAGCTTAATTATAAAAAAAAAAGATTGTAAGAAGTTGCTCGAAATTGCCGCAGAGTATCGAAAAAGTTGTCGTGAAGGAACGCAGTAAATTGAATAGAACAGTCTGCAAATTTTTCACCGCAAACTAACTCGTGAGAATCAGAAAGAACTCCTATTCCTGCAAGAAACTTACTTCTAACAATCTTTTTTTTTATAATTAAGCTGTTGTTGTGCCATCACGGGCCCTTACTCATAGGGCAGCTCGTAAAAAAACTTATGATTTGGATTTACAAAAGTACTGGATTTGTTTCTCCATGCTGAGGGACAAGTACTTAGACCTAAGTGGCGGTTGCTGTGTTGTGGTGTAGAATAGATAGGGAAATTAAATAGAAGAGAGAGAGAGAGAGAGAGAGAGAGAGATAGAAAGAGAAAAAGTTAAGAGAGAGAAGGAGAGAGAAATAAGAGTAAAGAGAGAGGCAAAGAACACAGTGATAACGGCCAAATGCTTTTGTGTCGTGTTATCAATACGCAAGATGTTTACATTGCAGTATATCGTGTTTAAGCCATAAAAAACAGTCGTAAAAATGGGAAATAATGGCCTCGCGATTGAAGCCAAGCAAAACATGAGTCAGCACAGTCTAAATGCTTACAACAGCTGATTCTATAGTCCCGCCTTCTCCGGAAGATGTTTTCGTGGAAGTTCCAGGAATTTGGGGTTGACCCAAGTGATATACTTCTTCAACCTCCAATCAATTATGTGGGGGGGTCTTTCCCACACCCTCCTAAGATCACCTCCTATCAAGTCCTCTAAGGAGAGATTTGAATCACACCCACTACAGTCCTTCCAATCAGCTACTTGAAGGGGAGGCCTTGCTGATTAATCCTTCCAATAAGGCTAGAAGGAGGTGGAGATTTACAGATAGCAAGTTTCCTGAGGGTTCAACGAGTGAGAGACCGACGAGGAGACCAGAGTCAGAACTGTGTCCTTCAAGGGAGAGTACTTCTCCCAATCGCTTCCGTGTTCCCCATATAGACTGATTCAAGAGTGATTCGTTTCTATCATTGTAACTTGTTAATTTTGTACTGATCTTTATAATATTAAGTACTAATTAAAGTGAAGAAATTACCGATCTCGTCTCTATACGCCTTTCTGAGAGATATCAATATTTAAAAGGAATAAATATACAAAGATAGCACATCATCCGCGAAGCGATCTGAAGGACACCTCGAAAGAAACCAAGGTAAGAAGAGAAAGACTAAATTCTATGCAAACATAAAACGAAGAACGTAAAAAAGAAGAAAAAAAAAAAACATTACAATTGGTGGCAGCTAAAGTGGATCCAGAAGGCGAGACGAAACAAACGAACATTAATGAAATTATCAGTGCAATTATTTAAGTTACAGTGAAACGAAATTCTACAAAACGAACTTAGATTTTTTTGCGACGACGAACAAAATATATCAGAAGAAATAAAAATACTCCAGCGAATAGCAGCTTACAACAAGAACGTCGAGTGTGAATAAAACAGTTTAGTGCGTCCCGAAGCCAAAAACATTTTGAACTGTTACCGTCAACAAATTGAGCAAGACGCCGACAGCGATAATAAGCCCAGTGTTAGCGACATTGCATCGAGTGATTGAAGAAAAACAACGTACAAACTTTCAACAAGATTCCGAAAGCGGAAAACCACAGCGGAAAAACAACGCAGACGTAGTGATCCGACAGCGAAACATTCACCGCCGAATGAACAACATTTAGCGATATCACGATATCAACAACACAACACAGTAAGGAATTTACTGTCCACTCTCTCTTAATAAATAAGTGAAGATAAATTTTTTTTTGCATCTTGCTATAAGATTGAAAATTAAGAAAACTCTCTCTAGTGAATAAAATTCTTTTTGCATAAATACCAGCATTACTCTCTCTGATATAAATTAATTATTTAGTAAATAATTTAGATAGGGAATTAGCTATTTTTACTCGGTTGGTGATGATTATTTGAGAAGTTATATATGTAATTTTGTGTACTTATTATAATGAATTTTGATGATATGATGCCCAATTTCATATAAGAATTTATTTTGAGTATTGAAAAAGTTTTAATTGTGCACTTGAACTCAATAGAGAATTTATTTTTTTTTTTTGTGTGACCATTTGACAAATTGTTTTTAATCTTGGTACAATATAACGAAAATATTTTTTGATTGATGTACTCTGAGTGAAAATTTTTTTGTGTGTGGACATGCAACGAGTATTTGATGAATTACTGAACACTGTTAGACATTCACATTACGATTTAAGACCGTCGACAATTAGACGAAGTCGAATTTCAAGACTAAATTCCCACTCCGCTGTAGTGCAAGGAAATACTAACAATAATAACACAAATAACCAGAACCAAAATAGTGTTAATCATTCTAATACTACTAACAATAATAATAATAGTAACAATACTAATAATACTAATAATACTCGCACATTACAATTTTTAATATGAACCAGGCGGCCGTCATAACAACCGCCACACGCTTCTGTGGACAGGTGGATGATTCCAATCCTGACAAAAGCAGACTCGAAGCCTATACTGTAAATCATTGGCTAGCAGATGCAGATAGTCGTATAATTTCAAGGGGAATAACAGATGAAAGAGCTAAGATAAATGAAGCCTTGTTGCTCGTCAGCTCAGAACATGGAGACGCACATAAAACTTTGAATTCCACAAGTTTTAGCAAACTTAATAACTATGTAGAATTTAAAGAAATTTGTTTATCACTCTGGGAACCAGTAAATCAGACTGACGGTTTATATAACCTAACTAGATTTCTTAACCCACAATATAAAACAATTGCTAATTTGTACGCAAGCGTGGAGAATGCAATAGAGAAAATAAGCGAAGATTTAGAGAAGACAGGTATTACTATAGGAGACAAGGATCAGTTTGGGGCTAGTGCCCAGAAATTAGTTGAGCTACGGCATGTATTAAATTACCTGTCATTTGGAACCATATATAATATTCTTGGAGAAGAGGAAAAGAAAGCTTTCAGAAAAATAAAACTTGATCCCAGAAAAACAAGCCTTCAAACATTGAAGACAATGAGAGAAGAAATCCAAAGGAAAGAGATAAATCTATCCAAGGAATTCATTAGGAACAACAGAAGCACAAAATGAAAGGAAAGTCAGAAATAATAATCCTAATTTTAAACTGAATAATAAATTCTATGATAATTCCAGACAAGCAGGAAATAGACCAAATACCTTCCAAGGGAAATATGCCCAAAATACTAAAAGAAAATGGAATCCAGATCAAAGGGAAGAAACAATCTAACAAAGAGTGGACCACACAAACCTTATAGATATGGTCAAAACTCAAACACAAACACTTCAACCCAAGTGAACTATTCCGCTCAAGGGGCGAGACCCAAGACAGCCTGCGAAAACTGCGGGTATACAAATCATTTTACAAATGAGTGTAGAAAACCTAGAATCTGCACGGTTTGTAAGAAAATAGGACATTTAACAAAGAATTGCTGGTTTAAAACACAAGAAGGAAATAAAGAAATAGTTGAATTAAGTAGTAACCGCTCAGCATCAAATAAGTCTTCAAATCAATGACAATTTATCCCTACACAGAATACCACAAGAAAGTCCCTTCAAGAAGATAAATTAAGAGAAGAATTAGCAAATAGGAGAAGTGAAGGTTCATCCGCACTATCCATATTGCAGAGTAAAGAAGTAGTATTTTCCATGGATGAAGAAGAAATAATCAGAAAGGATTTACCTATCATTAAAATTCCAATACAGAATAAATTATGTACTGTCCTTATGGATTCAGGTAGTACTGTAAGCATAATAGATAAACACACATTAACAAGTTACTTAGGCGTTAAAGAAACGCTAATTCAGGGTCAAAGAAAGATAATAAAAGGAGTAGCGGGTAAACAGATAAAAAGTTTAGGCAATGTGAACTTAGAAATAGACCTTTCGTCACATAAAACTGTTGAAAGTTTTATAGTTCTAGAAGACAGGTTCTTTCCCGCACAGGTGTTGTTCTCATATAAATTAATGAAGAAATGTGGAATTATACTGAATTGCCGAGAAGGAAGGATTAACGTTACACAAGATAATAAAAAGAGCGTATGCTTTACGCTTGAAGAAGAAAAGTTTCACCCAAATCTGATCAATTTGTCTGAGACGACTTCAACAAGCGACAAAGACATACAGAAAATAACTTATCATCAAGAGAACAATCAAATTAAAATGAATGGTAACGGAAAGGAGGAATTTCCAAAATTACAGACTAGAAAGATAAGATGTGCACATCCAGAAATTATACCCTCCAACAAAAGAAGTGACCCAGAAATAAATAAAGGTGATCTCCAGTGTTCTGAATATGACAAGGAACAAGACATTTATGAGGATAATTATGCAGAGATAAATACAGAACATTATAGCAATGTAGTAATCAGCTATGATAATGAAGGGAAATTAGTAAATGAGGTACTGTTGTTAAACAAAATAAATAAAGTAGATATAAAAGATATAATAGCAGTAACTGAAGAAACTAGTATAGATGCAGAACATTGTTACTTTGCAGAAACAAAAGATGAGGAAGTATGTTGTGTAAGCACTGCTGATGATAATAAAGTACAGTTAATACTAAACAGACAGGTAATTTTGCATCCAAAGTGTTTAACCAAAATACATCTTAGGGGAAAGGAAGAGATAGGAGTTAAAGATGTTCTTTTACTAAATGAAGAGTTACCAGAATTTGTCAGAATGGATAATTCTTTAGTCCACATGAAGGGTGATACTTGTGAAGTTTATGTCCAGAACTACTCAGATAACAAACTAACACTTTATGCAGGCATTATCTTTTGTAAAGGAATACCTATTAACAATCCATTACTAACATTAGAAGAAGAAGCATTTTTCTCTGTAACTGGTCAAACATCTGAATTAAGCAAAGAAGTGAATAAAACAGATTTTCCAGAAAACAAAGATAGATTAATTCAAGTATTAGAAAAATACAGAGATGTAATAGCAATAGAAGGAGATAAATTAGGTAGAACAAATGTCCTAAGGCATAAAATTGTATTAGATGATGGAACAAAACCATTCTTTATTCCTAATTACAGATTACCAATAAGCCAAAGACCCATAGTTGATAATTTGATAGAAGAAATGAAGAAAGATGGGGTAGTCATTCCTTCTAAATCTCCATATAATTCTCCATTACTACTTGTTCCAAAGAAAGATGGAAATTGGAGACTTGTGATAGACTATAGAAAGTTAAATTCCAACACCATCCCCGATAGAATGCCAATGCCAGTGATTCAAGATATGTTAGCTCAGTTAGGAGGTGCAAGGATATTTTCATCTTTAGATTTACTTAGTGGATACTGGCAAGTACCTTTAGACGAAGAGTCGAAACCATTCACAGCCTTCAGCACACACAAGGAACACTTGCAATTTGAAGTCATGCCATTTGGACTCACTTCGGCTCCTTTAACGTTTGTTAGATTAATGCTTCAAATATTAGGGGATATAGAAAATGTTGCAGTTTACTTAGATGATGTTATCATTTTTAGCAAAGATTTAGAAAGTCACCTCAAAACATTAGAAATAGTCTTGGAAAGATTAAGAAGAGCAGGATTAAAAATCAAATTAAAGAAATGTCAATTCTTAATGAAATCCTTGGAATACTTAGGACATGTAATTAGTGAAGATGGTCTGAATGCAAGCAGGCAAGATAAAAGCAATAGTTGAATATCCAGCTCCTACCAATTTGAAAGCATTGAGAAGATTCCTAGGAATGGTAGGCTACTATAGACCTTTCATTAAAGGCTTTGCTACAATAGCCAAACCATTAACAGAATTAACAAAGAAAGATGTCAAATATGAATGGAATAAAGAACAAGAGACAGCTTTCCAAACACTAAAGAGTAAAATGACCAGGAATCCCATACTAGTCTACCCAGATTTCTCGAAGGACTTTTACTTAGCCTGTGATGCATCAAGTACCGGGCTAGGGGCTGTATTATTACAAAAGGACAAAACAAGAATGAGAGCAGTATATTATGCCAGTAGAGTTTTGAATGCTGCAGAGAAAAATTATAGCACAATAGAAAGAGAATGTTTAGCATTATACTGAGGTCTAAGGAAATTTAGACACATAATTTTAGGACATAAAGTCAATGTACTTACTGATCACAAACCAATTTGTGATTTGTTTAAGAAGAGAACTTTTACAAATAACATGAAGTTCAATAGATGGTTCATTAGTGTACTAGAATTTGCACCAGAATTCAGATATATCCCAGGAAAATTTAATACACTAGCAGATGCATTATCCAGAGCCCAAGAAGAAACAGAGAAATGTATTACCACTAATACTTTTTGTTTTAGCTGTCAAGTGGTAGATTTAGATTTGGAAAGAGTACAAATACAGCAAGGAATGGATACAGAAATCAGGCATATAATAGGACAACTAATGACAGATGAATCTTTAAAACCTGATTTTGTTTTAATCAATGGATTACTGTATAAAAGACCAACAGAGAAGAATGGTTATTCTCGACTATACATCCCGAAAACACTAATCAGAGAAGTTTTAGAACTAACACACTCATACAAGTTAGCAGGACATCCAGGAATCAAAAAGACAACTAGAATCCTAACCAGAAACTATTTCTGGCCCCATTGTAGTGAGGATGCCAAGAACTTTGTACAAAATTGTGTAGTTTGTAATCGACATAAAGGTAACGTAAATCCAAAAGCTCCTCTTGAAAAATACCCATCGGAGTTGAATCCATTTCAGGTCGTATCTATGGACTTTTTAGGTCCATTTCCAACAACTGTTAGGGGGAATAAACAAATATTAGTCTTTTTAGACTATCTAACAAGATATGTAGAGATCGTACCAGTAAGAAATAGAGATGCAATTACAGTAGCAGAAGCTCTTAAATCTAGAATTATTACGAGACATTCATGTCCCCAAGTTCTTCTTTCTGATAACGCAGCAGAATTTACTAGTGAACTTTTAAGAAAATTATGTGAATTTTATGAGATAAATAAATGTCAAATCACAGCATATAAAACCAAGTTCAAATGGAGCAGTAGAAAGAACGAATCGTAAGATAAAGGATATCCTGAAAACTTTAGTTAAACCTAATACAGAAGACTGGGATTTAGCTTTGGAAGACGTACAGTTTACTATAAACAGTACTGTAAATGAGACAGCAGGAGAATCACCACACTACTTGTTATACGGATACGAGAAGAGACTACCAAATACGTTACTAGATGATGCAACACCACCCCGACATACTTATAACTACGATGACTATATTGCCTGGAAAACTAGACGTACATATGAAACGATCAAACAGACGAGGACTAGACTTAAGGAAGCTCAGAGTGTCCAAGCAAAGTACTATGACAAAAATACAGCTAAACCAAAAATTGTAGTAGGTGCTCAGGTATATGTTCAGAATCATGTTCCAGAAGGTCCTAATGTAAAAGTATCCGCAAGGTTCCAAGGTCCTTACAGGGTATTAGAAGTGTTGAAGTTAAATAAGCTAAAGATCATAAGTGAGAGTGATCTAAAGGAAAGAATTGTTCATACCAATCATGTAAAGGTAATAAAAACAGACTCTTGGTCAATAAGAGAATAGTTGAATTATTGAAAGAAGTTGAACAGGAACCAATAAATAACAAATACAATTTAAGAAAAAGATAAATTTATGTAAAGTGTTGAACTATTAGATATAAACAATGTGTAGGCATTAAAGTACCTCATGTATACAGAATATCTGATAAGGCTTATTCTTACAGATACAAACATGCGGTTCTTCTTGGTTATCATAACACTGCTTTATGTGTCATCTGAGGTGGTGATCCGGAAGGGTGCACTACTAGAGAAAAAGGGATCTGTGAAATTAATAAAGGACTTGGGCATAGTGAGTATTGACATTACATCAGTGCTTATCAATGAAATGACATTGAAAGATGTCCAAAGGGAATTAAAATCATTAATTAGGAAAAGTGAAAATAACAGTGTTTTACCATTGTTGGAAAAACTAGATAATGACATAGGAAGTGTGTTAAATACAAGATCCAAACGATCCCTCTTACCTTTTATAGGAACAGCACTTAATCAATTATTTGGAGTCATGACAGACTCTAATGTAGAAAAAGAAAGTGCCCGTATAGACAAACTGGAGAAATGGGCAGCAACAAGAGGCATTGTGTTAAATAAGATTATAAGCTCTCAAAACTTAAACAGTAAGGAATTGAAAAAAATAAAGGAATTTATTAATCAAGTGAACACAAATATTACCAAAGAGATTAAGATAATAACAGATGAATAACATTTAAGTACATTTATGAACAATGTTAGGATTGTATTGCAAGACCATAAAGATCTATTAAATGCCATTTTGTTAGCCTATAAAGGAATATTAAGTCCAACATTAATAAACCCAAGAGAATTAGAGGGCATAATTAGTGATTTTTGGTAGAAGGACATTATACCCTATGGTAAAGGATATAATGGTCTATTATAATTTGATAACCACCAAGGTAGTTAAGAATAAGATCCTTCTAATTTTACCTTTTAATCAAAAAGAGGCAGATGTACTGATGTCCATACATCCTTTTCCCATGTTGATAAAGGAAAACGTAATTATCTCAAATGTCAACCACATCAATTTTGCATTAGAAGAACATGGACTAATGATGTCATTTATTACTGATGCTCAATTAAGAGATTGTATACTTTTGAAAGATAAAGAGTATATTTGCAACCTTGACAACCTGTATGAAACTACTAATGCCTATCCTTGTGTTCAAGAAATAATTGAAAACAAGAATCAAGAGACAGTACTGTGTACACAATTATCCAAACATGATTTTGTTTCCATTATAGTAGAACAGTCAGTTTTTGTGTTTTCACTAAGTTCAGTAACAGCAACTATTAATTGCCATAATGTAAGTACTGAAATTAATTTCAATAATGTCCATGCTTTTGATAAGACTTGCAAGTTAGTTATTCCTAATAAATTATATTATCAACCTCATGTCTTCACAGAAATCACAATCCATAAAAATAAGCCCTACATGAACTACTCTAGTGAAGTTAAAGAATTTAAACTGTCTCAGTTAGAGTTAAAACAAATAAATGAGTTGGCTTTAGTAGATGAATTTTTCTATTACAAAGAAAATGTTTCACCAATTCTGTCTGTTCAATTTGGTCATAATCATTATTGTAATAATAGTGTTTGCAATTTTGGTCAAACGTGTGGTAATTTCAAATATTGAGCAGATTATAACAGAAATAAAGAGGACCAATGAAGAGTAAAATGATCTTTTACACATAATTTGCTGCTGAATTCTTTATGTATTATTATTGGCATTGTGTGTTAAAACAATTAACCATTTTACAGTATAACAATTCATTATATGTATATATATGTATGTATATGTATCTCTTTTGATTCATGATATAATATATGTGAATTTTCTACCATATATTCTTAATTGATTTTTTTTGCATTAGTGCATTGACACAGTTTGTGCAATTTAAATATTTTTTGAGAATTGACTTGATGGGCAATCATATAAATGCTTTATTTTATTTGTGATTTTGCAATCATCCATTGAAATATATTCTTTTTGTCACACTGAGGGCAGTGTGAGGTAGCGTGACCGAGTGATGTTGTGGTGTAGAATAGATAGGGAAATTAAATAGAAGAGAGAGAGAGAGAGAGAGAGAGAGAGAGATAGAAAGAGAAAAAGTTAAGAGAGAAGGAGAGAGAAATAAGAGTAAAGAGAGAGCAAAGAACACAGTGATAACGGCCAAATGCTTTTTGTGTCGTGTTATCAATACGCAAGATGTTTACATTGCAGTATATCGTGTTTAAGCCATAAAAACAGTCGTAAAATGGGAAATAATGGCCTCGCGATTGAAGCCAAGCAAAACATGAGTCAGCACAGTCTAAATGCTTACAACAGCTGATTCTATAGTCCCGCCTTCTCCGGAAGGTGTTTTCGTGGAAGTTCCAGGAATTTGGGGTTGACCCAAGTGATATACTTCTTCAACCTCCAATCAATTATGTGTGGGAGGGTCTTTCCCACACCCTCCTAAGATCACCTCCTATCAAGTCCTCTAAGGAGAGATTTGAATCACACCCACTACAGTCCTTCCAATCAGCTACTTGAAGGGGAGGCCTTGCTGATTAATCCTTCCAATAAGGCTAGAAGGAGGTGGAGATTTACAGATAGCAAGTTTCCTGAGGTTCAACGAGTGAGAGACCGACGAGAGACCAGAGTCAGAACTGTGTCCTTCAAGGGAGAGTACTTCTCCCAATCGCTTCCGTGTTCCCCATATAGACTGATTCAAGAGTGATTCGTTTCTATCATTGTAACTTGTTAATTTTGTACTGATCTTTATAATATTAAGTACTAATTAAAGTGAAGAAATTACCGATCTCGTCTCTATACGCCTTTCTGAGAGATATCAATATTTAAAAGGAATAAATATACAAAGATAGCACATCATCCATGAAGCATCTGAAGGACACCTCGAAAGAAACCAAGGTAAGAAGAGAAAGACTAAATTCTATGCAAACATAAAACGAAGAACGTAAAAAAAGAACAATAAAAAAACATTACAGCTGAAGGGAATGAAAGGGCGACCCACTTTCAAGATCGAAGCTGTAGGCACAACATGCATACATGGAATACAGAGCAGAACTCTGATTGTGCAGTTAAAGGGCACCCTTGACAGGGGAAGCTCCTCCTCAGAGGATGCTTCCCTAGATCTAGTAAGGCAGGTCTCCCGCCAGGCTGGGGAAGTGGGCCTGGGGACGGGCTACCCCACAGGGGTGAGGACCCCAAGGCACCTTTGAAACCATCCTTAAGGGTGCCTTTGACAGGGAAGATCCTCCTCAGAGCTGCTTCCCTACAGGGAGACAGGACTCCTCCCAGGCTGAAGAGGAGGCCTGGGGAGGGCCTACTCCACAAGGGTGAGGGACCCCAAGACACCTTTGGGAACCATCCCTTAAGGGTGCCTTTGACAGGGGAAGATCCTCCTCAGAGGCTGCTTCCCTACAGGGAGACAGGCCTCCTCCCAGGCTGGGGAAGCGTGCCTGGGGAGGGCCTATTCCACAAGGATGAGGGATCCTAAAGTGCCCTAGAGAAGCCATCACTTAAGGGCACCACTGACGGGAAGATCCTCCTAGGAGGCTGTTTCCCTGGAGAGAGGCAGGTCTCCTGCCAGGCAGGGGAAGGGGGCCTGAGGAGGGCCTGAACCACTAGGGTGAGGCGCCACAGGCGAATAGGAAAGATCCGAACTAGGTATAAAGTCGTGAATAGTATATATAAATATATATAAATGTGTAAAGCACATTAAACGAAGAAGATATATGTATATATGTAAATAAATAAATATATATATATATATATAAATATCTATATATATACATATATATTATATAATATATATATATATATATATATATATATATATATATATATATATATATATATATATATATATATATATATAAATAAATATATATATATATATATATATATATATATATATATATATATATGTATATACATTTATATATATTTATATATACTATTCATGATTTTATACCTAGTTCGGATCTTTCCTATTTGCCTGTGGCGCCTCACCCTAGTGGTTCAGGCCCTTCTCAGGCCCCCTTCCCCTGCCTGGCAGGAGACCTGCCTCTCTCCAGGGAAGCAGCCTCCTAGGAGGATCTTCCCCTGTCAGTGGTGCCCTTAAGGGATGACTTCCCTAGGGCACTTTAGGATCCCTCATCCTTTTGGAATAGGCCCTCCCCAGGCCCGCTTCCCCAGCCTGGGAGGAGTCCTGTCTCCCTGTAGGGAAGCAGCCTCTGAGGAGGATCTTCCCCTGTCAAAGGCACCCTTAAGGGATGGTTTCCCAAAGGTGTCTTGGGGTCCATCATCCTTGTGGAGTAGGCCCTCCCCAGGCCCTCTTCCTCAGCCTAGGAGGAGTCCTGTCTCCCTGTAGAGAAGCAGCCTCTGAGGAGGATCTTCCTCTGTCAAAGGCACCCTTAAGGGATGGTTTCCCAAAGGTGTCTTGGGGTCCCTCATCCTTGTGGAGTAGGCCCTGCCCAGGCCTGCTTCCCCAGCCTGGCAGGAGACCTGCCTTACTCTAGGGAAGCAACCTCTGAGGAGGAACTTCCCCTGTCAAGGGTGCCCTTAAGGGATGGTTTCCCTAAGGCACCTTGGGATCCTTCACCCTTGTGGTTTAGGCCCTCCCCAAGCCTGCTTCCTCAGTTTGGCAGGAGACCTGCTCCCTTCAGGGAAGCAGCCTCTGAGGAGGATCTTCTCCCTTTAAGGGTGCCCTTTAGGGATGGTTTCCCAATGGCGCCTTGGGGTCCCTCACCCTTGTGGTTCAGGCCCTCCCCAGGCCGACTTCCCTAGCCTGGCAGGAAACCTGCCTCCCTCCAGGGGTGCAGCCTCTGAGGAAGATCTTCCCCTGTCAAGGGTGCCCTCGAGGGATGGCTTCCCTTGGGCTCTTTGGAGTCCTTCACCCTCGTGGTTGAGGCCCTCCTCAGGCCCACTTCCCTAGCTTGGCAGGAAACCTGCCTACCTCCAGGGAAGCAGCCTCTGAGGAGGATCTTCCCCTGCCAAGGGTGCCCTCGAGGGATGGCTTCCCTAGGTCGCCTTGGGGTCCCTCATCCTTGCGGTTTAGGCCCTCCCCAGGCCCACTTCCCTAGCCTGACAGGAAACCTGCCTCCCTCCAGGGAAGCAGCCTCTGAAGAGGATCTTCCCCTGTCATGGACTTCCTTGGGATGTCTTTGGGGCCTTCATCTCTGTGATTGAATCCCTTCGATGTTGTTTCCTCTTGTTTCGATTCCATTTCGTCTTTTTTTCGAGACAACTGCTCGCGTCCTGACTGTGATAATATAGCAGTGTTCCTTTACCCTGCTTTTCGAATAAGACACATTCATCTCGGAAGGCTTCATGAGGAATTTTCGGACCTCGGAGCTAGTTTCTGGAGACTTTGAAGTTGGAGTTTTACTGAGGTATAGCGTTGGGCGCAGGCGCAAATGGCTTCTCTCTCACCCTTCCAGGAGCTGGAGACCGAAGGATTCTGAAACACTTTCAGGGAAGACTCCGAAGATTTTAAACCATTTCAGCATCGCTTCAAACCTTCCTTTGCTTTCCTTTCCTAACACGTATAGTTGTTTGTTTAGAACGTATCTGCGAAGTGGTCCATATTTTCATGTGTACAACTGTTCACTGTCATTATCTGGTAACTCTTTCCCTTTCTTTTACTCAGATTTTCGATAGTCGTGTTTCTGAAGACAGTTTGAAGGATCTCGGAACTTGTTTGGCGCATGCGCGAATGGCCTCTCTCTTGTGCTTTAGGAACTGGAGAGGGAAGGATTCCAAGACGGGGAGATGTCTTCTGGATTCTTATGAGATTTCACTGATATGTTGATCCAAATGGTAATTCTGGTAATCCAAAATCTTCTTTCTCTCTCTGCTTTCTTGTAAAAATTCTTGGCCTCCATGGAATGGAGGCCAAGAGGAGAACCATTCCATGGTTCTCCTCTCCTCTTGATTCCTTGTCGTGCTTATCTGGAGTGGAGAACTGACGTCTTAAATGTGATGATACAAACATTGCTTCTTTACAAATCCCCCAAAGCTGGAACGATGATTCCATACTGCTCAGCGATTTAGTCCATATCTTCATGAGTACAGTATACAAAAGTTCACTGAATTAATTTGTAAAGCCTGCCTTGTTTTGAATATGATTTTCGAATAATCAACAGCATCTTATCTCTGAAGACGATTTGAAGGATCTCAGCGCTTGTTTCTCGAGACTTTGAAGTTTGTTTTACTGAGCTATAGCACTGGGCGCATGCGCGAATGCCCTTCCCTCGTCCTTCCAGGAGTTGGAGACCGAAGAATTCCGAAACACTTTCAGGGAACTTCCGAATGCTCGCATATAAAAATGAAAGAACAGTATTGTATATATTACCAAGAAAAAGGAATAATTATCAGATATCGTTAAATTTTAAATCTAAATTAATCTGAAAATAATTAATCTTCATCTTATCCCTTTCTCCCGTCCCCGAAATCTCAACTAAAGGTATATTGATAATTGTTCCGATCTCCTCCTCCTGTTACTCATGGAACCTCTGGAATAATGTTTTGGAAATATAAGCCCTGGCCTCTTGACGTAATTCTTGCGTAGAGCAGACCAATGGCTTGTCCGCAAGATTGTAATTCTGCTGCTTTTGTGGACTTGGGTCTCCTCTTTAGATGCCACCTGGACTTTCCTTCAGAATGAGATTGACTTATGAATATTACTCTAATAATATATATGGGGAGACGTCTCTCACACTTACCTCTGTTGAAGTGTCTGTATCATGTGGTCGCTGTTCGTGGATAACTTACAATATAGATAACTTGTTTTCCGTTACCATGCATGGTAACTTCACTGCAAAGATGTACAGTAGCAGGTGAACCTATATTTTAAACAAGTAAAAAATGCGCTGTCGTTTTTTCGGTGCAGTCGAGTTCTCTGTACAGCGTATAATGCTGTATGAAACTCTCAGCCATAGCCCATTTTTGCCCCAAACTGAGAAAAATGCACCCGGTGGGAAGAAATTGATCACTCTGCATGGAAAATGGCCACAATGATGCAATTCGTCCATGAAACTCTCAGCCGCGGCTTATGAAACTTTCAGCCACGACCAGACGCACGATCATGGCTAAGTTTAACCTTAAATAAAATAAAAACTACTGAGGCTAGAGGGCTGCAATTTGATATGTTTAATGATTGGAGGGTGGCTGATCAACATACCGATTTGCAGCCCTCTAGCCTCAGTAGTTTTTGAGTTCTGGGGGCGGGCAGAAAAAGCACGGACGGACAGACATATAGCCATCTCAATAGTTTTCTTTTACAGAAAACCAAAATAGAACAAGGTAGAAGCATGTGGCTTATAAGTTTAATTTCAGACTATGAAAAGTCCAAATATATTTGATATATATTTTGATACAAAGAAATCTCGTTGGATAAGGATGCCACAACATTAGGAAACGAATACCTTGCACTTCTTTGAGAAGCAAAGGCGCCGAGGAGAAGAAAGTTAAAGAGATTCAACTTCCATATAACAATTTCTGTTTAATTACGTTTCTGTTAATGATTTCCTTCCACAGATGCTCTTTATTATTTTTTTTTCTTAAACGTAGACATAGCACTCAAAAAGCAATAAACCAAGTAAGCAATATTAAATACATACTAAAATATAAAAAAAACAATGCATTGAACAAAATGAGTGATTATCAACGCGTATTGTACTCTTCTTCCTGGGAAAAATTAACATTAAAAGTTTACGATTATTCTTCATGGGGGGTTGTGAAAATTTTTGGGAGTAATATGAGTCAAATTCAAATTCAAATTCAAAAAATTTATTGACATAAAAAAAAAGGCGTCAAAAGGAGCTGTTAGTCTTGCTAGACAGCCCACTCAAAAAAAATAAATGACGTTACAACCAGTTTTAACAATTTGAAAGACTTTCTACATAAATTTCGAAATTACAAAAAGTGAATTAACACAAACCTTATGAGCCTTTCACAAAATCAGAATTACATAATACTTAATCATATCTATAATTTTCATACAACAGACATTCTAGCAAGGTCCACAATTTCAGTAGAAATAGACTAAAACCAAATGCATCTGTTATAATTGAACTGAATGCTACAATGCACTTCAAATCGACTTAAATGTTGGAAATAACCAAAATTTTATTTACATTAAATACATTTTATACCCCTTTTTACATAAAAGGAGAATAATTATTTTAATGTACAGAAAATAACCACCTCCATTTCACAACAAATTCCAAATATGACATTTTCTTGGGAACACAGTTGTATATAATATTACGACAAACAAAAACAGTAATAAAGTAATTTATCAATTTTAATTCCTTATGTCAATGTTTTTAAATTTTTGTGCAATATTCTTGTACAAATTATTATTAATGAAAAAACACACCATTTGCTCAAAACAATTATTATTAAGATTTCTAAATTCTGCCAAAGAACTACATTCCATAATGTAATGGTGCAGTGTGTGCGAATTTGCAGCGTCACAATATTTACATGGGGTTCCCTTTCCATTCTTGTATTCCCAATAGTATTTATAGCCTAGTTTAAGTCTCATAACAATTCCATC
The DNA here is from genome assembly GCF_040412425.1 of Macrobrachium rosenbergii. NCBI lineage: Eukaryota > Metazoa > Arthropoda > Malacostraca > Decapoda > Palaemonidae > Macrobrachium > Macrobrachium rosenbergii. The sequence goes on along the minus strand of NC_089741.1, from coordinate 19,209,423 downwards.
ACATTTAGCTGAAGACTTCCCATAAGTAAAACGTGTATTGTTACTAATATAATCATAATGAGACATACTGTTACTGCCATTACTCATGATTGCCCTAGCCTTCTCAATATTCCATCCTTCCCTTACTCTTGCCATGTGTGACTTTATTTTCCTCATACTAACTGAAGTGGCGTATTCTATAGATTCTTTATTGCACCCTTGTTTAGCTAATTCATCAGCAACATCATTAAAATATATACCACAATGTGAGGATATCCAGACAAATTTTACACTGTAGCCTGACGCTTTTATATCAGAAACGTACTCTTTGCATTTGGTAACTATTCCATCATCAGAAGGTACTTTGGCATTTAAAGCCAAAAGAGCACTCTGACTATCAACAAAGCCTATTATAGATTTTCCCTTATTTATTTCAAATTTCAGACACTCATGAATAGCAAACAGCTCAGCAGTGGTAGATGAGCTGTGATCACCAATACGTTTAGATATTCTCTCCTCTGTGCTAATACCAAATTCAAAATATTCTCTAATTACAACACCAACACCAGCTCGACTTCCAGTGACAGAACCATCACAATACGCATGAATCACCATATCCCTAGGGTACTGAGATATCTTCTCCAAAAACAGCTGTCTAAGTTCATGGGGATTGTTGTCTCTTTTTCTCATATCAAGTTGTTCTATACTTATATCTACTTTCTCAGTAATCCAAGGTTTTATTGGGCGTGTATTAGGCAAAGGTACACAGAAACCAAAAACATTATAGTCACTCAATATTTTACAAAGCCTTCGTGAATATTCATTCAGTCTGAAGAATCCTGGAACGCCTGTCACATATCTATTTACAATAGTTTTGAGATGCCTATCATTTTGTCTAATCATTCTTATAAATGAGGAGACTGCTACCTCTCTTATTCTTCGAGTGACACTTTGCAAATTTAACTCCATTCGCATTATTTCAATCCTTGCAGTTCTAGGGCAACCTAATATTACCCTCATTGCTTCATTTTGCAACAATTCCAAGGGCCGAAGATCTTTATCTGTATAACAACATAAAATTGGAGCCGAGTAGTCTATGATACTTCTAATAGTGGAAAGATATACAGACCTTAATATTGGAATACCTACACCGTTACCATAATTTGACAATACACGTAAAGGCTTAAGCCGGGATATACAAATATTCTTCACATAGGTAATTTGATCCCTTATCTTACCAAAACCGATATACATACCCAAGTATTTATAACTTGTTACTCTTTCTAGTTTTACTCCATTCAGCCAGAATGTTTCATCACTTACCATTCGTGATTGATATTTTGTTTTGCTTTCATTCACCACAAGACCCAAAGATATACAAAGATCTGATATTTCAGCCAACACAATACTCAAAGTCTCCTCTGATGTACATTGTATGAGAATATCATCTGCATATATGATTACTTGTGAATTTTCATGAAATTCGTAACTTGCAATTTCATCCATTAATATATTAAATAGCATGGGGCTAAGCACACCCCCTTGCGGAGTACCAAGTTCAAAATACTTTTCAGTTGATTCGTAACCCTGGAACATAACAGTTCCCCCCCTGTTACTCAAATATTGTGAAATCCAAGTCAGTAACTTGCCTTTTATACCCTTTTTAGTAAGACACTCCAATATCACATCCTTATTGACTTTATCAAAGGCTCCCTTTAAATCTAAAAACATTCTGCAGTTGACACGAGCAGTACTAAGACACTTTAATATGCAATCAGAGGTACTCTTGTTCTTTAAAAAACCATAAAGATTCGGAGAAAGGAGCCCGTCAACTTTATACAATAGCCTATTTAGAACCATACGTTCCATAGTTTTTGATAAACAAGAAGTCAATGAGATAGGTCTATAATCATCATTTCCCTTAGGTACAGGTATCATAAGGGCAATTTTCCATTTAACAGGCAAGCGACCATTACTGTATGATAGATTAAATAACGCTAAAAGAGGACTGTCCTCCATTGTTATAAGACAGTTTATAACAACATATATTATGCCATCTTTACCTGGAGCTGTTGATTTCCCATTCTTAACACAATTCAACATTCCATCCCTAGAGAAAGGAATACAAGTGTCATCCATTAAGTTCTTCTGCATACAAACTAGCCTGTGTCTTTGTTCCTGTAACTTCCTAAGGCTTTCCCGTATATGTCGAGGGAGAGAATCCAAGCTCGACGCATACGACCATTTGGCAGCTAATGCCTCTGCTTTTTCTTTGGCATTAGGATGTGCATTAGTCTTCCTTTTAACTCCCCTTACTTTATTGACACCTTCCCAAATTTGACTTAATGATTTTGAAAAGGAGATGTCCCGTAAAAAACCTTCCCAATACTCACTTCTAACCTTTTGCCTCTTTTCTGTAGCATGCTCAGCCACGGTAACCATCGTTTCTCTAGATTGGATATTATTATGGTCTTTAGACCACTCCCTGTGGCATTTTCGTAGCAACTTGTTCCAACCTTTCACTATTTTATCATTATGATACCTGGGTTTATGAATGCTGGCAGAATTAGTCTTTTTCTGTGGTTTGTAAAGTATGGATTCTATTACTGTTAGCAAGTCATCAAGAAAAACATTTTCATCCTCAATACCTAACAGTTTATACTCTTTGTACCAGTCACTTACTTTCTCTATGAAATCATCTTTCCGACCATCATGCAATACATATCGATTTCTATTGTTAATAAGTGGAATCTTTTCTAAACAAAAACTAATTCTAAGAGCAAAATGATCACTTAATAAAGTGGTTACAACAGAGAAGTCTGTTTGTACTCCAGGCATATTGAAAAGGATAGCATAATCAAGCCTGCCTCCTTTTTGCGTAAACTCTATATTCCGTTCCTGTATATTCCATTTGCGTATTCTTGAAGTTTAGTAAAAAGCTTCACTATTACCAAGTACAGACGCATTTTCAACCGAATCTAAAAATCTATTTAAAATAATTCCATTGTGATTTCGGGAGCAACTACCAAGATTAATATGTCTAGCATTTAAATCACCGAGTAGTACACAATCCTCAGAATAAATGACATCAGGTAAGTCCTCAATAGCCAAAGAATCGGCATGTACATAAACATTAACAATATATATTTCTGCATCTTGAAGTTTTACTTTAATAGCCAAACACTCAGTACCATTGACTTTACTAGCACAGTAGTATGATGCTGGAATAGTATTTTTTATGTAAATTGTTAAACCTCTGCAATTTGTGGATTCATCAGCTTGTAATTCAAAATGATAGTAACCGTTAATTCGTAGTGAGGAAACGTTTCTACCTACTTCCTGCAAAGCTATTACATCAACATTGTAGACTGAGTATATGCATGCAAATCAGTAATTCGTTTTCTTTTACTATTTATATTCCAAGATATAATATGGAGTTTATGTGCCATTTTGAGTAATATTCTTTCTTAACTTACTTGCAGAATGAAGAATATTAATTTTTAGCACATTGGTTGGATTTTCCATATATTTGATTATCGAATCAAGAATGTGGGTCAAATCTCCGATCACATTTTTCACACAATCTGGCTTATTTACTGACAAGCCAGCCTTGCATGCAACTGGGCTTTCACCAGCACCATTATCATATAACTCTGCAACCTCAACATTTTGAGTCACCCTTTCATTAAGAAAAACCTTATTTTGCAAATATATACCATTCATAGTACTCTTAATACCTAACGCGGCCTGTTTAAGTTCTTCAAGCTCTTTACGAAATTCTGAGATAAAGTTATTATAATGAACTTGCATCTCCTCACGAGATTTATTCTTGACTAAACTTTGGTTTTGCTGTGCCATACGCTTTTCCCAGAAATTCTCACTAACCACTGGAACCTGAGTATGACTGAAATCAGAACTATCAGTTTTTGGATTTACATTATTTGTCTTAAGCGAACGATCACTTTTGGGCCTTCGGGGACACACTCTAGAGCAGGCATTATGTGCACCTCCACAATTACAGCACTTTGGTTCAATTACTTCCTTTTCCTTGATTTTGTCACCACACACCTTCGACTCATGGGATTTACCACAAAATTGACAGCGATGCTCATTTAAGCACTTCCAGGCCATATGACCCCACTTGCAACACTTATAACACATGACAGGGTTGTCAGTGTACACAGCAACACGTTTATATCCTAGGCACTTGATAAATACTCTCTCTATTGGAGGACCCTTAATAAGTGAAATTAATTGTGGTTTAGGGACATACTCACTATTAACTTTAACTTTTCTACGCTTTGCCCATATGAATAGCTCATCAACTAAAACATCTTCTGGATCCAAGTAAGTAGGGTAGTCAAAATTAATTACCTTTGTACATACACCATAAGACTCCTTTGGTTTTTCCATTACAATATTTTCAAAGCCACTTTTTGTTAAAAAAACCTCATCCTTCACTGTAATATATGGGATGTTTCTCCCTTCCTTAAATAGAACCTCAAATTCTGGATGACACTTGGACAGCCGAACTGCCCATCGAACCTGATCGTGGAAGCCCAAAACATTCTTGGGAAAATACAGCCGAGGTCTTTTTGCATTCATAACATTACCTTCTTTTGTTGTAGAGCCTTCACGTAAAATAATTTCTTCAGCACTGCTCATCATTTTCCTTTTCTTCTGTTTCTTACTTTGGACTGTGATAAAGGGTTGCTCATCATCGCTGCTACTAGACACATCTAAATCCATTATGACGATCTGCCGAGCTCCATCCAAGTCTATATTGCTGCTGTTAAAATTCTCAGCCATAAACCATCCATGAACGACCAGATCCCTCTAATTGCCCAGTAAATAAAGTAAACTCCAAAAAACAACTACAACGGTGGGAACACGTCCTTCCTTGATGCCTGCTGTCTTTGCAGTAATATGAGTTTTACTTAATCCTTTTAACGATCAAAAAAAGGAAAAGTCGTTGTATGAGATGTCATTCTCAGTTCAGAAACTGCTGTAACGGCTGTTTGAACTAGTTACTAATTGCCTTTGGGTAACCAAAGGGAGCCTGGAATCATTACTCAGAGCTGGATTTGCCCTGATACATTTTCTGAAAAATGAGCCACTGACGCCATATATCGACACCCGGGAGAAACACTGGTCGAATACGTCATTCAGACAAGAAACTATTTTGCTTTCCATAGCAGAGCGAAATAAAAATTCCAATACATATATGCGACGATTGTTATAAATCCGCTTATTTCTTCAAATATTCTTGTCTATAAGGTATTGAAAACAATATTAAACAAGTAAAAAATGCGCTGAAGTTTCTTCGGCGCAATCGAGTTGTCTGTACACCGTACTGTATAAAATTATCCTATGACCGGCCAGCGGCTCAATTGCTCCCCAGATGAGGTCAAGTTAAGGTTAGTCGGACGCCTCCGGAAAACGCTGCCAGACGCACGATCCACCGCTAAACTTAACCTTAAATAAAATAAAAACTACTGAGGCTACAGGGTCGCAATATGGCAGTTTTTAAGATCTGAGGTCAGACAAAGCCGTCACAATAGTTTTCTTTTACAGAAAGCTAAAAAGACGCTTTACAGTGGAGAGACCGAAAACACGAATTCCTGTCAGAAGACGTCATCTGATATTAAGCCGAACTTCGAGAAGAGAAAATCTCACTCATCGTTTCCTAATGGAGACAGATTTTGATTGAATTTCTTAACAGCTCATTAACTGATCATTCCATTCAAGATTTTATTATGGTGCCACTTACCAACAGTGTAATGGAAGAGATGTTTCACTTATCACATTACCTGAAATTGAAAGATTCAAAATCTGAGGTGCAGTCTACGCTGATCAGTACTCATACTGTATATTGTCTTTTAAAGTGTTAAATAGATTACCCATTGTTTCATTTGAGAAATGGACCTCCATAATGGTCCCCCTATTTTCTCTCTCTCGTTGTGCGCTACATTCCTTTGTGTAAATACGGCAACAAACTTCCTATTTACCGCGTCTGTTAATTGGCGTCACTTCCGCTTATTTTTTTATTTTTATTTTATTTAACTCGGAGGTGAAAAGCTCCAGCGCGTTTGGATTTCTGGATGAAAGAAAAACAGCCTTTAAGGCGACACAAAAGGCTTCGGTGACCAACGGTTGCAAATAACTAAAGAAGCCGATCTTGCTTGGGCCCTGAAGCCAAAGGCTTTTCATGGGGGGAGTTACACGACTTCACAGAAGGCTCTTTGGCTTTCTGCCTTTTACTTTTCGCCTGCTCCCTTTGACGTCTTCCCACGAGCTGTCCAGCTTCTTCAACTTTGCTTTGTTTCTGCTTTCACTTGTCATTTGAAAATTAATTCTACGGGTTAGGGCTTTGAGGCTCTGTAAGCGACTCAGCAACTCCAGCTAAAGAACATATATATATATATATATATATATATATATATATATATATATATATATATATATATATATATATATATATATATATATACACATAAAATACATATCCCATGATTATATCCATGTCATTATGTCTATTCTGTGGCATAGAAATGAGGCTGACAACCGCATAATAAAAATCAATGCTTAGCAACATACAACAGATCTGTACAGTCTGTTATGGTGTCAATGAGTCCAGCCGAATCCCGCGAAACCAAAGATTACGTGTGGGATAAGTACCTTTGACGGAATCCGTACAATGGATGCTGGCAAGCTTATTTTCCCAGAAATGAAATCGCTGGGTATCTCGGAAGAATCCCGTTTTCCCTCCCAACCGAACTGGACGGCTCCTGTCATAGATAAGGCCTTCGTGTATTTTCTGGAAATCAGTTTGTTTTCTCTTTGCGTGTGCTTGAGTGTTCGAAGGGATCTGAAGGTTTGGAACGTGTTATTTGCGATGAGTTTGTTGATAAGTGGTGGGAATTTGGAAACCTTCACTTAGAGGAGAGGGAAGAACTAAAGCAAGGCGAGGGCAGTTGAAGTTTGATGCCAGATGTGAATATTTAAAGTATGACTGACTTGTGACCCTGGGCACTTCAACGTTATTGCTTGAAATTATGATCTGTGTTGCAGCGTAGTGAGATGAAGTTTGCATCAGAACTCTCCATGTATTCTTCGGGTGTGGGCTAGGTAAGGACTCTAGGGGCGCTCTTACGAGCCAATAAAAGAAAGGAAAGTAATATGGAATAGAAGACTGTTATTCATAATTATAGAAATCCATAAGTAATACATAATGACTTTTTCTTATTTATGGACAAGAGACTAAGGTGACTGTATTTTCCCACAACAAGTTTCGCCTCTTAATAGCAGCGTGAGTTGTTGAGCTTCTTTTCTTGAGTGATGAGCAAGGCTTAAGGACGACATTTTAACAAAGCGAAATAAATGTGTTATGTACTTAAGGGTGCATCCACAATGCGGTAAACACACATCGGCAACTTATCGCTTGCATATAACAGGCAGGTTGAATACGTAACGTTTCAGTAAGCGACCTTTGGCCAGTTGTAGTGTCGTAAGAAGCACTGGTTAGGATATTCAACATGTTTATATTGTGCGTGCGGTAAGTCAGGGACGTGTGTTTATAACATGTTTATACTATTGTGTGGACGCGCTATATCGAATCAGATATCATAGGCACAGACCATTTCATCTAGTTAAGTAACGCTTACACTTATGATACTTAGGCCTAGAAAGTCATATCAAGTTCCCCAGTGTCAGATGGTTGTGGTCTGCCTGACGTCGCAGATATTGAAGGTCCTGGTGATTAAATCAGGTCCCTCAACACTCAGCAAATGGGCCTTGGTGGTGACATATCGCCGTTTTGAAAAAAGGAGGTTATATGCTTTTTCCACATTGTTGTAGACACGAATCATAGCATCGCTTCTCATTTTTCTCTGCTTTATCACGCTTGGCAATAAGTCACATTCTAGTATATATAAAACTTGACCTTTGTCATTAAAAGTAGATTTTTATGTACGTCTTATATTTGAAAATGAGGCAAAAAAAAAAAAGTTTCAGGATTTAGTTTTACGCCGACTGATTCTTTCCAAATATGGCTTTCATCCCGAGCGATTCCAAAGTACAATTCGCCTTAGAATCAAGGCAAACTTTACCTCTTGATATGGCCAGAAACAAAAAAATATAAAAGGCAAATTCGCACAGACGCGATGTAATATTTTTCCCGTCGAAAAAGAGAGTTTTTCAGTTCGTCAGAAATCATTGTTTTTGGAGGCGGCCTGTTTGCTTTGCTGGAAGGAGAAAAGGTTCGATTGATTTGCAATTTATTGCTCAAAGCGAAGTGGATATTCACTGTAATGGGTGTTGCCTGCTGCATGCTCGCTCGCTCTACTGGTTTTTCGGGCCGGATTGTCACCTATTGTGTTCAAAACAGACTACTATGGTCTGTTGATAGTGTCTGTAATGGTCACAGAAGCTTCTGTGCCAACGATATGAAGCATGTTTGGCTATCCATCCAGGTACTGACCTTCACTGATAGAAATAATTTTTGGTGATTTTTAGTTTTTTGTACAAGAGAACTATTGTGTCGGCTTTGTCTGTCTGTCCGCCCCCAGATCTTAAAAACTACTGAGGCTAGAGGGCTGCAAATTGGTATTGTGATCATCAACCCTCCAATCATCAAACAGACCAAACTGCAACCCTCTAACTTCAGCAGTTTTTATTTTATTTAAGGTTAAAGTGAGCCATGCTCATACTTCTGGCAGCGCTATAGGTACCAACAAGATAGGGTACCACCGGACCATGGTTGAATTTCATGGGCCGTGGCTAAGAGTTTTATGGGCCATGGCTGAGGCCACCACCGGACGAAAAACTCGATTGTGCAGAAATTACAGACTGCACTCGGCGCGGCTCATGCATTTCCTCATGCCCAATACTTTTCACATATTCTTCTGTATATTGGCAGACTCTTCAGTTAAGGAAAAGAGGAGGTTGAAAGAAAAAGGATCTTCATTATATTGGAGATGATAGAAGTGAGAATCAAAAAGTCTGAGCTCACTCACGCGCACTGGAGTTAAAAGAAATAATTCTTGAAAATATGTTTTGACAGTAAGTTATTATTATTATTATTATTATTATTATTATTATTATTATTATTATTATTATTATTATTATGAAACAAACCACAAAAGACCAATAACTTGCTTACAAAGTGATAAAGGAGAAAACAGTTAGGAGAAGTAGATTAAACAAAATTTGAATTAAACAGACAAAAGAGTTCGTCAAAGAATAGAATCCAGATGTTAAAAAAAAAAAAAAACAGATAAACACAGGGAAGGGTAATATACATTTGTAGGAAACAGTTGAAAAAAAAAAAAGCAGAATCGTGAAAATGAGCAAGTCAGGAAATTAAACGAAGATGCAAGACTAACCCAATTAAGAAAATAACTGAAGCGAATCATTGAAATGATAATCCCATCCATGCAATGAACAGAGATCGTGAAAGGCTCCAGTTTCAGACCGAATTATTCCCACTGGAAAAATGCCGTCCAATCAGGCTCATCTCTCACGGGAACCGCCTGGAAAAATCCTTCACAAAAACGATGCTTTCTTTTACCCGCCGACCGTGCGCCTCATGCGCGAAATGTATGCAGATGAAGAGATTCTGAAAGCTCCTCTCATTCAGTTCCGGGGGACATTATCTCAGAGGGATTATCCAAATGCTGGTTGTCTTTATTCACTTCAGTAGCTGCAGTTTACTGCGTGAATGACAGTGGGAGCGGTTGTACCGGGTAGTGGTTATGAACTGAATGGTTATTAATAGATGCTGGCTTAGGTTGATGGAGTGGTTGTACACCAGGAGAGTGGTTATGAAGTGAATAGTTTATAACCGTGACAACATTGGAGAATTATATTACTGTTTTGTCTGATTAGGATAAGCAAATGTGTAGGCGCCTTATCTAGCCTAGGCCCGCAGAGAATAAAAACAATGTTTGGGATAAACCTCAGAGTAAGAGATAGGCCTTCACTTAAAGGAAATCATTATTAGTCAGAAAAAACAGAAGTAGAAAGAGAATTCCAAGGTTTGGATGGAGGAAGGAAGAAGTATGATTTATTTTCGCAGAATAAATGATGGAAGATGTAATCTCGGAGAATGACTGCCAACTTGTTGGTTTTGGTAATTGATTATCCACTGGTAATTTATTGTTTGGCTAAGTATCATTTGTAAAATGTAATGTATTTTTGGTGAAACTTTCGGATATTCAAAGCCTAAACAGTAACAGATGATCTTTTCCCAAAAGGCAATGAATGAACGAGGAATATTAAAAGCACAGCAATAGCGGAGGTCCATTGCTGGAACGGATATAACCGAGTAGATTGCCTGAATACCAGTGGCGAAGATTTATTGCTTGAACGGGAATAATATTTTGTATTGCTTTCGAACTGTGCATTCCGTCGTCTTGCTCATTGTTTTATCAGTATATTTTGCTATTTACACATATATATGCTATCTGTGTGATCAGATAGCATATCCAGTACCACCAGAGACCTGTGTACTAAGCACACATCCCGGGGATGTGTATAGGCATCTGTATACTAAGCACACACTCGGGTGATATTATTACCAATTTGGAGATTAATCACAAGGACGTATCGGCAGCACGGTCAGCATGGTACGACTATTTTCAGCGTTCCCCTCTCAGCTTTTTTTTTTTTTTTTTTTTTTTTTTTTTGACAGAAGGGCGCAACAATTTATTTAGCGCTCAGTATTTTTGCCCGAATGCCACAGGCGGAAAATTCAGCATATGAATGAAAGTAGCGGAGCGGAGCAGAGGGCGTCGTCACAGAAGGGCGACACTGCAGTTTCCCGTTGGAGACACAAACATCTCTCTGCTTTCCTTTGTTTATGTACGTACAATAACATTCCTGCGTTTGTTTAAACGAAACAAGTGTTTCCTGCAATTGTTATGATGATTTCTCGAGCCACAATGAACAACATTGTCGTTTGGGATGTTTTCTAGATACTGAACCCCAAGGGTTTTCGGGGGTCGTTATCTAGGACTAATATTTCTTGAGGTCATTATCTTTATGCTATTTACAGTCTTTTGTTTATGTTTTTACGGTCATCCCCAACGGGCATGCACTAAACAGGCCACAAAGGTGGATACATACCGGATTAAAACCCGTGGGGGTCATTATCTAGGAAAGATCCGTCGTTTGCACCATCAAGTAGAATAGATACGCACTGACGGAAAAAGGATTAATAATTTTATGCAAAAAAACTGTGACGATTTTAGGGTTATTCCTGTCACCGATGCATTTCCAACCTCTGAAGGTTCTAGGATCTCTTCAATAAGAACGACTAACATTCCTGAGGTGAACCATGCGTCGGAAAATTCAACTTGGAAATGAATAGGGATTAGAATTGAATAAAGTTCTCTCGCCACCACCATTCAGACATACATCTCGTAATCTCTCATCTTGCAGGCCTCATCGTGACCCATCTCCGATAAGGTTTGTCACTCAGCGCCGTTCTTTTATCAGGAGCGTAATTCCCACCTTCGATAGAACTCGTTTTGTATATTCATTTATGGAGATATTTGTTGATTTAATGTGACTTAACCTGAGAAGCAAATGGTGTATGCACATCCTAAGAGCGAAGTAGCTCTGAATTAGGTCGATATTTATTGCTGAAATAGGAACTATAAATCACCATGTGAGGTTGAAGGAAAGTCTTAATTTCATTAGGATTTATGCAGAAAATTGTGTATATTTAAGCTATGTGTATATATATACACATATACATTATATATATATACATATATATATACATATATATAATTACTCGTACAATAAAATGAATTGTCATAATAAATCTTCAGCAAAAATACTAACGAAATATATAAAATGAACACGTAAATACAAACTAAAAGGGTGAGACGTAAAATAACGAAAAATTAAAAACACAAACATAAAAATATGAAAATAAAACTAAAGTGAAATGAAAACAAACTACCACTCACAAAGTAAAATATATATCGACCTAGTTGAGTACCTACTATGAAATTACACGATAGCTAGTTGAATACCAGACGAGTTGTTGTTCAATTCCGGCTTCATCTTTTTAATAGTCAGCGACTCTGAAATTAAAAGGTCCAGTCTATTTGAACAAAAAGACAGTACCCGAAAATCCAGGTCAGTGAAAGAATGGTCCTGTGCTAAACTGTGTTCTCTAATGGCAAAAAGGGTGGTTTGGAAAGGGGAAACCTAGTTCTAATAGAAAGACCTCTGTGATCCAAAATTCTGTGTCTGAGCCAGCGGGAACTAGATCATTTTACATATATATATATATATATATATATATATATATATATATATATATATATATATATATATATATATATATATATATATATATATATATGTATATATGTATATTTAAGTAATATGGGAGCCGGACAGAATCTCGAATGTCTTAATACCGACAGCCAGAATCCCGACAGGCCAGTATACCGACAAGCTCAAAATCCTGATTTTCTTAAATGGTTTTGTTGGTTAAGCAAAATAATGATGGTATTAAATATATAATCAAAATATAGGATCATACTTAGATGAAGGATCAGATGTAAACGTATAATTAAAACAGTTTAAGAGTACGTAATTATTTTCATACCATATAACAACATCATCCGATGGCAGATATGCCAAGGCAAATAAATGTCGTGTCATTAAACTAAAGTTTCCACCATTGCTGTAGCGGTAGCGGATTGATAATCCAGTTGGCTGAATTCTTCGCCATAAGCACTGTCCGAAATGTAAAAAACAATGTTTGCTGTTGGCGTTAGGAAATTCGCTTTTAGAAGCTTGAATTGCAGCCAGTTCCACATCTGATGTTATAGGATGTGGATTTAGACCCATTTCATTTTCATCAGCGATGTCAGTCACATCTGGAAACAAGAGTATATTTGTACATGACCTCACTCTTCCCAGTCATTAAAGTGCACACAAGTGGAAAGACCCCACGATTTCCAGCTCTCACAGGTACATGAATTGTGTACAGCTGGTAAAATAGTGTAGGAACTGTCTTAAAAGCACCATCCATGATCCAATATTGAGCTTCTGATAATCTCTTCAAATTTACGTCTGCCATCCCCTGCTGCAGAATATCTTGCCAAAAATAAAACACCATTTAATGTAAGTGTTAGTTCTGGCGGGATGCTGATTTCTTCTAATGACCTGGGTTCTGATGAACGCTCACACTGCCTAATCCGCTTTATAGTCTTTCTTAATTAACGCGTTTTTGAAAGGTAGACATGGTACAATATTTGAGGAGCAGAGACGGTACTCGATTGAATAATTAGACATGGTCGATCTCGTGTTAATTTTGCTTGTATTTTCACCTGGTGTGTGATTTTTGCAACACTAGCAGCACTTGCACAAGGAGAGTGATTGTGTTCAACAAATTTTGTTAGTGAGTGCTTTCCATTTACAAGTGTAGTAACTGGCCTGCCTTTACGGTTATCAGATTGACGAAATTCACAGCACCTTTAATAAGTAATAAGATTCGTTTCTGATTTATCCTCCACCATCAAACATCCACGTACGTTGATTTTATCTTTTCCTTTTTGTGAAAAAATTGTTTCACAAGCTTCTCCCATTTGTATGGGAGATTTAGAAATAAAATAAATTTCAAAGTTACATGCAAGGTTTAGACTATTCTCAAAAGTAATGTAAGGTTTAGAGTTTAGACTATTCTCAAAACAAACTAAAGAAAAAGTACACTGACATTTACAGTGCATGAAGAGGGAGCAGTTGAGAAGTGGGCCATACGGGTACACAAAAAAGAGGCGGTTGCTCTTTTACTTTTCGAACACAAACGTGCTGTTAACATGCCATTAATTAATACTTGCTGTCTTTTATCAGTTACCATCTTTACTAAACAAACGTTCGGTACACTCACACACACATACAAACAAACCAACACAAACATAAGCATATGTAGGCTATATATGTCGGGAATTTGGATGTCTGGATTTTGGTCTTGTCGGTATCTTGGCCTGTCGGAATTCTGGCTGTCGGGCTTGTGTCCGTCGGGATTATGGCAGTCAGGACCAATATAGTATATTATATATATATATATATATATATATATATATATATATATATATATATATATATATATATATATATATATATATTATATATATATATATATATATATATATATATATATATATATATATATATATATATATATATATATATATATATATATATATATATATATATATATATATATATATATATACTCGTATATATATATATGTGTGTGTGTGTGTGTGTGTGTTTTAGTTGTATTCCACATAGGAAAATGAAAGATGTTTTGGTTAGAATATGCCCAATTAGAGGATATTGATTATAGCCTGACATTAAGAAGAAAAACATTTTACTCATATGAGGAGAAAAACAGAAAACTTATTTTATATCCTTGCCATACCATCCCATATTAGAGTCTATAGGCTACCCCCCTAAGGTTACTTGGTTTTAGTGCAATTTCTTCACATCGTAGCACCATTGGTAAACTTTAATTCGTAACAGTTCGGAAAGCAACGAAGGAGCCATTTATATGACACCTTGCAAGTGTGGTAGTTTCCATATAGGACAATCTGGGGAGGCACTCGAACAACGCACTTTAAATCATAAATATAAAAACAAATAATATGGGTTCTCAGTAGTAAGTGTAATTTACCAATTGACTGTCTCGTGTCAGATATTTTATTTAAGAGCACAGCTTTTATTGAAAGAAATTTGGTAGAGACAGCTTGCAGTGTTCACAGTAAAGGGAAAAATTTTAATTTATCGCCTGGTTTACATAAATTAGCTTTTATTTTATATGTCATGAGCTGTCAGTACAAATTGGATAATGTTATCCATTAACTGCCATATAATATACGTTTGTTAATATGTACTTAGTGTTATGCTGTCTTAAATGAACATCTTACCTCATTTAATATTTAGGTAATTTTCATTTGTTCAGCTACTGTTCTTATTTTATTGTATTGGTTTAATGTTGAGTGTTTTAGTTCAAACTGCAAGTTCTGGTAACAGTATTTCATATGCATAAGATTTTAGGCCTTTCTTGGCTACATACGTTATAAACTTTTTCTCTTTCTTTAATAAACGCCCCAAGAAGAGTTCCACTGGAGGACGAAGCTGTTGGGCATATTCTAACCAAAATAAATAAATAACATATCTTCGTGTCTAAGGAGATTTCCAGTATGTATGCATGTATGTATGTATGTATGTATATATATATATATATATATATATATATATATATATATATATATATATATATATATATATATATATATATATATATATATATAGCTTAAATGTACACAATTTCCTGCATAAATTGTAATGAAATTAGCACTATATAAAGGAGTGCGAATGCTATGCATATATATACAATGCAAGCTAAAAAAAAAAAAGTTATTGTTCATAAAATTCGAGCGTGTTTTGTTTCTAGATATAAATTTAGTCAACGATTCCCTTTCGAGATTAAATACGAAGGCAAAAATAATATTTCGGAAGGCTGAATAAAAGGCGTCTATGGAATTTCGTTCGTTTTTCAGTTTCTGCAAATTTTTCGAGGTTACTTTTACGTGCGAATCTTTCCCGTTATTCTTTTGAGAATTCCCATGAATTGTGTAAGCATCAATGCCGCGAAAACCATGCGTAATAAATTCAGATTTTGGTGAATGCAGAAAACAAAGAACGGAACCAAAATGCCACAAAAACAAAGAATAAGGAAAAAGGAATACAAAAATACAAGTAACGATAAGAGAGAAATTATATTGTCGTGCACAAGTTTATTTTCATAACTTGTGTGACATATTATTTTTCCCTTCTTACCTGTTTCTTTCTTCTAAGCCGGCGAAGTATTCGTCCACAGCGTCTCCTCCCGTAGTCAGCAACTTACGAGTTCGTTATTTAGAAGGGATATATAAGAAATGTAATTATATCTTTCAGAAAGGCGTAATGGAGACGAAATGGGTAGCTTCTTACTTTTATTAATAAAGTTAATTACATACACAAGTACAATTACGGTTACGGTTTACTATCTTGAAAACCACTCTTGCTAGTCGAAGTTCAGTTTATGTCTGGTTAAGTAGCCCGCGGTCGGGATCTGGTTAAGTAGCCGTGAACAGAATCTGGTTAAGTAGCCCGCGGTCAGAGACTGGTTGGGACCACGGTAGCTATGGGGAAGCGCTGCGTCTTCTCGTATTGGTGATTATCGACTCTAATGATTCTTCTCTGGCTTCGTTGTGCTCTGGAACCCCTGGTTCTTCTTGCTATCTTCCATCTCCTCCCTTGAAGTTACCTCATTGGAAGATTTTACCTGTAAGGCCTCCCCTCGAACAGTGATTGGGAAGGACAGTTGTGGGTGTTGTTAAAATCTCTCCTTAGAGGATTTGATTGGAAATGACCTCAGGAGGATGTGTAAATGACTCCTCCCTATAATGTTTAATTGGAGAAGTGGTGAACTACTTCACTTTGTCCAGCCCCTTTTCATGGAAATTCATGTAAACGCCTGCTATTGAAGGCGGGATTATAGATATGGCTGGAATGTTAACTCGTGACGAGGTACTAGGTAATGCTTGGTCAGCTGAATCGCGAGGGCGAGGGCTCCATATTTTATGATCGGTTTCATGGCCCTGGGCGCGATATACTCGCTCACTGCTTTGAGTTCGTATAAAGACGGTTTCCTGCGGTTAGCTTACTTGACATTTCTAGCCTCGCAATACATAACAACCAAGGCTTAATTGTTGTTCTCTCTCTCTCTCTCTCTCTCTCTCTCTCTCTCTCTCTCTCTCTCTCTCTCTCTCTCTCTTTACTTAATCTTTCTTTATATTATTACAATATATAAAATAATCTGACGCAGCAAGGAGTGCCCGACATTTATGCAAGTATTGAATTCGGATTTTTTAATTTATTTTTTCGAAAAAAGGTCATTGAAACGGGCAGCCTATTACCCTTTTCTTGCCCAAGACCCGGGAAAGAGAGATTATGAAAAAAGATGGGTGGGGCTTTACTATGAAGTCAGAAACAGACTTTGTTGTGAAATGAAGCTACAAGTCGGGAAAAACAGTCAACTGACATTATACGATGTTGACACAGAACTTCTAGCTTCACAGTATCTGGTATTTGATCCAGAAAACAAAAAACCTAAAACAATATCTGTTGTTTCTGTTTGTGTTGGCTCTCGAGTTTCAATTTCACCCGTGGCCCCTTGCACCCTGTCCTCACCGGTTTTAGCTTGTTTCGGAAGTGATCTCTCTCTCTCTCTCTCTCTCTCTCTCTCTCTCTCTCTCTCTCTCTCTCTCTCACAAGATTAGGTGTTAGCGTTAGGCTGAGAGTTTCTGTTTTATCCGGATCTGCGACAGGAAGAGGCACTTGAACTCGCATTTGTGGACTTTATACCTGTTATATCTGCTGTGAATTGACCTGCTTTTGCCACAATAACTATGAATAGCTTAAAACATCAATAGAAAATACTTCACAGAAACTTCAATTCTATTTTCTGTAAAAGAAAACTATTGAGATGGCTTTGTCTGTCCTTCCTTACTTTTTCTGTCCGCCCTCAGATCTTAAAAACTACTAAGGCTAGAGGTCTGCAAATTGATATGTTGACCATCCACCCTCCAATCAACAAACATACCAAACTTCATCCCTTCAGCCTTAGCAGTGTTTACTTTAATTAAGGTTAAATGTAGCCATGCTCGTGCGTCTAGCACCACTATAGGTGCCAACAACAAGGCCACCACCAAGCCGTGGCTGAAAGTTTCATGGGCCGCGGTTGAGAGTTTCATACGGCATTATATGCTGTACAAAAAACTTGATTGCGCTTCGGCGCATTTTTTACTTGGTGTACATTGATCTCAAAAATTATGAAAAAAAACACAATAGCCACAAGCGAGTAATTGCCGGATGACCAGAATAACTAAAATTACGCACAAGTAGAGCACAGGATCACTTACAAAATGATAGTGCACTTCACTTCACATCCTCCAGAAGCTCCAGCGTTGGAAAGCACACCTAACAATTTGCATACGCGGGATTGACATCAGTGTGGAAGCGGAAGTGAGAAATTACACGTACTGTACATGCCTGTTCTATTCTATACTGAAGGGATTCTATCCTCCTCCATTGTATACTCTTCTCTTTAGTGATGCTGCTCTCTTCCATGGGCATGTAATTTCCCCTTCAGTATTCCATAATGCTTTTTTTGCGAGTTCTCTAAACTCTCTCTCTCTCTCTCTCTCTCTCTCTCTCTCTCTCTCTCTCTCTCTCTCTCTGAGAGAGTGAGAGGAGAAGCATATGGACATTAGAGGTGAAGAATTTCCTAATTAAAACACAGGCGGGGACACTTAATCAGATCTCTCTCTCTCTCTCTCTCTCTCTCTCTCTCTCTCTCTCTCTCTCTCTCTCAATGAGAGAGAGGAAAAGCAAGTAGAAAACAGACACGAATGATATCTTATTTAAAGCAAAAGTAGGAACTTAGTCAGATCTCTCTCTCTCTCTCTCTCTCTCTCTCTCTCTCTCTCTCGTTGAGAGAGATAGGAGAAGAAAGTAGATAATAGACATGAGTGATATCCTATTTGAAACGCAGAAGGATGCTTCATCAGATCAGATATCTCTCTCTCTCTCTCTCTCTCTCTCTCTCTCTCTCTCTCCTCTTTTTTTACTACTTCTGTCTCCCTAGCGTTTCTTATTAAGGCTCCAGTAGCGACATTCTGGAGAGACAATGGAAATATATGTCGGTGTGCTTTAGCAATTACGCCCAGAATTGAATCTTGAAGTGAGGTAGTGGACTGTAAGCTGGCTCTGCACCCGGATAACCATCTACTTCCTGTCGTTCATTCAAGCATCTGCTGTGGAAAATGTTCATCAATGGATTTTCAAGGCACCAGTCACATTGCAGGGAAACAAGAATAACTTATAGAAGATTCTGTTCAACAAGATATGATGGTGGTTTTCCTTTCTGCCTTTTATCTTTGACAACCTTCTCGGTGGGATATCACAGAATGTCTTGTTCCGTCTGATGTATCTAAGTAATTTGACAGGGTTTGGCATAAGGCTTTGTTAGCGAAGTTTCCTGATTATGACTTTACTCCTCTCTCAAACTTTGTAGCTTTTTTACCCAATCATTTATTAGTGGTGCTGTTGTTGGCAGCCAGCACCTGCTCCCTTCCCCATTTGTATTGGCGCCGTAAGCTCATTACTTCATTCCAGTTATGAAGTTTTGTTTCAAGGGTCTACCAATACATAATGCTTTTTTTTTTTTTGAGACGTTCCTTGGGATGGAGTCCACAATACTACCGACTTGGTCCTAATTACACATATTATCACAAATTACATTCCGTTCCCACCGAGTAGGAATGATCCCACGTCACATTACGAATTTCATTACGCTTGCAGTTACGCTTCAATAAAAATCCAGTAATATCCTACTGTAATTCATTACCGTGTGCCCCGATGAAAATTGAAATTCATTACGCTCTGCGCAAATGGCAAATTCAATAAAGTGATTTGTAAAGCAAAAGAGCAACTGTAAAGGATTCAGCGGCGTTTACAATTTATCTCTCTCTGCTCTACGTTACTGCTCGGTTTCATGGAGCGGCTTATCCGAATATTTAAGGAGACCTCGTTGCACAATTCCCTGTCATTTTTTTCTTTTCATATTTTTCTTTTCAAATCCTGCCCTATATCTTCATTTTCCTTGGTCATTGCTGTGGAAAGTTGGGATTGTATTATATTTTATTGCAGCCACCAATAATTGCGGTGGAAAATGTTTACTGTGAGTGACTGTTACACACGCTCTCTCTCTCTCTCTCTCTCTCTCTCTCTCTCTCTCTCTCTCTCTCTCCTTCTACCGTTTTACCCTTTCTGTCTTTTCAGCGTTTCTTATGAAGGCCCCAGTAGGACTTTCTGAGGAGAAATTGGAAATATACGTCGGTGTGTTTTAGCAATTACGTCCAAAATTGCATCTTCAAGAGAAGCAATGGACTGTAGGCTCGCTCCATTCCCGGGTACCCATCTGCTTCCTGTTGTCCATTCAAGCGTCTGCTGTGTAGAGGAAGAAGTCCATGAAAGGACTTTCAAGGCACCAGTCGCATTTAAGGGAAACGAGGATGACGTAGATAAGATTCCCTTCAGCAAGATATGATGATGGCTTTCCTTGCCATACATGTTATGTTAGATAACCTTTTTCCTTGGGTATTAGAGAATGTCTTCTCGTTTCTTTTGATGTGTCTAAGGTATTTTGATGTATCTAAGGCATTTGACAGAGTCTGGCCTAAGACTTGATTAGCCAAGTTTCCTGATTATGACTTTACTCCTCTCCCAAACTTTGTAGCTTTTGTTACTTATTCATTTATTGGTGTTCTTGCTGTTGGCAGCCAACACCTGCTCTCTTCCCAGTCTTTATTGGTACTGCGAGATCATTACTTCTATCCAGTTACGAAAATTTTGAACTTAGGGTCTACCAATACATTTTTTTTTTAAAAGACATTCTTTGGGATTGGAATCCATATTACTACCGACTCAGTTGCGATTATAAATATTATCTCTTATTACATTCCTTTTTCACTGAGAAGGAATAATCCCGTGTCAAATTACGAATTTCATTACGCTCGTAATTACACTTCAGTGAAAATTCAGTAATATCCGACTGTAATTCATTACTGCTGTGCCCCGATGCAAGTGTAATTCATTACGCAAACGGTAAATTTTTCAAACGGGTTCATGGGCGTTTACATTTATACTAGATTTATGTCTGTCTGCCTTGCGCCGCAGCTCGCTTTCATGGAGCTGCATATCTGGAAATTTAAGGAGACTTCGTTGCACAGTTCCTGTTGTTTCACACCATTTGATATGAGATGTAGTTAGGTTTCTCTCTATTATGGATACTGATATTTTTCTTTTCAAATCCGGCCGCATATCTTCAGTTTCCTTGAATGATCATTGCGGCTGTTAGTCGCGATTACTTTATATTTTAATATGGCTACCAATAATTACAGTGAACCATGTGTATCTCGAGTAACTCCTGCCTCTCTCTCTCTCTCTCTCTCTCTCTCTCTCTCTCTCTCTCTCTCTCTCTCTGCAGCTGCATGTCAGTCATAAATATAAGCGCGTGAAGGTAAGTCGACACTTCTTGCATGAATCAGCATTTACATTCTGTCTAGGTGTCATTTTGTCCTTCCACCTAATGCCAGGTTCTTCCACCTAATGCCAGGTCCTTCCACCCAATGCCAGATCCTTCTACCCAATGCCAGATCCTTCCACCCAATGCCAGGTCCTTCTACCCAATGCCAGATCCTTCCACCCAATGCCAGGTCCTTCTCCCCAATGCCAGATCCTTCCACCCAATGCCAGGTCCTTCTGCCCAACGCCAGATCCTTCGACCAAATACCAGGTCCTTCTACCCAATGCCAGATCCTTCCACCCAATGCCAGATCCTTCTACCCAATGCCAGATCCTTCCACCCAATGCCAGGTCCTTCTACCCAATGCCAGATCCTTCCACCCAATGCCAGGTCCTTCTACCCAATGCCAGATCCTTCCACCCAATGCCAGGTCCTTCTCCCCAATGCCAGATCCTTCCACCCAATGCCAGGTCCTTCTGCCCAATGCCAGATCCTTCGACCAAATACCAGGTCCTTCTACCCAATGCCAGATCCTTCCACCCCATGCTAGATCCTTCCACCCAATGCCAGATCCTTCTACCCAATGCCAGATCCTTCCAACCAAGCCAGATCCTTCCACCCAATGCCAGATCCTTCCACCCAATGCCAGATCCTTCCACCCAATGCCAGGTCCTTCCACCCAATGCCAGATCCTTCCACCCAATGCCAGATCCTTCCACCCAATGCCAGATCCTTCCACCCAATGCCAGGTCCTTCCACCCAATGCCAGGTCCTTCCACCCAATGCCAGGTCCTTCCACCCAAAGCCAGATCCTTTAGGCACCTTTCTTTCCGGCGGCTGTTAAACTGTGAGACTTTTGCCGATGTTCGGGAGTTTAACAGATTAACAGATGCAAATGCTGCTTCAATGTTCCATGCACCTATGCCCTGTTTATTGTGATTTATTTATTTATTGTAGCCATTCATGTTTTCTAAGGCAATTTTCTCTTTTTCACATTGTTTCGTTCTGAGAAACTTTGCTTCGTTAGGTTCCGTTTGGATATGTTCCACCTCCCTCTTCCTGCAAGCGAGACACATTTAACGCTTTTGAAAGCAAGACATTTTTAACTTCCCCTTGAATGGTAATTTTTGCTGTTTTCTAACTTTTCCTCCACCATTAAGAAGACACTATCTCTGTTTAATGACCTTAATATTTAAAGAGTTGCCTGTCTGTCTGTATCACTCCGTCGGTTGTAAGGTTTTGCCCTCCTGGAATAATAACAATAATATGTACAAAAGCTTTTTTGGCTATTTCTCTCTTATGTATGATTGATTGGTAATGCCAATAAACAGTAAGTATTTCTGTCTGACACAACATTCGCTAATCTTGGATGCACAAGCGTGACTGTTTTGCCAGATTTCAGTTTGCATTTTATGACATGAAAGCCAACCAGAAGAAAGAATTCGATTTAATATTAGCATCGAACCGAAAGTCAACATTTAGGTCAATAGAGGATTAAAATGCTATTTTTAAAAGTCAAAGACGGCTTGTCGTTCGTTTCCCTGTGAATAGCCTGCGCAATGTTGCACTTGATTTTACAGCTTTCATTTGCAATCACATCCCAGTTTTGAGAATGGGCTCTTTATCCTGAACACAATTATCATAATTTTGACTGTGCGAAAGTGACCCATTTTGAATAGACTGGTGTCACAGAACGGGGCCAGATGCAGAGTCATCCAACTTACCATGCGAAAGAGAAAAGGAAAGTCCATCAAAATACTTATTTATTAAAATGTTTAATTCTGAAAGCACTACGCCAAATACATCTTGGGTTCATGGATATTTCCTTTGTAGATTTTGAGCCAAGCCATCATAAACTGATTTGGTTTCTTGGTAAAAGTTTACAACATTAATACCTTCAAGTGAAACTCATGAACTTTTGACACGAAGGACCACAATTTTTAACTCAATTAAAAAAAGGAACATTTTTTGCAAGTCGGTTAGGAGTCAGCCAATTAACTGTGCTCTACTTTTTGACATCATAATGGTGTCATAATGATGGACGTATTACTTTGAGAATTAAACATTTTAATAAATAAGTATTTTGAAGGACTTTTCCATTTTCTCTGGGTAGTTGGATGCCTCTGCATCTGGTCCGGTTCTGTGACATCAGTCTATTGAAAATGGGCCACTTACATAAAATAAAACTACTGAGGCTAGAGGGCTGCAATTTGGTATGTTTAATAATTGGAGGGTGGATGATCAACATATCAATTTGTAGCCCTCTAGCCTCAGTATTTTTTAAGATCTAGGGGCGGACAGAAAAAAAGTGCTGACAGGCAGAGAAAACCGGCACAATAGTTTTCTTTTACAGAAAAATTAAAACAAGAAAACCTACCATGAGATTTTACACATCCTAGACGGCCTTAAATCCTGATGCGAAAGGAGGATTGAACGCAGGGCTAATGTTCCTTCCCTGTAAAGTGCGGTCTGACGCTGGAGGTGATGTGATAATTGAAGCCCATTCCTCATTGACAAAGTTACAACGAAGCATTGAGCTAAAAATGGTAAAGATAAAATGCATCATCTTCGTAAAATATGTTATTTTCTTTTCTACGCATAAAAGTTTCTCTCTCTCTCTCTCTCTCTCTCTCTCTCTCTCTCTCTCTCTCTCTCTCTCTCTCTCTCTCTCTCAGTTTATTATCTTGCATGTTTTATTAAGAGGTGACCTCATTTCTCAGAGTTTCAGAAGCAGCTGGCCAGTTTGGGCAAAGAAGATAATGACGAGGCGTTGGAGAGACAAAAGAAAGAAGCCATTATCAGCAGCAGTTCATTTCACACTTGTGGCATCAAAAGACTGCAGTTTCACAAATACTCCCCAGCCCCCACCTTCTCTCTCTCTCTCTCTCTCTCTCTCTCTCTCTCTCTCTCTCTCTCTCTGTGTGTGTGTGTGTGTGAAGTGTGAAGTAATGTAATTATAATGATAATGAAGGGGGATGGGACTGTCTAAATCCCTTGGTAGAATAACGTTTGTTCTGTCATTTATCAAGGTCACTTGGACCTCTCTCTCTCTCTCTCTCTCTCTCTCTCTCTCTCTCTCTCTCTCTCTCTCTCTCTCTCTACTGCATACAGAAAGCATTGGAGCCATAGCTGCACCACTATTAACAATATGCTTCCAAAGATTTCCTGCCAATAACAGGTACATTTTCAGATGACATTACCTTTGAGCTTTAAAAAAATGAAAACTACATCTAATATGAATCCGAAGTCAAACCAGGCCTCCCTAGTGAAAAGAAGTCATCCAAAATACTAGAGTTTGGTAGGGGCAAAGAAGAGTAGAGAAAGAAAATGTTCAATCGTTTACATTCCACTTTATTTGACGGTGGCATCTTACACGTTACAAAAACGGGAAAAATTTGGTGAGGAGGCAAAGTCCGGTGGAAACAAACAGAGAGAGAGAGAGCGAGAGGGGGAAAGGGAGAGAGAAGGTATTTTTTTGTGCATTTCTAATTCTGATTGTGATCAGTGATGTCCCAAATGCTGTACTGTACGCATCAGAATTTTTAGGTGTATTTGCGTAACAAAACATCTCGCTCATTAATGGTATATATTTGCCACGCATCTTAAAACACACACACACACACACACACACACACACACACACACACACACACACAGAATAGATATCAAACTGACTCTAGTCTTCAAAGTACTTGAGTATGCATAAGTCATAATAGGATCTCGTATAATGGACTGGACAGCATACTGGACGTATCTTGCGGCACAGAAAGGATTATAAACCAGCTCACATATTGTAATGAACCTCGTGCCTCACTGTGACCATTGCCGCTCGTACCAGACCCTCCACGTCTCCCTGCTTAAAGCTACCTCTACCCAGCCATGTGGAGATTCCAAGTTCAGTTTATGCAGACTTTCAAGAAGGTCGTTTGTCCCTCGCCGACTGGTTTTTTCCATAGGTCTTTTTTTCTTTCATAGTTCCCTCCTTCTATGCAGTGGTTTAGATCTGACGTCTGACTGGTAAGGATTTTGTCTGTCCGTCCACGCTTTTTTCTGTCCGCCCTCATATCTTAAAAACTACTGAGGCTAGACGGTTGTAAATTGGTATGTTGATCATCCACCTTCCAATCATCAAACATACCAAATTGCAGCCCTCTAGCCTCAGTAGTTTTAATTTTATTTAAGGTTAAAATTAGCCATAATCGTGCTTCTGGCAACGATATAAGCCAGGCCACCACCGGGCCATGATTAAAGTTTCGTGGGCGGCGGGTCATACAGCATTATACCGAGACCACCGAAAGATAGATCTATTTTTTGTGGCCTTGATTATACGCTGTAGCGGCTGTACAGAAAACTCGATTGCGCAGAGGAAACTTCGGCACATTGTTTACTTACTCCACTTTGAAAGGAGAATTTCTCATGTATTAACACTCGCGGATTCAAGGCTTACAGTGGAAATCGTATTCAGAAATATCATGAGAGAGAAAAACTAAGAAGTCGTGGAAATTACAGTAAAGTGTTAACGATTTATAAATTTACAGGGTGTATAATAAGGGCAGATGAAAAATGAATGATACGTTGGATATCAACACAAATATGATAGGGAAATGAAAAGAAAATTAAAAGCAGGAAATCTACCGAGATTACCTATGCGGTCACGATAGCAAACGCTGGTTATTACTGCTTTCGCAATTATTCTGACATAATTGGGAACGAGCGAGTGGCATGTTGCCACTAAGGGCAATTCACTGTCCTGAATTCATACAATGGTTATCATTAGGCAAAGCTGGAGTTCCTTCTCATTATTTTTTTCAGCATCGTACTGGAAGGATGAATGACAAATAAAGCATTATAACACGATTCTGTAAAAATTGCTAAAATATAGTCCCGTTATGTGGTGTAGCTAATTGTTTGACAAAGATCATTAAAGGTTTGTGCAAAGCAGTCGATACGGTGATCCCATGATGCTCATGGCTTTTCGGGCCTGATTGTGACCCATTACCGTTCACACCGGACCTTAAGGTTAGTTGCAAGTTTCAGTAATGGTGTAGAAGTTTCTATGCCAGCTACGTCGAGCAGTCTATATTGGTCACCTAGCAAAGTACAGGCCAAAATCAGAGTTCCTTAACTACACTAATCGAGAGATGTACACCACCTCCGATATGACTGCAAATGTTGCAACTACTCCCATAATGACAGTCATAAAATCTTGATTACAGCAATCATCTTGTTGTGCGTGACTTTGCGGCCTCTCCCCAATGAAGGCACGATCGATCCTGGTCCAGAACCTCACGAAATAACGCCCAGGTACCAGACCATGATCATAATCATAATAACGCTGTATTGGCCTCCAAAAATCTTCGTATGGTTATAGAACTGTCCTTATTGTCTGGTAGTCGTACGTTGGGGACAGTTAGTCCTGGGAAGCTTGTAACTTTTTCTGAATAAATATCTTCACTAGGTTGTTAACTACATTAATATTGTGTGGCCGAAATTTAATGTAAGAACAATGAATCAAGTGATTATATTTTCCCAACTTTCAAAGTCATCTCTATTGAAACTCTCGCTCGTGCCTTCCAGCTAATTGCAATGTCTCTCCATCACTTTCCAACAAGGAGGAATCTTTCTCCAGTGCTCTAACAACTCTAGTAAAGTTCAGTCTATGCCCAGCGCTCTAGCAGAGCTCAGCTTTTTCTCCAACGGTTGCCAACAAGTCCCGTCTCTCTCCAACACGTAGCTCAGTTCTTCTCCGTCCCTCCCCATCCAAGGTTAGAGCTCTCAGACATACTCAGGTCTGATTAAAAGACGCCCTTAGCAAACGTCCTCTGGCACCTGAAGTCTTGCATAAAATTTGCACTGATTTTGCAAATGTTCCTGAAGTCTAACGACACTTGTGGGTTCATTATTGTTAATGGGAGCGATTCCAGTTGTTGATAAATATGTTCTGCGATGTCTAGCAAATATTTGATCATCGTTCGTTAGATTTCGTTGTCGGAAACAGCATTTACTGTTCTGATGTCTTTATATAGATTTTATACAAGCTGCACACCTTGCATACCAGTGGGTTTCCCCTAATTTCCCGGCCCATCAGTGGCTCAAGTGATAACACTTCTTTCTAACTACAGCTTTTAGATAAGTAAGATGCAAATCAAGACATAAAACTTGCTGGTATGCAAAGTGTGCACCTGGCCAGATAACTCCCTGGGTACTGTGTAAATGCTTACGCTCAAACTACTTATATGACCATTGTTCCTCAATTTGTAGCGCCCTTGCTTCCAAGTTGAAAGTCCTGGGTTCGATCCCAAGTAGATGTAGCAATTGATTATTAACTAATTTTTTTGTAATTAATTTTTTTGCATCGTCTAGGAGCTAGGCCTATAAAACCAGTTATATTCTTCAATGACTGTAGCAGTTTTCTTTCGTGCATTTTGTGCGTAGTAATTAGTCTAAATAAATAAATGAATGCGCGTTTTAGTTAAAATCTTGGTTCTCACAAAAAAAAAATGAAATTTTGCATTCGCTTTGGAGATTTTGTTTTTTCACTTCTTGAAGACAAAGGTTGAGGAAAACAAATAGTTCTCACATCCACTGTCGTTTACAGGCTTTCTGTTGCCGAATTTAGTTTGCGAATTTCCATTTTTGTGTGTGCCGTGCATGCGTTTGTTCTTTTATTTACATTGTGTTGGGTAAAGCTTAATATTCTGTTTATTTTGCGTTGGAGGCTGTATTCAAATTGAGGAAGATTTTCGATTGCTTTGCCTATTCCTCTTTTCATCGTGTTGGTGTGTCAGCTTGTCTTTATGTCTGCAATCAGAGAATAATCACAGGAATATGTATATGTTAATACGTATACTCTAAAGACATACGCACACATACAAATATATATATATATATATATATATATATATATATATATATATATATATATATATATGTATATACATATATATATATATATATATATATATATATATATATATATATATGTATATATATATATATATGTGTGTGTGTGTGTGTGTGTGTGTGTGTATAAAGAATAATTGTTGATGGAAATGTTAATTTGACAGAGTATTCCCTTGAGCTTTGCCTTGTAGCTTTCATCGTTTGGACCGTCATGACTTTAATCTCGAATAAAAAAAAAAAGAGCAATAGTTATTACGAAACATAGCTCGCACAGTCATTTCCCAAGACAAAAAAAAAAAAAAAAACCTCCCATCTTTCCCGGGGCTAAAACCCTCGACGTCCCAAAGACTGGGCCTGCAGCGCCTCTCTCGTATTTCAGAGGAAAAGCTGAATGAAAAAACCGCATGCGAATCCCCTCTTCCTCTTCCCCAGGCTTGCATTTGGTTGCATGCAGCGAGCAAATTGATGAAGACCATTTCTGCCTCAGTCTTTGCAGCGAGGAAAGAAGAGTCTTTTTTGCTCCTCTTTCCTGATTGGTGGTTTTGGAGAGCCGAGATTCAAATGCGCGAAAGGAAAGGGATTTGTTTGCTTTGCTTTTCTCTCATTTTGGAAGGTTGGTAGTCTCGAAAAACGTTTAATTTCTGAGTACTGGCTCTCAATTTGGGTACATAAATACACACACACACACACACACACACATATATATATATATATATATATATATATATATATATATATATATATATATATATATATATATATATATATATAGAGAGAGAGAGAGAGAGAGAGAGAGAGAGAGAGAGAGAGAGAGAGAGAGCTCGCCAGTTTTGTTGATTAATCGAAGGTAGACAGATTTTTGGGCGTGTTGGCAGTTGTTTGACTGGGGTAGGTCGCTTCAGGCTGGGGTAGGGCATGTGGCTAACAGCCTCACTCAAAAAGACTTGTTTAGGCGCGATAAAAGACAGACGACATATGGAAGGGATGGGGCGACCCTGCCCCCACCCTTGGAAGGTCCAACCACCCAAAGTCAGAGCCATGGCTGAGTGGTGCAGTACTTAATTAATTTCACGTTGTTAATCAGCTCAGTGGTCTGATAAAACTAAGGTATACTTAACTTTTTTAGCTAGGTCCATGGGTCAACCCGAACCTACCGCTGCCAGTCCACCCAGATGTAAATCGGTAGCATGCTGGGATCGAGAAGGAGGTTGTGGGGGTAATAATCTCATCCCTAAACACTTGCTAAAAAATTAAACTGAAAACTTGCAGTCTTCTAGCGCCACTCCTTACCGGGTAAAAGGTGTTTGTTAGAGAAAAAATATGTACATACGTTTGTATCTGTATGATGCAGTTACACAAATTATGGCCTGAATTTACAAACCGAAGCGGAAACGCCGGGTAACACTGTAACAGCTATATATGCAGATAAAAGTTCAAGAATCACGCAAACTGGGTTTGAGGGCCCCTTTCTTACCCAGTTCCCACTCCCTTGATTGATGCCTGAAGTGTCCTTATTTTATTGTTTTTTTTTTTTTTTTCTTTGCTTATTTTTTAATCGACCTTTATATGGGGAAGAGGGTGGATGCACGGGGACGTAAGTTACGATGATCTGAAGGTTTTCGTTTATCATCATTGTTTATTTAATTATCTTTAGCAGTATTTCGAGCCTATTGTTGGGAAAAGTAAAATGTGACGTTTTCATTTTAGGAGAGATATCCTTTTCCCCATTAAGTTTTTCAGGTTTTTCAATAAGGCAAGAGATCATGTGTCTCTTTGTCCTCCAGGATAGAAACCCTAACATGGAACGAGGAAGTCCACGCACATGTAGCTGCATCCTCTAAGTACATGTTGCTCAAATTTAAAAAGAATTTTTCGTATGAAAAATATTACCGAGGTTAGGAGACACTTCCTGGAAAATTCATTTGGTGCAATTGTATTGCAAATAATTCGAGCACACACAAACGTGTGTGTATGAGTATATACGCTACTACTACTGTTTTATTTATTAATTTTTTTTTTATAAATTCTAAGCACCATCTTCTAGAGTTACTGCCACTAATATGAACAAAGGTGACAAGAAGTATCTCTTACCCATAAAATAACTCAAGACAACAGTCATCAAGCAGCGTCCTACCACAGCTCGTGTAGCAGTAATTCTTTGCAACACTTCCCCCGTGGAAAAATCACTTTTCCAGAAAGAGAAATACATATTTGTCTCTGATGTCCTTCTGACGACTTTTCCAGCCTTTTTTGGCAGAATGTTTTCCTCTGCGGGATCAGGTGCGACATGGCATAGCATCATGCCCTGTCTGGGATGCTCTCTCGCATTTCGGGGGTGACACTAAGGCTGCAGGTTTCTCTCAATTCGTATCAAGGGTCCGTGGGAGAGAGAGAGAGAGAGAGAGAGAGAGAGAGAGAGAGAGAGAGAGAGAGAGAGAGAGAGGGCGAGGGGTCTAGGGACAAGGAGTGATTTGGTGAGGGGAGGGGGTGGCGAATTATCCTTGTTCGGTCCACTTTTGACGGTTGATGTACATTCAAAGAAAGTCCTGATCATTATACTAGAGGCTTAGTTCCTTGTAATATTATTGTATTTATACTCACATTCTTCCACGTTTTAGTTTATTGCCTAATAAATATATGAACGGCCCATTTTGAAACTATTTCAAACTAAAGCACTTGGCAAGAAGAGCGCCCCTAACGAAGATAAACTAAATCGAGGAACAAGAATTAAACAAATGTACCAGACAGGAAGCCAAGGCTGAACTGAAAGTATTTCGAGGTGAGTAAATGCAGTTGGCAAATGAATATGACTCACGTGTAAGCTTCAGATTTTTAAAATGAAATGTTTTATTTCTGTACCTCAGTTTGTTTATCTTGGTTACGGGTGTTCTTCGTGTAACTGCTTTGCTGATGAGATGGGCCTTTCGTGTATTGATTCTGCAATAAACTAAACCAAGAAAGAAAGCAAATTATAAATAAAAAAAATATCACCAGGAACTACCTCTGTGGCCTAAAGATCAGAACTTTTTTTTTTTTTTAATCTAAAGAAACGTCAGATGACTGAATTTAGTCCAGTTTGACCTCCAGTGGATCGTACGCGAATAATTCATCCCCTCCCACGAATCAAGACCTGCTTTCTGGAACCCCTGCTCCCCCTCCCCCAACCTCTCTCTCTCTCTCTCTCTCTCTCTCTCTCTCTCTCTCTCTCTCTCTCTCTCTCTCTCTCTCTTCAAGAACCGCTGATAAGAGTTTCTCTCTCTTTCTCTCTCTCTCTGTCTCTATATATATCATCAAGGACCACTGATAAGAGTTTCTCTCTCTCTCTCTCTCTCTCTCTCTCTCTCTCTCTCTCTCTCTCTCTCTCTCTCTTCAAGAACCGCTGATAAGAGAGTCTCTCTCTCTCTCTCTCTCTCTCTCTCTCTCTCTCTCTCTCTCTCTCTCTCTCTCTCTCTCTTCAAGGACCATTGATAAGAGTTTCTCTCTCTCTCTCAAGGACCATTGATAAGAGTCTCTCTCTCTCTCTCTCTCTCTCTCTCTCTCTCTCTCTCTCTCTCTCTCTCTCTCTTCAAGAACCGCTAATAAGAGTTTCTCTGTCTCTCTCTCTCTCTCTTCAAGAACCGGTAATAAGAGTTTCTCTCTCTCTCTCTCTCTCTCTCTCTCTCTCTCTCTCTCTCTCTCTCTCTCTCTCTCTCTCTTTCTTCAAGAACCGCTGATAAGAGTTTCTCTCTCTCTCTCTCTCTCTCTCTCTCTCTCTCTCTCTCTCTCTCTCTCTCTTTCTCTTTCTCTCTCTCTCTCTCTCTCTCTCTCTCTCTCTCTCTCTCTTCAAGGTAAAAATTAAACAAATAAAGAAAGGAACAAAGATCATGTGATGAAGGCAAAAAGCAAGCCAACAACACATTATGAAATGTCAGCACCACGATATGAGCCATCAGCACCTAGATACAGCACAAGGAACAAGCAATGTATCTATGATGCTAGGGGATGGTGCAGATATGGAGATAAATGCAGGTTTATGCACAAAGTGAATAAATATGAAGCTGGAAGATCAAATATAATGGAAAAGTTGGATTTTTTAATGTACGAATTTCTGGAAATGAAAAAAAGATCAACATATCAGAACAGGAAAGAGACATGGGAAAATCCTTATTATTACCCATATTAGATAATGGAGATAATACGCAAACCATCATAGTGATGAACGCGCAGGGTTTAGTTTCGAGTAACTCAAAAGAAAGATAGAGTTCTTAGAAGAACTAACCCAAAATGAAAAATAGAAATATTGAATATAAGTGAAACCTGGTATTCCCAAGAGACTGGTAATGATGACCAGATAAAGGGTTTCCAAACTTATAGATCAGATAGAAAAAATAGAAATCAAGGGGGAACCGCGATATATGGGAGAGATGCCAATCAAGGAAAAATCTGTGAGAAATATAGTAACACAGAATGTGAATTAATAGCGGTTGAATTTGAATCTGAAAAATTAGTGAACATTGTAATATACCGACCCCCTAATACTAAAGAGTTTGACATAATAATTGACAAATTGGATGAAATATGTAGAAATCACAAGGACTGGACTATACTCCTATCCGGAGACTTTAACTTTCCTTTTGTAGAATGGAAAGAACGAATCGAGACTGTGGTTGTATTTATACATATAAAAAGAGAGCAATAGTAGCGCAGAAGATAAGAGGCAATTTGAAAAGCTATTAGATATGCTACTAGAACATAACATTCAGCAAATAAATCACCTGCCAACAAGAAAGGATAATATTTTAGACCTAGTATTTGTGAATGAGGTGAACTATGTTAAAGAAATAATAGTATATAACACGAGTATTTCGGATCATAATGTCATAGAACTAACAGTCCGATCCACAACACATGAAAACAGAGAAAAGCAAGAGATGAAAAAATGGGAAGGATTTGGAAAATACAATTTCTATAGTAAGAATATAAACTGGTCAAAAATAAATGAAGAATTAAACAAAGAATGGGAAACATATTTGTAAGTGATAATATACAGGAAAATACCGATATATTATATAAAATATTAGAGGAAATAGTGGAAAAATATATACCGAAGAAAAAAAGTAAACATCAGTCACAAATTCCAAGAGACAGAAGGATCTTGTTCCAGAAAATTAGAAAGTGGAAAGAAGGTCTTGCAAAAGAAAAGAATGCATGGAAAGTGATGGAACTAAAAAGTAAGATAGAAAATGCAGAACAGAAGATTATACAATCAAAAGAAAATGAAAAATGGAACCTAGAAGAAAAGACCCTACAAAATATCAAGCAAAACCCTAAAATTTTTATTCATATGCAAAAAGATGAATAAAATAAGAGTAGAAATAGGCCCTCTAAGAATTGAAGGGCGATTGACGAATGAAAAAAAGGAAATATGTAACATATTAGCAGAAAGATATAAGAGTGAATTTACACCTAGAATTGACAATGAAGATAATGATACAGAAATAAGAGATGAAAATATTGAATACTTATCGGATATAGATATTACAGAAGCCGATATTGTGCAGGCTATTAATGAAATTAAAAATGGATCAGCAGCAGGACCAGATGGTATACCTGCCATATTGTTAAAGAAAGTGGTTCATTCAATCGCAAAGCCGCTAGCATTATTATTAAGACAAAGTATAGATACAGGCAAGATTTATGATGAGCATAAATTAGCATATATTACTCCTACTTTCAAAAGTGGTTCAAGACTAGAGGCAAGTAATTATAGGCCTGTGAGTCTGACATCTCATATTATGAAAGTTTATGAAAGGGTAATGAAAAAAAAATATAATGAAACATTTAATGAAAAATAGATTGTTCAATATAGGACAACATGGTTTTGTACCTGGAAAAAGTACACAAACCCAGCTATTAGTCCACCATGAAAGCATATATAAAAATATGATAAATGAAAAAGATACAGATGTGGTTTACCTAGACTTTGCAAAAGCTTTTGACAAGGTAGATCATAATATATTAGCGAAAAAAATTAGAAAACATAACATTGTTGACAAAGTAGGAAGATGGATAAAAGAATTTTTGCAAAACAGAAAACAGATAGTGATTGCAAACGATGAGAAATCGGATGAAGCTACGGTAGTATCCGGTGTACCACAAGGTACGGTGTTAGCTGCATTGCTGTTTGTGATTATGATTGCAGACATAGACAGCAATGTTAAGGACTCAGTAGTAAGAAGTTTCGCAGATGACACAAGAATAAGTAGAGAAATTGCTTGTGATGAAGATAGGAACTCGCTACAAAGAGACCTAAACAAAATATATAAATGGGCAGAGATAAATAGGATGGTATTTAACTCTGATAAATTTGAATCAATGAACTATGGTGATAAAGTAGGAATGCTATATGCATATAAAGGACCTAATAATGAAACAATCACAAACAAGGAAGCAGTTAAAGACCTTGGTGTGATGTTGAATAGGAATATGTTATGCAATGATCAAATAGCAATTCTATTGGCAAAATGCAAAGCAAAAATGGGAATGTTGTTCCGGCACTTCAAAACAAGAAAAGCTGAACACATGATTATGCTTTATAAAACGTACGTACGTAGTCCACTTGCATATTGCAATATAATATGGTACCCACACTACCAAAAGGATATTGCACAAATAGAGAGTGTACAAAGGTCATTTACAGCTAGAATAGAAGAAGTTAAGGACCTTGACTACTGGAAACGACTAAAATTCTTAAATTTATATAATCTTGAAAGGAGAAGAGAACGCTACATGGTAATCCAAGCATGGAAACAGATAGAAGGAATTACCGAAAACATCATGGAACTAAAAATATCAAAAAGAGCAAGCAGGGGTAGATTAATAGTGCCAAAAACTATACCAGGAACACTAAGGAAAGCACACAGGACATTAATCCACCACGCACCAGCATCGATAATGCAGCGTCTATTTAATGCGCTACCAGCTCATCTGAGGAACATAACAGGAGTGAGCGTAGATGTGTTTAAGAATAAGCTCGACAAATATCTAAGATGCATCCCAGACCATCCAAGACTGGAAGATGCAAAATATACCGGAAGATGCGTTAGCAATTCTCTGGTAGACATCAAAGGTGCCTCACACTGAGGGACCTGGGGCAACCCGAACGAACTGTAAGGTCTGTAAGGACCACTGATAAGAGTTTCTCTCTCTCTCTCTCTCTCTCTCTCTCTCTCTCTTCAAGAACCGCTGATAAGAGTTTCTCTCTCTCTCTCTCTCTCTCTCTCTCTCTCTCTCTCTCTCTCTCTCTCTCTCTCTTCAAGGACCACTGATAAGAGTTTCTCTCTCTCTCTCTCTCTCTCTCTCTCTCTCTCTCTCTCTCTCTCTCTCTCTCTCTCTCTCTCTTCAACAACCGCTGATAAGAGTTTCTCTCTCTCTCTTCTCTCTCTCTCTCTCTCTCTCTCTCTCTCTCTCTCTCTCTCTCTCTTCAAGGACCATTGATAAGAGTCTCTCTCTCTCTCTCTCTCTCTCTCTCTCAAGAACCGCTAATAAGAGTTTCTCTCTCTCTCTCTCTCTCTCTCTCTCTCTCTCTCTCTCTCTCTCTCTGATCCCGCAGAGGAAACCGTTCTTCGCCAAAAGGCTGGAAGAGTCGTCAGGTGGACATCAAAGCCAAGTCTATTTCTCCCTCTGCCTGAAGAAGCCACGTCTGGACGGGGGAAGTGTCGCGAAGAGGCTACTACGAGGTGTGGATGGACGACGCTTCAAGAAAGTTAAGCCGTTCAGTTACTTAACGAGTGATATCGTTACTGACGCGATACTTATCGTTATTATCGCTATTGTTACAGCAGCAGAAACAGTACTTAGAACTTGTAACAGAAATGGCCCGTGAAAGATCAGTTACAGTTTACGGAGTAGTAGTAGACATATCGTTTGTGTGCGTTTGTATTTTAATGATAATATTAACACTAACAACAGCAAGAACAGAGATCACTACCACAACAACAACAACAACAACAATAATAATAATAATAATAATAATAATAATAATAATAATAATAATAATAATAATAATAATAAAAACACTTTTTAAATTCACCCCAGCGTAAGGTTATTCTAAAATTGTTATTATTGTGTTTATAAATACCTTAACTGAATTCTTATCAAATAATCTTAATGTTTCTTATTATTCTCGGATGCCATGATACAAATTGATATTCAAGAATTGCGTTGTCACTTTGATTTTAGCTTCGGTGGTTTTTTCTCAATTTACCGTTTTGTTTTTCTCTGAGAAACGGCATTAAGAGAATTAAAAGAATTACCATGTCTTCACTCTCTCTCTCTCTCTCTCTCTCTCTCTCTCTCTCTCTCTCTCTCTCTCTCTCTCTAATATCTTTATTCTTACTTATAGCATATTTAAAAATGGAAAGCGAGAATGTGCGCCAGAGTTCATAATTTTTTCGTTCCATTTTTCTTCTCTCTAAAAACTCCAGATGCCGTTTGAAGAATTTATCTGGAGCGGGAAATTTTCCAGAAGAAAGGAATAGTTTATGGAATAAAGGGACGTCTTATAAAAGAAAGGAATATTTCATATAAGCTTTATTGTTTATGAGGAACTCTGTGACGTGAAGGAAATTAACGTCTTCTGTTCTTTTGATGTGACTTCGACCGATAGAAGATGGGATTTTGTTTGGTACGTTTTTGGTGAACTTTTGTTCGGATGATGAAAGGGAATAGCTTCTTTTCTCTGTTTTGTTTCGTATCATTCTGTCCTTTCTACACTCTTGGTCCTAACTTACAGACAACGTCGATCCACAAAAATAAATAAATAAATAAATAAATAAATAAAAAACTACCACTCACACACACACACACACATCATTAACCCTAATCACTGGATAAAGCAACGTAGTTCCTTAACCAGTTAAAAATAGCTTTACACCTAAAGTGATGAAAAAAAAACTGCAAATTCTATAACTAATAGAAATAAATCAACAAAATGTTTTCCTTTACTCATAAGGAGCAGTAACCAAAGTTGATCCTAAGCCAATAAAAAAAAAAATATTCCTAATTTACGGAAAACCTAAATTAAATTGATCTTGAGCTGTTGAAAATAACCACCACATATTGCCCTTGAATGCCAGGGAACAAAGGCGATCTCCCTGATGGAACGGTGGCAGTCTTTGGCCATCTCTTAGGAGGAAGCGTTTCCGGGTTCATGAGGCTCTCGTTGTGCCTTCGCATCGGAGGGAAGTCTTTAAGTACTTGGGCCAATAGGAGGTACAGGAAAAAAAGGATGGTCATTTCGCTATTCACTCTATCTTCAGAGAGAGAGAGAGAGAGAGAGAGAACACATTTTCTGCTTAAAAAGATCTTTTCACATTCTCCAAAAATGCTCCATTATCTTTCATTAATTTTCTCATTCATTAACTGCTTGTTTTCTTCATTTATTTTATGCCTTTTCCTTTTATGTTTTCTTTAATTTCCAACGTCCATAGAAAGGAAAGCGGGTAATTAGCAACCACCGACGGAGAAAAGGCAACCATACGCATATGATGGACTGACAACTATAATGTGGGAGGGAACGCTCATCAGTGAAATAATTGCTAAACATTTGAGTCAACTGATATTCTGTAAAGAAAACCAATTGAAAGTTCAATCTCTACAATATAACTTTGAGATTCTAACGTCCACAGTTCTTATAATGCTCATTTGTCAGTTGTTTTGCACGTTGGCATCTTTCCCAAATGTATGAATTAGCAGATAAAATAGATACATTGTTTTTAAAGGTTCCATTGTACGTGAGTCTGGGTGCACGACGTTTTCTTCGACTGTCTGTATTTCCATACGGTCTCAGACTGGGGCGAAAATCTGATGTCATTGCATCTTGGCAATGCTCGTTTTAGAACTGATAAAGATAAACCTTCTGTATTCCATTAGCTGTAGTGAGAATCAGTTATTAGTTTTCCAAATTTCCCAGACCCTGGATCGAATGTAAATTCCAAAATTACCTCATAGGAAGAGAGATACAATTCTTGTATACCGAGAGAGAGAGAGAGAGAGAGAGAGAGAGAGAGAGAGAGAGAGAGAGAGAGAGATCCCCACGAGAACCATTAGTAAATTGCCTCGCTCGTTTTCACCGCAGTCACACTCTCATGAATGATGATTGTCTCGTGAATGCGGCATTCAGGATTCGGGAGCGCGCTCGCTACTGTCTTTTGATTTATCTCTTTCTTTACTGCGAGATAAGAGAGTGAACTGTTGACTTTGGTGCTGCTTGAAGGGCAACAGGCAATTGTCATGTTGCTTGTTGATACTTGCGATACTAATTTCAGGCATCTTGATTTATAATGATAAAATCGTGTTACTATTCAACTTCTA
The DNA here is from genome assembly GCF_040412425.1 of Macrobrachium rosenbergii. Taxonomy (NCBI): domain Eukaryota; kingdom Metazoa; phylum Arthropoda; class Malacostraca; order Decapoda; family Palaemonidae; genus Macrobrachium; species Macrobrachium rosenbergii. The sequence goes on along the minus strand of NC_089741.1, from coordinate 19,171,025 downwards.
CCAACCTTCCTATGTACGTGCGTTTATCTTCATTATTCCGAATCGTCGCTCGCTTTTTATTAGTTTTCTGTAAAGGAAAACTAGTCCGGCGGCTTTGTCTGTCCGTCCGCACTTTATTCTGTCGGCACTTTTTCTGTCCGCCCTCAGATATTAAAAACTACTGAGGCTAGAGGGCTGCGAACTGGTATGTTGATCGTCCACCCTCCATTCATCAAACATACTAAACTGCAGCCCTCTAGCCTCAGTAGGTTTTTTTTTTTTATTAAAGGTGAAAATTAGACATAATCGTGCTTCCGGCAAAAATATAGGACAAGCCGCCACCAGGCCGTGGTTAAAGTTTCATGGGCCGCGGCTCGTACAGCATTATACCGAGACCACCGAAAGAGATCTATTTTCGGTGGCCTTGATTATACGCTGTAGCGGCTGTAAAGAAAACTCGATTGCGCCGAAGAAACTTCGGCGGATTTTTTTTTTCTAGTGCGCAGTACAAGATTACGTTTCTCCCAGTGAAGTTTCTCGGGCCATTGTAGTATTCAACAATTGGTCATTTTATTGACCTTTTGAGCCGATATCACTGACATATCAAACAGCGAATTTTAATTCCTGTTCAAAACACTCCAGTCCATCTTCAAGTTACTTCAATCTCGAAACTGAATGAATCATTCTGTAAAGAAAAGTGAATAAAAACAAATGTCAAGTAGTGACAATATCCGGGGAAAAATTCTCAACTATATTTTGTAATGAAACAAATTGCGAGTTAGAAATCCCATATTCGAATGGTACCCCTTGGGTCGACGAATCGAAAGACCTGAGTTATTGGGGAGATCGTAAACTTTACAAGTAAAACAAAACCCATTCACAGATACCTCACTCTCGGTCAATCTTCTTGACTTCCTCAGATTTCCCGGGATTGTTCATCGTGGAGAAGCCTGCAGGATGGGTTGTGTCTGGAAAGAAAATAGAAAATCCTGATCTACTGCCATTACTTATATAGTGATTACAGCAGTTTTTTTTTATTTATTTTCATAAGCGATAAACATATCTCATTACTTACAGACTACAGTTAAGCGGGAAATAAATTCAAGAGGTAACGTTTTACTCTTCTGACATTTAAGTATTTAAAATCAGTTTTCCATTTAAAGATCTCTCCCCCTCTTCCCCTCCCTCTCCCCCATACCATCACTAATTACAAGTTTAGTTTTGTTCTGTCGACATATAGGCTACTGCCGATTAATCAACAATTGAACATAAAGATTTCGTCTTCTTGTATCAGTAGTGGTGATACAATAAATAGTATAATTTTCTTCTTTGATCATTTCAACTTTGATAATGATGATAATAATAATAATAATAATAATAATGATAATAATAGTAACCACGCCGTTACAGAAAGTAACCCTTCAAAGTGACACAATTCTGTAATGCAAGGGATGAAAAATTGCCTCAAGAACTCTGTAGTCGGTGGAACGTCAGAAACGCCGTTGCTCCAAGAGAAAAACTAAGGAATAAAATATATTTCCAATAACACAGGGATGCTACATTACATATTTTAAATGGATCTTATGATACGGTGAATTCTCTCTCTCTCTCTCTCTCTCTCTCTCTCTCTCTCTCTCTCTCTCTCTCTCTCTCTCTCTCTCTCTCTCTCTCGCTGGTTCCGTGAGGTAAGTCGGGGATAACCTCTTCCTTTTCTGACGAAGTTCGAATTCCGATGAAGAATGTCTCCTTCATAAGATCGCGGGTGGCGAAACGCCGCTGTTACTTGCACACGTGGTATGCTTTAAGGCCGCCACTAACGCTCCTTATACTTGCGCAGTTATGCCTGCGCAGTCGGCCTGTGCAGGCAGAACTGAACCCCCTAACGTTCAGTTTTGCCTGCACAGGCATAATTGCGAAGGAAGATTTTTCCCATGGAAGATTTTGCCGGAGGGAAATATTGCAAAATTAATGAGCGGCAAGACAATGCCTATAAAGATAGAACGATGATGCTAACACAGTAAGCGAATCTTTTCAAGGCGAAGAAGAGGAAGAAACAACAGAGAAGGAGATGAAGAATCAGAGGTAAATGGAAATATGATGAAGGAAACAAGAGAAGGAGAAGACTGAATATTCATGAGATGATCAAGAACAATCTGGTAAGAAAATAAAGAAGTGTGAATGTAATTATTGTCGAGAATAAAGAACGTTTTATTAGTAGATTAATTAGAACAAAGAGTAAGACCTCCACAGGAGAATCCGTTAATGGATAAGCATGAGGGGCATTTGTCTCTTATTCCATTGCCTAGTCTAGCATAACAATCTTCATGGTGATCATCGTCTGACATACAAAAGTAAAATTTACTCCTCGAAGTGACCATTCAAATTATCAATACTTCCTACCATATATCCCTGCCTTTCAGCCATGAAATTGCATATAATGACAAAAATGAGCAATCTTTATATCATCTGAAGGAGACCAATTTCCTGAGAGAGAGAGAGAGAGAGAGAGAGAGAGAGAGAGAGAGAGAGAGAGAGAGAGAGAGGGGGGGGGTTGGCCCGCAGGGTCATTTCAATACGACGGAAGAAGAGCGGGAAACACAAATAACTAATTAAACGAACAACAACAGGCTCAAGTGGAAACGACATTTGGATAATGAAAGAACAACAAACAGAATGGGGGGAAAGGAAAAGAGAGAATACACTAGATAAAAAGGCAAACAAGATAGAAGTAAGTAGCAACTGCAACCGTTCGAGAGCTGCGACAACTTCCTAATGCCTGTGGACTTGAAGCTGAAACTTGGCAGGATACTAATAATATTGTGCGCAAAATTGTAGGCAGATTTCCTGTTCTCTTTGCAATCTGCTCTACAGAGTGGAAGCAGATGTCTGCAATTACTTTCCTTTTAAATCTTTTTCCGCCGAAGTGAGTTGAGATATTAAATTTATGTCTTCTGCTACTGGTTGCTCAAGAAGGCTCCTCTTGCTCTTACTGAATCGCTGTTGTTATGTATTTTTTAATTTATTTATTATTGTTTATTTCATTAGAAGTTAACGAATCGGTTGCATTAGTCTGGTACGTTTAATATTTCATGATGAAAATATTGACACTGGCGTTTACTACTACAATTCAATAATAACAAATATTAATAGAAATTCACAAATTCGCCGTCAAAAGCAGAAAATTTATTCTACATTAATGGCCTCTGTGAAATGTCACTGAATGTTTCACTGGCAGAATGAATTTGTCCCTTGAAACTAAGAGTGCATGAACTTTAATATGTTGAGAATAAGAAAAAGACTGTAGAGCATGTGAAATGTCAGTGCTTCCACGAATATAAAAAATATGAAAATTAAAACCTATTAGTAATAAACTAAGCCTTTCTCTTCAATGTCGGTGGTTCCAGGCTTCTTTAAGTGAAGTCAGTGGCTTTAGACACTTCATGAAGTCAGTGGTGTTAGTCGCTTCTGAGAAATCATTCATCTTCGACACTTCTCTTTGAAGCCAGCTTTATATACTTACGAAGTCAGTGGTTTTGGATATTTCTGTGAAGTCACTGGTTTTAGACACTTCTCTGCAGTTAGTGTTTCCAACACGTTTCGAAAGTCAGTGGTTTCTGACACCCTCTCTGAAATTAGTAGTTTCAGTTACTTTGCTCTGAATTCAGTGGTCTTGGAAATTTGAATGATGTCACCAGTTCGATTCTGTGAAGTCAGTGGTTTTAAACACTTCTTTAAATTATGTGGTTTCATTAAGTGCGTTCTGAATTCAGTGATTTCAGTCAGATCTCTGAATTCAGTTGTAATCAGACACTTCTCACTTAAGTTAGGGTTCTTGAAACTTCTCTGAAATCATTAGTTTCAGGTATTTGTGGCAACAAGATCGTTTCAAATGTCATATAACCGATTTTCTCAAACCTGAAACCTTGGCTTCGAATTCCATGGCGAGCGCATAATTTTTAATCACTTATTTTTTCACCTCGATATGTATTTATTTTGCCTCCATTTTTAACATTCATTAGTTTTTTCCTAGTTATTGGTTTCATATATGCAAGTTTGTTCATGTTTTGATAAAGAATTTTGTTTAATGTTTGTTAATATCAAATAAAATTCTATATCGAAAGGCTATTGTTTTGTTATTCTATAGTCTATACAGTTCTTCTTTCTCCTCTTTTCTTTTTCTTCAGAAGACTGCTGTGGAATCGAATAGTTCATTATGAATAATAATAATAATAATAATAATAATAATAATAATAATAATAATAATAATAATAATAATAATAATTATTCATAAGCGATATGCGGCACTGGTCATCCTCCTTAATGAAACCGACACCTTATTTAAGATCACACATCCAAACTATTGGACTCTAGTCCTTCGTCTTCCGCTCTCTCTCTCTCTCTCTCTCTCTCTCTCTCTCTCTCTCTCTCTCTCTCTCTCTCTCTCTCTCGACTTCTAATCATTGCAGTAACGGCATCTTCCTGTAATTGAAAATGCAGTCACCCAGCAATGTGCTTTCGCAATTGCCGATAAAAATTGCCTCTTCGAAAGAGATAAAATGATTGGTGTTCTTGCTCGAATGGCTCTCTTTTTCTCTTCTTCCACAGAAATTCAACATAAATTTTGTTCCTGCATTGTCGAAGGGGCAGTGGAGTTTCATGAAAGCAGGACGTCTCACTGGTGGGGAATTATATCTATTGGGTAATTATATACGTATATTAAGTGATGAACTAACTGTCACTGTCACTGACTGACAGTTCTAAGGGGACTGCGTCTATTGCCCAGTGTATTCATTACTTATTCATTAAGTTAGCATAATCGAATGCGATATGGTTACCGGTTTTCTCTATTTATCGTAATGGTGGGTCGGTCGTGAGGGTTTACCCAATAGTTTTAGCTGTTGAAGGGCACATAAAAAACTCCTTATACATAACATACCCATGTTATTATTATTATTATTATTATTATTATTATTATTATTATTATTATTATTATTATTATTATAATATGGAATAAGCCTAAAAGCCCACTAAATTAGCAGAGCAAGCTTGTGCAAAATACGATGCTCATTGTAAAATAAAGGGTAAACATAAAGAAGGAATAAAAAAGATAGGTAGAAAAATCAAGTAACAGATGAATATACACAATACATCACAAACATCAAAACAGTTGAGAAAATCTATGGTAACGTCTCCATAAACATGTGAGATGCCAAAGTCTGAAGGTTTCATTATTATGCCCAGGCAACCTGCCAGTCAAACATGCGCCCTGTTTCTTAACGGAAGGTTGTCAAGGCACGATATATATGTATTATATGTGTATATATATATATATATATATATATATATATATATATATATATATATATATATATATATATATATAACCATTAAGTTACAAACGTCCTTTAATATCCAGTGCGCTCTACCTCGGCCGTGTGGTTAAAATCTCGTCACTGTAGTCCTGAGTTCTTGTCTTCCGTGGTTCGAGCCCACGAGACGACGAACTTATTAACAACTAAAAAAAAAAAAAATTCCCCTTCGGGTAACATATATGAAAATATATTAATTCCGAGGTAGAGCGAATTGGATATTAAAGGACGTTTGTAGCTTAATGCTTGTATATGAATCAGTGATGTGATAAAAATTCATATATATATATATATATATATATATATATATATATATATATATATATATATATATATATATATTGCTTGCCGTCATCTATCAACAGTTTTACCCGGTTGAAGATACTTATTTATTCATACATAATTTACAGACCAAATGAGTCGATTACAAACAATGGCAATCTAAAATGTCAAAGACGATATCTGTTGCTGGAGGGTCTTGCAGATTCAGAGTTACTGATAACAGCTGAATGCACTCGACTTCAATGCTCGCACACATTTCTGCTGGTCCAGAAATCATGTGTACAGAGACACCTGTGTCCATGGCTGTCCTGATGAGACAAGTTGATGCCCTCTTCATGCACAAAGGTGTTTACATCGGGAACACATTAGTTAGAAGACATTGCCTAGCAGAAAGCATCTTGAAATACCATTGATATCTTGCACACTGCAGTGCAATATTCTCTGTCGCTTCCCTCTGCAGCTGCCGTTCCTCTGCCTGCTTACCTCACTGCCTGCGAGCGTTAACTGTCTTCTGTCAGAATTCTTTATTCATAGTTATGTTGCAAATTTACTTTAGTTTAATTAATATTTTACGAGAAAATATTACATAAACTATTCTTTTAATGTTCATTGAAGATTAACTGTAATATACAGTAAAGTTTTTTCATGGTGCAAGCCTTTTCTTGTCTTATAAAGGGTGGCCCCAAAGAAAATCTAGACAACGGTCACAGTCACATTCCTCCTTTGACAGATATATCAAGGATGTACCAGAAAAATCTGCACTGCATCAACTGCTTCATACCCGCTCGCTAGAAGCTTGACTGTTTGACGTAAATGCTCCCTACACACACTGCGACACTCATCTCAGTCAAGTATTCACTCTTGAGTTTCCTTGAGCTCCTTCCGTTCCGATACCTCTGCTGCTCCGCTTAGACGGGACTTTATTTACACACATTATTTGCATACCGTTCCAGTTACCTTGATAAGCATTTATGATTTCTAGAGAATTTCTTTTAGTCGAATGAACACGCAACCATGACATATATTATATGAATGAAATATGTGTGTAGTATTATCTACCGGCATACTGGAAGTGGGTAAGAATTCTGGGTTAGAAATGATTCCCACTCACGAAATTTTAATGGGAACTACGTTGTTATTGAAACATTTCCTTCCCAATATTTATATTTACATGGGGCATATCCTGTGTCCTCCTGCAGTCATTTGTTTCGAATTACTTTCAGATTGGACTTGGGTTCCTGACTGGGATATAAAAGGTCATTTCTGTACCTCATTTTTGTTTATCTTGGTTATGCTCTTTCTTCGCGGCACTGCTTTTCTGTTCAGTTGGGACTTTCATAAATCTACTCTGCAACAAACTTGGCAAGGAAAGAGAACAGTGTAGAAACAGCAGAATATTAAGATGAAGTAAGTCTTTTGCATGAAGATCGGGATTTTATTTAAACCTTCGGCAACATCAGCTGGCTGAATTTCACCTTCCCAACCCGGCCCCCGTGACATCTCTCTCTCTCTCTCTCTCTCTCTCTCTCTCTCTCTCTCTCTCTCTCTCTCTCTCTCTCTCTCTCTCCTCACGGACCAATGATAAGAGTTGTGAGAAATCTGGAGCCTGCGTGTCACCTCCGAAATGCGAGAGAGCATCCTAGATGGGGCGTGACGCTGTGTCATGTCGCACCTGATCTCGCTGAGGAAAACTTTCTGCCCCAAAATGGCTGGAAGAGTCGTCAGGTGGACATCAAAGCCAAATATTTTTCTCTTTCTGACAAAAGAGAAAATGTTGCGAAGAATGACTACTGTGAGTGAGGTTGTTAATGGAGTAATTCTTCTGATCGTTATTGATACTATTAGTGGCATTAGTAGAAGTAACAGAGATAACAGATAATTGTGAGCTGGAGCAGTCTTCTTATCATGCATGGCTAAGGTAATCTGGTAAGTTTAACATATAGCTGCGAAAGGGGGAATATATATTATATATATGTATATATATATATATATATATATATATATATATATATATATATAAAGAAAGAGATAGAAAGCAGATAAACACAAGCGGAAACAAACACCTTCTTCCCAATAACCTCAGTTTTAACCCTTACTATATACAATAAACAAATGCTGAAAAGACTGTAAAGATACGGCGTGTGAAATAACGAACAGATAAAATATTTCATAAGAACCATTATATGTACGCCCGAAGTCTCTCTCTCTCTCTCTCTCTCTCTCTCTCTGTCTCTCTCTCTCTCTCTCTGTTTAGTCAGGCTTTTGCGCGACAGAAGTATTTACTCAGTATTAAGGATAGAAAGAAGTAAACTGTTTCCAAGTCCAGCTGACGATCCTCCTATTAGGAAGGAACAAGAAAATCTGATAGTGTTCGTGTTTGTCATCCCCAGAAGGCGGTGTCTGGCAGTGATGACAAAAGATACCAGACACTTCATTTCGAACATATGATTTTTTCGGGAAGATGATGATACCCACGAAAACTCCCTCGTCCATTTAAACACCGACCTAATTATCATCCATAACGATATTTTGACAAAAATTTAGTGAGGCAATTAGGAAGAGGGAAAAGACGAGGGGAGAATGATGGACGTAAACATCCTCCATAACTGAGGTTGAAAGAGACGGGAGAGGATGATGGGAGATGAGAAGAGTTTGGGAATTAGGGATTTTGACGCAGCCATTTATAGACTAAAAGCAGAGAGGGGACAGGTGAGACAAAGGACGTTGTCTCATTATGCTCGCTTGGAGGAAATGGTGGCTAACAGATTGGCTTTATTGAGAGAGAGAGAATATAATCATGGCGTCATGACTGCTGACTGGCGAGAGTTGTCCCTGTGACAAATATGAAAAGGAAATGATGAATAATTACTTGGGGTAGACTATAAAAAAAGTCTTCACGTGGATTTCATTTAGTGACCGGTACGAAAAACCAAAATAGATAGATTTTAAGATATAAATGTGGAAAATCACAAACTGAATGAAAAAATTACAAAGATATAATTTTTTTGGTTGTTTAGTATTACTCACGGACGCATATATTTCATCATAACCCCACAATAAAAATGAAAGGCAAAACGGATTTTATAAAATGTTGGGAGTATCTACCTTTAAAGATGAGACAGTTTAGAGTCATTGAATGTATCAAGAAAATCTATATTCCATCAGCGGTTTGAGTGTTTGGCAGTAACTTCAGGAGGCGTGAAATTGAGAAGGTGCTTAAGTATAACGAGAGTAGAAATAATGAGGAAAAACAGGAAGCTTTCCAGATGGTATAAGAAGATCCCTTTTGTATCAGCGGGAGAACGGAAAAATGTCCTGCTCTCTTCTTACCGTTGTTATATTGATCGCCTTTCGTGAAATGTACGCCTAATTATATTTCCCTTCAAGCGAAGATCTGAGCGACCTTCATTAAAAGCAAAATTCCGTCAAGGATTAAATTAATCTTCCGTGGAAAGCTTTGGCGCAGATAAAGCCTCCTGCTTCGATATCAGGAGTTTTAGCAAAACGTGGAAAGGGGATTTTTTGTGCTTATGATGGCGATAATATGCAGACTAATAGAAAACTCGCAGTTTGACACTAATGTCAGACGATCGAGCAACTTTCATGTTCCTTACTTTCGCCCACTCTCTTGGAGTAACGGGTCTCATTCTGGTCTGATGCCACGCACGCACACACACACACGCACACACACACAGTGTATCTGTATATCGACAGATGTATATCCTTCTTCGTGGGCAGGTGCTTGACGTTTTATCGGTCTTCATTTGATTCTTAGGCTTCACAAAGTAAAGAGAACATTATGGGTATTACAATAGCATGTGTATCTGGTAAAAAAAAATTGACCAGTAGATTTTGCGTGTATAGCCTATATACACATACCATATCTATAAGATCTATTGTAGATTTCTAGGTTTAGATTTTTGTGGTGAAGCTGAGAACCCCATAGTGCTGAAATCCCCCGCCTCAACAAACGTTCACAGACACACGGAAGTTGTGATGCGCGTAGCCTACGTGCGAGAAAAACTGTGTCATAATTGGGGGCCATAACTTTCGCCCTAAACACGAGTCGAACTTTAATGTGGTTAATGAAGTGATTACGGAATGACGCCATCCTTTATTAACTAACTAAACCATATAAGTCTGATTAGTTGATTGACTGATTCAGAAATCTAGATGTCCTGTTATGACTGGGGTTGCAAATGAAGAGACTAAGCAATATCGGGTCTGGTCAGCACTGGGATGGGTACCCACTAATAACTGGCGGAAAGTAACATGTTGACCATGGCGATGCCCCAGTCTCTAGAGAAGGGAAATTAGAAAGCTCAGGTTTGGCTTGTACAGGAGTCAAAAGTCAATCCAGAGACATTTCAGCTTCGTTCCTCTGATCACTGCTTTCACTACTCTGGCTTCATTGTGACTCACTGCCTCTGTGATGGTATTGCTATGTCCATCCTATTCTCAGCGTTGTTTTACTGTCTCTGATGTTCACCCCTCCATGTACAAGCCATACCTGAGCTGTCTAATTTCCATTCTCTAGAGACTGGGGCATCGCCATGGTGAACGTGTTACTTTCCGCCAGTCATTGGTGGGTACCATCCCAGTACTGACCAGACCCGATACTGCTTACCCTCTTCATTTGCAACCCCAGTCATAACAGGACATCTAGATTTCTGGATCAGTGAATCAACTAATCAGTGTAATTTGCCTTCCTTTGTATCCGACGTTAACATTTGGCTATAACTGCACACGCTGAAAAATTTTGGAAAAAATGACGGCAAAAGTGTTTGAATATAGTTAAAATGCCATTATTATATGTATGCATTCTTCATCTTCCCGTTCCTCTGTATGGACAGCCAAATTCTTGATCGTTTCTGTGTTAGATTTCCAGAGCTACAGCCTCTGAGGCGAACCACAATTGCAAACACATCTCTTCATGTCATGCATCCTTCATTCATGAGACGAATTCTTGTTATCTAAGATCACTACCTACACTGTCTGTTACTGTGAGAGCATAAAATAAAAGTCAAAACGAATGAACAAAAGCAAAATTGAAGTCTGACAGATCAGGTCTATTTCCGTAACTTTGCTTTACACTCAAAATAATAATAATAATAATAATAATAATAATAATAATAATAAAGTCAGTTGTAAACAAACCTGGAGAAAAGGGAAACGAAAGCTGAACAAAAGCAATTCGGCACACAAATACACCGAAATAATCAAATGGAAAAAAGATCCGCGTTTAGTCGCAACCACAGTTCACAACTCAGGGTGTCCTTCAGAACTGCCATAAATTGACGCATTGAAAACTTACATCAACCTGTAAAGGTTTATTCACTTTTTTTTTTTTTTTTTTTTTTTTTTTTTTTTTTTTTTTTTGTACCTAAGTCGAAGTACCTCGAGGAAAACATGTGTATAGGAAAATGGTGAAGTGACCACCGTTTGTCGAGGAACAAAAACGATATATTTGAGACTTGTTTTGAATTCCAGTTTTCCCCTCCTCATTCCATCTACTTTCTTTATTCCTCTCCTCATTCATCTATTTCAATTTTTTCCACTCCTCATTCCATATATTTTCACTTTTCCTCTCCTCATTCATATATTTTCTTTTTTTCCACTCCTCATTCCATGTATTTTCACTTTTCCAGTGATCATTCCACTTAAATCCCACTTGCCACTCCTCGGTCCACATGATTCATTGCTCTTCATTCCGCATAGTTACAGATATCCATTCGTCATTCCGCGTCAATCCATTCCACATATTTTCAGTTTATCACTTCTTACTCCAAATACTTCATTCCTCATAAAACCAGCTGGCTACTCCTCAGTCCACATAAAACCATTCCTTCTCATTCCACATATTTCCATTTTTCCACTCGTTATTCTACATAAATCCAGTGTTCTCCCCTCATTAAATATAATTCCAGCTCTCCATTCGTCACTCCAACTAAATCCATCTCAACATTCTTTTTTTTTTCGTTTTGCTGATTATCATTCCTCATTTTTCCAGATTTCAGCTCCCTATTCCGCTTTATTTTTTTCTACTCCTCATTCCACATAAAGCCAGTTTTCCATTTTTCAGACCACAAATCCTTTCCAGTATTACATCCCTCATTCCACATATTTCCAGTTTTCCACTCTTGTTCTATATATTAACATTCCACTCAACATCCCACATATCGCTAGTTTTCTCCTCATTCCAGATATTTCCAGTTTTCCACTTGGCAGTCCACATAAAGCATGTTTCCACTCCTCATTTATCCTAATTCCAGTTTCCACTCCTCGTTCCACATAATTCCAGTTTTCTGTTCTTCATTCCACTTAACTCGGTCTTTTTTCCCCCTCCATATTCCATATGAATTCTTTAGAGCAGTTCATCCTTCCTGAAACGCCATTTTGTCCAGTTCTTCGGTGTTGAATAAGTAAAGGAAAATCATGATTAATTTACTGGGTATTATAAATGAGAGAGAGAGAGAAAGAGAAAGAGAGAGAGAGAGAGAGAGAGAAACTGTATTAATGAGAGGCAGATCAACTGGAAGTATTATTTAAACGCAGTTCCTGGATCTCCCTCAGGGTCAGTTACTTTCCGAGAAGGAATTTCAGATGAATGCCACAGCGGCAAATCTAATGAAGCTTTCCTAGAGCAGCCCTTTGGGCGAAGTTAATTTTAAATTTTTACGATTACTGAGAGAGAGAGAGAGAGAGAGAGAGAGAGAGAGAGAGAGAGAGAGAGTGTGTACAGTCACAATCCAGATTGGATGTCATATCGGCATATTTTACGTATAACTGAGATAGATAGCTAAGGCATTTCGCCATGAATAGAGGCCATAATGGAATACTTCTTCCTTAACAACAGTAAAGACACCTCCATTCTGGCTGCCAGATGATCGATTATGTCACATTTCCGGCGTCTTGTCGAAATATGTAAGATGCCTTTCGCCCTGGAATTTCGGAAAGTCGTCATTTCGTTTCTGGAATTTCCTCCCGAATCTTTTCTTCCTTTTATTGGGTATTCGAGAAGGAATTCCCACCCAGCAGTCGTTAAGTTTCTAATTCTTCAAATCTTTGTTTTTTCGTACCATATTTATTCTATTTGTGGAACTGCATGATGAAAAATTATAAAGGATTTGAAATTATAATACAATATCTTTGATTCTGACATTTGCGAACGGTTTCATATCTTTCATTTATTGCTGCTTTCACTTAAGAGATGGTCTTTCTGAAGTTGTTTATTTTGCGAGATTTTATGTAGTGATGAACTTATTTATAAAATACTTAAAACCATCAAGAAAATGAATCAGGGTAACGATAGTAACCCCGACATTGTTCGACACATGCACACACATAATACAATTGTTTATATATATATATATATATATATATATATATATATATATATATATATATATATATATATATATATATATATATATATATATATATATATATATATATATAAAACTACATCACAGATCAACATGGAAGTGAAAGCGAATCACATCCTGATCAACACCAAGAAAGAGAATCCATATTGGGCCTCAGTAAAAGCACTTAATGCATGATTTAATATATCAGCAGCCTCAAAGGCAGAGGACTTCATATTTATATGGAAGGCTTCCACGGAAATTAATTTAATCTTTAAGGAAACTCGCTTTTACTGAAGGTCACTCGGAGTCTGCTCTCCACGGAAGGGAAATAGTTTCGTGAAAGGGATTCCATCTAATGGGGGAATTTGCACAGGACACCATAGATGCACTGAATTTTGGTTGAGCTTTTTTACGTAATTCCTCATATCATACATTCAATGGAAACGCTTAACTATAAATGTATGCGCAGATAGATTCTGAGAACATGCTCACACTCACGTATAAAAACGCCTAAAACATGATGTAGGCAAGTTTCTTCATTATTCCGTCTCTCCAAATGACTAACCAAATCCATGCAAGCAGTTACGGTTAATTGTTTCCCATCAAAACAGCTCCTGAGGAGGCCTAAAATCCATCAGGTATAGATCCAGTTCTGCAACTGTTGCCCGAGACGTTCATTCTCTTTTCATAGGTATTATAAAGAAACAAAGAGAGGTACAAACAAAAAGGGCAATATAAACATGTCTAATAGTTATAGTTATTCATAGTGGAATCCTTGAATTGAAGTTGCGGGAAGTATGCAAAGATTGTTATTCTTCATTTATAAGAATTCTTCCTCAAGAGAAAATAATAAATCAAAGAAGAAGAAGAAAAAGAGGATTGGGACAAAGAAAATGCAAGCCTAACTGCTCATGTCCGACAGCGGCTTTCCCTGAGAGCGACCCTCAAGTAACACAGTAAAAAGTTACGACGAACTGCAAAAGTTTTATTCCGCACCGCTTTACAGCTCCTCCGTCAGAATTCCTCCTCAGGGGAAATCGTGCTTGGCCAGAAATATCGTGGGTAAACACGCGCTGACGAAGACCATAAAACACGTTTTTCTCTTTTCGCCAGTGAAGGAGGACACTAAAATTTTAACTAGGGTGATTTGCCTTGTGTACTGTTTGTCTTTCAATGGTTTGGCTTTTGTAAAGTTTGGTTAGTCGTGCGGCTTTGTACTGACTAGGTAGGAAATGTCATGATCGTAATGTCGACTGATTGAGCAGCTGATTAATTGATTTAGCTCTATTAAGTAGCATTACACTACCGCCGACATCAACGCTGTAGATTTTTTATTAATATCACGAAATAACGGAAACTTTAGTACTAGAGAGAGAGAGAGAGAGAGAGAGAGAGAGAGAGAGAGAGAGAGAGAGAGGAGGAGGAGGAGGATAAATAGTGATTAGTAAAGCAAGTACTTTTACATGAAAAGTTATTCTCCCTTCCCCTCGCATCTGAACGATTTGGTCTTGACGTCAATTAATGTCTGATTTTAGCTTCATTAAATGGTCTCTTTAGCAGCACGTTCCCCCACCCCCACCCCCACCTCCCAGGCTTGGCGGCTTCTCAACGATAAAAATCATTCTTAGGAGGAAATAAAGTTCACCGAAAATAAAGTATAAAAAATTAAAACCTAAAGAGAAAAAAAGTAAATAAAGTACTAAGCGGTTTTATTACCGAGGGGAAATACGTTCTTTCCTATTTCTCAGAAGTAGAAATAAATCATGTAAAATTACAAAGTGTAAAGAACAACTGTTCTGAATTCAGCTGGCCTTATGCCAGCACAGGCTCCTACCCAAAGCCTGGTGTGAACCCTTTGGCTTAGCCCATCCAAACGAGCCGTGGCTTTACAATTCATGAAATATTACTTCAGTAACAATGATGTCTAATCACGGGAGACCCGATCAAAACTGCACAGAGCACAAATAAGTCCCAGACCTCGGAACTCTGCAACATCATGAAGTATTGCAAGCACAACCTCGTCATGGGAAATCTAATCAGAGTGATATATGGCACAAAGAAAAGCCAGCTCGCCGGGCAATTAGTGCCCCGAAATCCAACGCGTTCTTTTCCGTGGCGTCGACATCCGTTTCAATTAAATTCGTGTCACTGAAACCAAAACTTGGACATCCAAAGCATACTGGAACCCAAATGCCCCATCCATGCGGGTATTCACGCAATGCAGTTAAAGCCATATTGCAGTTCGCTGCCTGCATGTAAGCATTAATACGTTGGCTGGCTTCATAACAGGTTTTCGTAAAAGTTAGATATATTTGTTTTCAATCTGAATCGGAGTTGATAAAAATAAACGATATTAAGAGTCGTTTTTTCCTGTTTGGTTTTCGGTTTAGCTATATTCTAGAGGTTCCTGTATTCTACAAATAAATGAAGTTTGTATAGAGGGCCATTAACCCCACGTCTTTGGGTGTGGCATACCGTCCTTTTAATTATCATAATATTAAATGTTACGTTGAAATGATGGCTTTATAGATAAGGGAATTATTGTGTAATACCTTGACTCTTCACTGAACATTTCCGTTAATACCCCTATATGTGTACATACATGTATATATTGATATTCTCTCTCTCTCTCTCTCTCTCTCTCTCTCTCTCTCTCTCTCTCTCTCTCTGTGTGTGTGTGTGTGTGTGTGTGTGTGTGTGTGTGTGTGTGTTTAAGACCATGGTAAAAATACCTTTAGACAAAACAAAAAAAGTTTTTTTTCCTTTCTTTCGAATGCCTGCTTGAAAATCATCATTTTTTATCATGTGTCTGTGTAACGATAGACATACAGGCCGACAGAGACACTATACTTTTACCAGTCTTAAGAGAGAGAGAGAGATTTATGAATAAATGTGAACATACGTCAAATGAAATATTCAGAGGAAGTCCAGGTATTAACCCAATATTGCCCAATGTAAAAGCCAACACGCCAGTTTCGCCGTTAGACAATTACACCTCCATGTTATATGAAACATTAATGGGATGGTATCTGTCGCAGTTCCCATATGGGAAATTGGCGTCATTCTCTTTCATTTTCATCGTTTTTTATCACCCTGAATATGGCAACACGCGTCAAGCCCGTTTCGCCAAAATAGATCCAATAATCTCGGAAAATTGAAGGCAATTATTTATTGCGTATAGATCCAAATGCTAGTCGTAGCTTACAATAATCTCACGCTGCAAGATTTTTCCTCAAATTGAAAATGAAAAATAATTAGATTCAGTATTTTGCCCGGAAATCATTTCTAAATAAAATAAACTTTACTTTTGAATACGATTTCTTTTTCTATTTTTCTAAATCATTTTAATTAATTCGAACCGCTTCGTTAGAGTTCAGTTTTCTATAGTTTGCATGATGCTATCTTGAGCTCTATGGACGTCTATCTTTGGGAAGAATCCCGCGATCTATTTATGATATATCAGAAAGGGGTTTTCATTAACTTCCAGAAGTAAACAGATGTCCAGGATATCTTAACACTTGATGCAGCCTTTGAAGCAGATTTGTTTATATTTCCTCTTGGTACATGTTGAGAGTCATTAAAAATTACGTTTCTCTACGTATTCTAAGCACTGAAGTCAGAAAGTAGAGAAATAGAGAGAAAACGATACATCTAAAATTCTTGAGAGAGAGAGAGAGAGAGAGAGAGAGAGAGAGAGAGAGAGAGAGAGAGAGAGAGAGAGAGAGAGAGAGAGAGAGAGTTCTATATCAGCCTCACCAGGAACCCCTACAAGCGAGGCCCCAGATGGATTCCAGTTCCGAATTCCTTTGCGAGGAGAAATCTCTTCGAACAGCGCAACCTGTTCCTGCAACACATCGAGACTCAAGTTGCAACTCAGTACTATTACCGAGACGGATCTCCGAGTCCCAGGTGTTGCAGATGGTTGTTGCAAGTTGCCTCGGGGACTCTGATCCAGTTGCGAAGACGAATTGCAAAGCTGGTTGATGTTGCGTGTCAAGACACTCAAATGAAATATGATATTGAAAATAAAAGAATGCGTAGATAGTGATTTATGTGACATTAATGAATTGACTGAACAGTTAACTTAGTTTGACCCGAAGTGGCAGACAAAAATAACAAAGACTGTGCGGAAGGTCAAACCGTCTGACAATGTCTGTTCGGCTGTCTTCCTGTCTCTCTCTCTCATTTTATATAATAAGAACAGCATTCTTATATGATATTGCAGTCTCTCTCTCTCTCTCTCTCTCTCTCTCTCTCTCTCTCTCTCTCTCTCTCTCTCTCTCTTTCTTAAAGAGTGTTCCCCACATCAATCGTCGAGAGGTCGCTCTGGCGAGGAAAGATACAGCATCACAACCCGACCACCGAAGGCGACACCTGTTGCTCAAAGGCCTTTTCCAAATATTCCGCTTCCCTGCAATTCATGGAAAAGCAAAGGAATGAAAAAGGAGAAGTACGCGTTAGTGAAATATGACAGTATTTTATGCCAAGGGAGGACTTTTTGCACGGTATATATGTGTTATATATACATATACATACATACATACATACATACATACAGTACATACATACATACATACATACATATATATATATATATATATATATATATATATATATATATATATATATATATATATATATATATATATATATATATATATATATTCACCTTCTTATGGTATGAGGTTGTTACCCCATGTCCTTCTCCACCATGTGTACAGCCCACCATAGTCGACTAACAACCACTACTCAGTTTAAGTGAGGCCAAGAGGGATTTCATAGAATATGCTTGTGGCATTAAAGGTGGTGATTAAGCTTGCAGGGTCCCGCGTGGACCCTACTATACACAGCTTCTTCGCACCGGCCAGCTCATCTCCTCACAACAACAACTCCGCCGCCAACGCGTGAGCCAAGAAACACAGCATACGTCAAGCATCTTTTATACATTTGTCTCCTTTCATCTTATTGTTACCTAAAAGGTACCATCATCATCATATGCATTACAATGTCAGCATTTCAGCCATATGTACTTTAACTTCGGCCATGTCTTGTGTGACAGTTCATATGCATGTTTCCATCTGTCGACAAACACAAATGAATGTGTGTGACCCCTGGTTTGCTTACCTGGTGTCAGGCGCTACATTTCCGCTCGCAAGAGCTATTAACCTGTCTGTTTGTTGTCTGAATAAACTTATGGGCTGCTCTATGAGCAAGAGCCCGTGCTAGCATAAGGCCAACTTAGTCAAACACAACATCTGAATAAATGAGTAAGTTTGTAGACGCTCACTCGTACTCACGCCTTCGCTACAAGCTCATTTGTCGTGTTTTTCTTTCATCGTATTCGTAATTTGCCATGTTCGTAATTCGTGTCTTATTTTAAGAACAATAAGGCAACAAAGAAGATGAGCAAACCAGAATGACAGGCGTAGTTCTTACTATTTATCTTTAAGTCTCAGGTTCTCTCATTTCATGTCAGTCATCTTGATGGGTTTCAAATTACTATTTATTATGCTGATAGAAGATCTGTCATAACCTCTTCCAAGTTGCAACAAACCACATTTTTTTAGCTTCGAGGAAAGCCGTAAAAGGAAATCATTCCTGTTTGTTTTCGAGGCGACTGGACTCGTGAAACCTCCGTCTCCTAAATAGCAACTTTCTTCCCTGCAAAATTCGCGGGAACATCGGGGATATGAGAGTGCCTTCGGAAAATGTTTACCAGTATTTGATGGGGGTTACAGTTCTTTGCTAATCATGTATTTATGTAATTACTAACATGCTCAGGCGTTCCATGTGGTCATTCGATGCTTTTCATGTATTCTGTATTGTATTTCCAGAGACTCTTCCACTAAGTTAAACTTTAAAATTGAAACGAAAAGCATCTACCTGATGTTGGTGTTTAGCATTTTTGATCGCCCATCCAAGTACTGACCTTTGCTGGTAGATATAATTTTGGTGAATTCTTACAAAATCAGTTTTAGCTTCAGTTTAAAATTTTATTTTCTTCAGCTGGGTTTCATTTGCTTTTGAACGTTTATTCCTGGATGCCTTCTGAGATGACATTATTGTTTGTGAGTTACAAATTCTTTGTATTATTCATTATTGTTCTTGTATTTATATGATTACTGATGTACTCGGCGCTGCTCTTCCATTTCATTAGCCTTTCATTTCTAATGCTTTTCATATATTCTGCATTGTATTGCCAGGCTCTTCAGTTAAGTATAATAGGAAGTTGAAAGAAAAAGTGAGTCTTCGGTAAGTTTTATAAGTGCTTGTTTGAGGGAGGCTTCCAAAATGATAATGAGTGATAGAGGTTTGAAGAAGTGCAGCTCAGCCCGAACGCCTGACACACGGCGCCCCTCAAGGGACAACACGATAGACATCTCTCGGAAGCAAAAGCCCCATAGGGAAGTAGTGAGGTGCACTGTATGCAATACTTAAGGTTCTTTGCAGTGTCCCTTCGGCCCCAAATTGCAACCCCTTTCATTCCCTTTATTGTACCTCAGTTCATATTCTCTTTCTTCCATCTCATTATTCACCCACTCCTAACAATTATTTCAGTGCAACTGCGATGTTTTCCTCCCGTTACACCCTTCAAACCCACCTACTCTCAATTTCCTTTCGAGCGCTGAACGACCTCATAGGTCCCAGTGCTTGTCCTGTGGCCTAAACTCTATATTCCTTTCCACTGGGGGAAGCGCAAGCAACTAACTCCTCGTGGTCCCTGAGGCCTCCTCAGACACGATCCCCAAATTGTAGGCAACTTGTGGTTGATATCTGCGTTTATATCAGCTTTTGAATATATTATATACTAACATATAATTTTTGTAAGTATGTTACATGCACACCTATGGAGGTCATTTTTGTACATAATTACATTTGTATTTTATACTCCATCATAGGTGAACTTATTTCATAACCTTTGTCATACATAATCATTTTGTAAGTTTCCCTCACAAGCATCCACATATAGACTTTTATAGAATAATCGTCACAGTTTTTATTCAAATTCTATGCATGTTGTGTTGTAATCAGAATATCCATTTTAGCTGCACAATCACGGTTCTACCCCGTATTCCATGTATGCATGTTGTGCCTACAGCTTCGATCTTGAAAGTGGGTCGCCCTTTTATTCCTTTGAGCAACCACCACTTAGGTCTAAGTACTTGTCCCTCACCGTGGAAAAACAAATCCAAAAGGTTGTAAATCCAAATCATAAGTTTTTTTACGAGCTGCCCTATGAGTAAGGGCCCGTGCTAGCACTACAAAAGCTTAATTATAAAAAAAAAAATTGTAAGAAGTTGCTCGAAATTGCCGCAGAGTATCGAAAAAGTTGTCGTGAAGGAAAACAGTAAATTGAATAGAGCAGTCCGCAAATTTTTCACAGCGAACTGACTCTTGAGAATCAGGAAGAACTCCGATTCCTGCAAGAAACTTACTGATGTAACTAAAAAAGATTACTTTCGACACACACACACACACACACATATATATATATATATATATATATATATATATATATATATATATATATATATATATATATATATATATATATTATATATGTATGTATCTCGAAAGTAATCCCTTTAGTTACATCAGTAGGTTTCTTGCAGGAATCGGAGTTCTCTCTGATTCTCACGAGTCAGCTTGCGGTAGAAAATTTGCACACTGCTCTATTCAATTTACTGCGTTCCTTCACGACAGCTTTTTCGATAATCTGCGGCAATTTCCAGCAACTTATTACAATCTTTTTTTTTTATAATTAAGCTGTTGTTGTGCCAGCACGGGCCCTTACTCATAGGGCAGCTCGTAAAAAAACTTATAATTTTGGATTTACAAAAGTGGTGGTTGCTCAAGGGAATAAAAGGGCGACCGACTTTCAAGTTCGAAGCTGTAGGTACAACATGCATACATGGAATACGGGGCAGAACTCTGATTGTACAGTTAAAGGGCACCCTTGACAGGGGAAGCTCCTCCTCAGAGGTTGCTTCCCTAGAGTAAGGCAGGTCTCCTGCCAGGCTGGGGAAGCGGGCCTGGGGAGGGCCTACTCCACAAGGGTGAGGGACCCCAAGACACCTTTGGGAAACCATCCCTTAAGGGTGCCTTTGACAGGGGAAGATCCTCTTCAAAGGCTGCTTCCCTACGGGGAAATAGGACTCCTCCCAGGCTGGGGAAGCGGGCCTGGGGAGGTCCTACTCCACAAGGATGAGGGACCCTAAAGTGCCCTAGGGAACCCATCCCTTAAGGGCACCCCTGACAGGGGAAGATCCTCCTGGGAGGCTGCTTCCCTGGAGAGAGGCAGGTCTCCTGCCAGGCAGGGGAAGGGGGCCTGAGGAGGGCCTGAACCACTAGGGTGAGGCGCCACAGGTGAATAGGAAAGATCCGAACTAGGTATAGAGTCATGAATAGTATATATAAATATATATAAATGTATATACTTATATATATAAATATAAATATATATATATATATATATATATATATATATATATATATATATATATATATATATATATATATATATATATATATAATATATATATGTGTATATATATATAAATATATATATATATAATATATACATATATTATATATATAATATATACATATATATATTATATATATATATATTATGTATATATATATATATATATATATATATATATATATATATATATATATATATATTATATATATATATATATATATATATATATATATATATATATATACATACATATATATATTATATAATATATATATATATATATATATATATATATATATATATATTTATATATATATATTTATGTATATACATTTATATATATTTATATATACTATTCATGACTCTATACCTAGTTCGGATCTTTCCTATTCACCTGTGGCGCCTCACCCTAGTGGTTCAGGCCCTCCTCAGGCCCCCTTCCCTTGCCTGGCAGGAGACCTGCCTCTCTCCAGGGAAGCAGCCTCCCAGGAGGATCTTCCCCTTTCAGGGGTGCCCTTAAGGGATGGCTTTCCTAGGGCACTTTAGGATCCCTCATCCATGTGGAATAGGCCCTCCCCAGGCCCGCTTTCCCAGCCTGGGAGGAGTCCTGTCTCCCTGTAGGGAAGCAGCCTCTGAGGAGGCTCTTCCCCTGTCAAAGGCACCCTTAAGGGATGGTTTCCCGAAAGTGTCTTGGGGTCCCTTACTCTTGTGGTTTAGGCCCTCCCCAAGCCTGCTTCCTTAGTTTGGCAGGAGACCTGCCTCCCTTCAGGGAAGCAGCCTCTGAGGAGGATCTTCCCCTTTGAAGTGTGCCCTTTAGGGATGGCTTCCCTAGGGCGCCTTGGGGTCCCTCACCCTTGTGGTTCAGGCCCTCCCCAGTCCGACTTCCCTAGCCTGGCAGGAAACCTGCCTCCCTCCAGGGGTGCAGCCTCTGAGGAAGGTCTTCCCCTGTCAGGGATGCCTTCGAGGGATGGCTTCCCTTGGGCTCTTTGGAGTCCTTCGCCCTTGTGGTTCAGGCCCTCCTCAGGCCCACTTCCCTATCCTAGCAGGAAACCTGCCTACCTCCAGGGAAGCAGCCTCTGAGGAGGATCTTCCCCTGCCAAGGGTGCCCTCGAGGGATGGCTTCCCTAGGTCGCCTTGGGGTCCCTCATCCTTGTGGTTTAGGCCCTCCCCAGGCCCACTTCCCTAGCCTGACAGGAAACCTGCCTCCCTCCAGGGAAGCAGCCTCTGAAGAGGATCTTCCCCTGTCATGGGCTTTTTCAAGGGATGGCTTCCTTGGAATGCCTTGGGGGCCTTCATCCCTGTGGTTGAATCCCTTCGATGTTGTTTCCCCTTGTTTCGATTCCATTTCGTCCTTTTTTGGAGACAACTGCTCGCATCCTGACTGTGATAATATAGCAGTTTTCCTTTACCCTGCTTTTCGAATAAGACACATTCATCTCGGAAGGCTTCATGAGGAATTTTCGGATCTCGTAGCTAATTTCCGGAGACTTTGAAGTTGGAGTTTTACTGAGCTATAGCGTTGGGCGCATGCGCGAATGGCTTCTCTCTCACCCTTCCAGGAGCTGGAGACCGAAGGATTCTGAAACACTTTCAGGGAAGACTCCGAAGATTTTAAACCATTTCAGCATCGCTTCAAACCTTCCTTTGCTTTCCTTTCCTAACACATAGTTGTTTGTTTAGAACGCATCTGCGAAGTGGTCCATATTTTCATGTGTACAATTGTTCACTGTCATTATCTGGTAACTCTTTCCCTTTCTTTTACTCAGATTTCGAATAGTGCTGTTTCTGAAGACAGTTTGAAGGATCTCGGAACTTGTTTGGCGCATGCGCGAATGGCCTCTCTCTTGTGCTTTAGGAACTGGAGAGGAAAGGATTCCAAGACGGGGAGATGTCTTCTGGATTCTTATGAGATTTCACCGATATGTTGATCCAAATGGTAATTCTGGTAATCCAAAATCTTCTTTCTCTCTCTGCTTTCTTGTAAAAATTCTTGGTCTCCATTCCATGGTCATCCTCTGCTCTTGATTCCTTGTTTTGCTTATCTGGAGTGGAGAACTGACGTCGATTTGAAGGATCTCAGCGCTTGTTTCTGGAGACTTTGAAGTTTGTTTTACTAAGCTATAGCACTGGGCGCATGCGCGATTGCCCTTCCCTCGTCCTTCCAGGAGTTAGAGACCGAAGAATTCCGAAACACTTTCAGGGAACTTCCGAATGCCCACATATCAAAATGAAAGAACATTATTGTATATTATCAAGATAAAGGAATAATTATCAGATATCGTTACATAAGAAATATAAATTACTCAGAAAATTAATCATTATCTTATCCTTTTCTCCCGTCTTCGAAATCTCAACTAAAGGTATATTGATTATTGTTTCGATCTCCTCCTCTGTTTCTGTGGACTTGGGTCTCCTCTTTAGATGTCACCTGGACTTTCCTTCAGAATGCGTTTGACTTATGAATGTTACTCTAATAATATATCTGGGGAGACGTCTCTCACACTTACCTCTGTTGAAGTGTCTGGTATCATGTGGTCACTGTTCGTGGATAACTTACAATATAGACAACTCGTTTTCCGTTACCATGCATGGTAACTTCACTACAAAGATGTACAGTAGTAGGTGAAGCTATATTTCCAACAAGTAAAAATTGGGCCGTCGTTTTTTCGGCGCAGTCGAGTTCTCTGTACAGCGTATAGTGCTGTATGAAACTCTCAGCCATGGCCCATGAAACTGTCAGCCGCGGCTTATGAAACTCAGCCCCGACCATACGCATGACCATGGCTAATTTTAATCTTAAATAGAATAAAAACTACTGGGGCTAGAGGGCTGCAATTTGATATGTTTAATGATTGGAGGGTGGCTGATCAGCATACCAATTTGCAGTCCTCTAGCCTTAGTAGTTTTTAAGCTCTGAGGGCGGACAGAAAAAGTGCGGACAGACAGACAAATAGCCATCACAATAGTTTTTTTTTACAGAAAACTAAAATAGGACAAGGCAGAAGCATGCGGCTTATAAGTTTAATTCCAGACTCTATGAAAAGTCCAAATATATTTGATATAAATGTTGACACAAAGAAATCTCGTTAGTTAAGGATGCCACAACATTGGGAAACGAATACTCTGCACTTCTTTGAGAAGCAAAAACGCCGAGGAGAAGAAAGTGTAAAGAGATTCAACTTCCGTATAAAATTTCTGTTTAATTACGTTTCTGTTAATGATTTCCTTATTATTATTATTATTATTATTATTATTATTATTATTATTATTATTATTATTATTATTATTTTCTTAAACATAGAGACAGCACTCAAAATGCAATAAACCAAGTAAGCAATATACGAGTATTAAATACATACTAAAATAATATATAAAAAAAATGCATTGAACAAAATGAGTTTGATTATCATCGCGTATTGTAGACTACTCTTCTCCCTGGGAAAAATGAACATTAAAAGGTTATGATTATTCTTCATGGGGTTTTGTGAACATTTTTGGTAGTAATATGAGTTTTACTTAATCCTTTTAACGAGCAAAAAAAAAAAAGTCGTTGTATGAGATGTCATTCGCCAGATCGGAAACTGCTGTAACGGCTGTTTGAATTAGTTAATAATTGCCTTTGGGCAAGCAAAGGGAGCCTGGAATCATTACTCAGAGCTGGATTCGCCCTGATACATTTTCTGAAAAATGAGCCACTGACGCCATCTATCGACACCCGGGAGAAACACTGGTCGAATACGCCATTCAGACAAGAAACTATTTTGCTTTCCATAGCAGAGAGAAATAAAAATTCCTAATACAAATATGCGACGACTGTAATAAACCCGCTTATTTCTTCAAATAATTCTTGTCTAAAAGATATTGAAAACAATACTAAACAAGTATGATAAAATATGCGCTGAAGTTTCTTCGGCGCAATCGACTTTCATGTACAACTTATAATGCTGTATAAAACTATCCTACGACCGGCCAGCGGCTCAGTTGCTCCCCAGGTACGGTCAAGTTAAAGTTCGTCGCACGCCTCCGGGAAGCGCTGCCAGACGCACGATCCAAGGCTAACCTTAACTCTAAATAAAATAAAAACTACTGAGGCTAGAGGGTTGCAATATGGTATGTTTGATGATTGGAGGGTGGATGATCAACATACCAATTTGCAGCCCTCTAGCCTCAGTAGTTTTTAAGATCTAAGGGCAGACAGACAAAGCCGTCACAATAGTTTTCTTTTACAGAAAGCTAAAAAGACGCTTTAACGTGGAGAGACCGGAAACACGAATTCCTGTCAGACAACGTAATCTGATATTGAGCCGAACTTCGAGAAGAGAAAATCTCACTCATCGCTTCCTAATGGAGACAGATCTTGATTGAATTTCTTAACAGCACATTGACTGATCATTCCACCCAAGATTTTATAATGGTGCCACGTATCAACAGTATAATGGAAGAGATGTGTCATTTATCACATATACCTGAAATTGACAGATTCAAAATATACTTTATCTGAGGTGCAGTCTCCGCAGATCAGTGCTTATATTAACTCTTAAAATGCTAAATTGACCACTTAATACAATCGTTACTGAACAAATCTATTCGCTTGATTGTCATTGTTTAATTTAATAAATGGTCCTCCATAATAGTCCCCCTATTTTCATTAGGCACATTTGCGATTAAGCACGATTTTTGAAAATTAAAAATCTCTCTCTCTCTCTCTCTCTCTCTCTCTCTCTCTCTCTCTCTCTCTCTCTCTCGTTTAAAACTATATTCCTTTGTACTAACAGGGCAACAAGCTTCCTATCTACCGCGTCTTTTAAAAGGCGTCACTTCCGCCTACTGTTTTGTTTTATTTATGTCGGAGATGAAAAGCTCCAGCGCGTTTGGATTTCTGGATGAAAGAAAAACAGCCTTTAAGGCGACACAAAAGGCTTCGGTGACCAACAGTTACAAATAACTAAAAAAGTCGATCTTGCTTGGGCCCTGAAGCCAAAGGCTTTTCATGGGAGGAGTGGCTTTTTGCCTTTTACTTTTCGCCTGCTACCTTTGACGTCTTCCCAAAAGCTGTCCAACTTCTTCAACTCTGCTTTGTTCCTGTTTTCACTCGTCATTTGAAAATGAACCAAACCAGCAATGAACCCAACGTCTTCCTTCTGGTCACTAATGTTATTCATACATCACTATCTTAAAATGATGGTCTGGCAGGACACTGTGCCCCAAGTAATGTTAGACTAAGGGAGCAGCTGGGCTTATCTGGTAAACCTCCTACGAAACTAAGAATTTGAGAAGTTCAGCTACACATTTGCAACGCAAATCGAGGGCTGAAGTTGTAACAGGGGCAGAGCATAGTCTCGAGGATGCAACAAAAAAATTAGAACATTTTCAAAGATAATAATGATAATGAATTCTAGACGGTGTGCGAAAATGAGTTCTTACCGTAGAGTTCGGCAGCCGTGGGCGAGTGGTGTGCCTATTTTACACAAAGAAACACACCACACACACACACAGACGCTCACACACACACACACACACACACACACACACACACTTACACATATATATATGTGTGTGTGTGTGTGTGTGGTGTTTCTGTAAATTGCCACACCACTCGCTAGACTAAAGCTCGCCATGAAAGAAATTATTTCCAGCCCTCTTCTCTTCGTGCTTTCACATCACTGCTCTCAGCGGATTTGTTTTTGTCACCAATTATTCTCTGTTAGACATCATTATCCTCTCACTCATTCACTCCACTGGCTCTCGGCCTTCATTGTGACCGGATACCGCACACACCAGTCTCTTGAATATCTCTCTTGCTTTGTATCATTTCAGTTGATTTCTGTGGATCGTTGTTGTATTATTTATATAAACAATACCGAAATGCTCATGTCATTATTAGTCCCCTAGCAACAAAGTCCGGGGACCAGTGGGCTAAAATTTCTTCTCTTATTGGTTTTCTTTCACTTTGAGTATCTGTCTGTCACGCTTACTTTGCCATCGCAACTCCTACACGGTTAAAAGGATTCCGGTAAAATCTGGTACAAAAGCGGCATTTTTACATAAATGAGCATCAGTGGAGATCATCCGTCTGTCTATCAGACTGTCCGTCATGTGCCTGTCACATTTACCATTTCACAGTATAAGTAAGTTTACCTTAGTTTTACTAGACCACTAAGCTGATTGACAGCTCTCCTAGGGCTGGCCCGAAGGATTAGACTTATTTTACGTGGCTAAGAACCATTTTGTTACTTAGCAACGGGACCTACAGCTTATTGTGGAATCCGAACCACATTATAGCGAGAAATTAATTTCTATCACCAGAAATAAATTCCTCTAACTCTTCATCAGCCGGCCGCGGGAATTGAACTCCGGCCCATCGAATGACAGTCTGAAGCTCTACCGAGTCGGCCAACAAAGGGCTATATTTCACAGTATAAATAGAAACGTTATATTAGTATATTTCCAAATACAGTAAGTATTGCCATTCACGCCTCTACTATGTGAGACAAATATTGATGTGTTACCACTAAATTTTTGTTTTAAGAATTAGTATCCAGCAAGAATTAACGTTATGTTTAACATGCAATCGAGGCGGAATGTCAAAGATGATGACAAATTAGAATAAAGATAACTTGTTTTCGAGAGATGAAAAACGTCGGAAATTCACATCTTTTCAAGTTTAAGAATTATCATAAAATTTTCAAGGTTTTGCGCTGTCACAGATGGTAGGAATGACATTAATTTCATGTAGCTCAGAGGAAACAAAGAGTGTGAATTCGATTTCCGTGACCAAGACAACCAGTGAATCATCCCAAGATATGTAATCTGAAACCGGCTTGAAAGGATTGCAACTCTTCTATTAATATAGACAACATTGGAAAGAAAACAGAGAATGGCGTATTTTGATGTCCCAGACAACAAAGAGAATATGCATCCATTTTTATCGTATGTTTGGAAGCCATCTTGTCTCGATTCATGGGTAAACAGCATACGTCTCATCAGGGCTTTCACGTGCATGAACGGGATTCATACTGCCCTAAAATGGAAAGCTGCAGTATCTGCAAAAATTTCGAAATTGAGATATGCCACCTATTAGGCTCGTGAAACATTAATACACAAGTTACTGCAGTTTCAGAATGATTCTTCGATGTTTTCCGCGAGTATGTAGGGGGTCCCATTTTCAGTATCTGCAAAATCAGTAGTAAGGCAAGGGAAAACTGCAGTATATACACTTTTTCTCAATTTTGTATTTTTCCAGATACTACGGACTAAGAGATGAACAGCAGAAATAACAAAGTAACAAGAACAACAGCAAGTGATGCGTTTGGCAACGGTAACTAGAGTAATCTGTTCTAAAACTGTTAAAAATTCAATTTTCCCCTAGAACTCGAAAACAAACGGATTAAGACGGGCGGCTGAAACTTTGCAGAGTAACAGACGATGGTCTCGTGGGTGCCTCTAAGCTTGGATTTTGTGGAAGTATACTAGAATCTTATTTTAGTGAGGTAATGATAATTAACGAAATAGAGATGAAATATGGCCTTCCTCTTGTAGATTTTTTTCCAGTTAATGTAGCCGTTTGTCACTTGTAAAAAAACAAAAAAAATATGTATGGTAGCGTCCGGGAGATATTGCTGTGGCCAATTAAAAAAAAAATTTCCTAGTTTCTAGCCAATAGCAAACTTATGGCGTGGTGTAAAAAATTTATCATGACCGCTTGTACGTATGCCTGAAGCATGTGGCATCCAGTTGTAATTTAACATATATAGAAGAGCAGTCAGTAGCAATGATCTCAGATTCGAATTTTGAACATCATTTTGTGCTGATTGTTGTTTGAGCTTTCTCCTCCAAGACACTTTCTCTCTCTCTCTCTCTCTCTCTCTCTCTCTCTCTCTCTCTCTCTCTCTCTCTCTCTCTCTCTGTCTAAACTGGCGTTGCAGCGGCTACAGTCATCAACGCCTTGGTATCAAAATATTGTGCTACTCGGTGATATATATGGTTGGTATAAAGTTAATATTTAAACTGTTCTAATAAGTGTTGATAAGTAAGTCAGCATGACTTCGGATTTTGTGATTCAGGCTGCTCTTTATTTCTTGAAATATTCATTCTGTGGGTAATATTTATTTATGTTTCTCTTCTGGTCGTTTCCTCTTTCCACATACCCGCGTTTTGTTCTCTGGAAGTTTTAAGGATCATTCTGTCTGGATACTTGCTCACTTGAATAATAATAATAATAGTAATAATAATAATCTCGAACTGAAATATAATGAACTCATATGTATTCCATGCCCTTCGTAATAAGAAAAAAAACATCGATTCTGGTTGTCATTTTCGGATTGCAAAACAAACACCTAGACGTTATTGGCCATTCGGAAACTAATTAATTATGGAAATAAAATTCTCCGGCTGATGTTTTCATTCCAGGTAAGCCTTTACCTGGGCACATTTACTGTCCATCAATTTCAGGCATTGTCATGTCGAGGGTATTTTGAATGCGAGGTCATTACGGGGAAGCAGGGAACTGATTGCTACGGGAATTACTTCAAATGAACTCACGTTTGCTTTCGGCGAATTTGCTGGGGAATTGTTGGGCTTATAATGTGTCAGCTATTTAGAACAATGTTCATTGTTTCCTCCGAAATTCATCAAGCAAGTTAGTATTTATGGATATTATCAATTATTACATTTACCTAATATCGTATAAAACTTCGTCATGAAACGCATTACTAGTTTTCGCCATGATTCTGAATCAGATGTTAATCATTTATGGTTTCTTAGATTAGAGAAAGAGCCTTAGGAATAATAATTGAGACTGCATCCATGGATATGGTTTCCGGTTTGCCCATAAAATCGCTAATAAGACCGATTACGTCATTTCCCTAAGAGTGTGTGTGGGGATATTATAATTACTCCCCCACTTAATCTCAGTCAGGCTTAGTTTTCTCTGCGTCAAAACCACGCCGGCAAAGTAGTTGTGTTTCCATTGCTTTTGTTTCATCTGGTTTGTGTATTTATTCAGAAAGTAGATTTCACAAGCATTTACGTTTTATTTTGCTTTATGTTATTTTATTTCATT
Source organism: Macrobrachium rosenbergii (assembly GCF_040412425.1). NCBI lineage: Eukaryota > Metazoa > Arthropoda > Malacostraca > Decapoda > Palaemonidae > Macrobrachium > Macrobrachium rosenbergii. The sequence goes on along the minus strand of NC_089741.1, from coordinate 19,140,479 downwards.
TATTTATTTTGAGGTTTTCGGTTAGGCCATGGATGAAAAACTTTCATTTCGCTTTGAATGACGGATCTGATCCGAATCAAGATCCAAAATGAAGCAGAGCAGACGCCCGTCATTGCTTTGTTGTTTTAAGGAAAAGATGGTTTTTAAAAAGCACCTGTAATGATTATTTGGACTTGATGCTGACGTCCTGCATGCGACACTCGCCCTTCTTGTGGTTTTACTCTGACCCCTTTGCCATTCCCACAGGATTCCCATGTTCTGTCACATGTTATATTAAATGGTGCTTGCAACGTGATTTTAAGCTGTGCTTGAAGTTCAAAAGATTTTTTTTCAAGGCAGGAGCGATGTCAGTGCTTTGAACTCTTACTTCAAAGAATACTAACCAAAAACATTAATTGGAAAAGTATCTTTTCTAAGAGTACATGAAGGGTTCAGCTATTAATGTTTTGGGTTAGTATTCGCTGGTTTCTGTTTGCGGTAAATAAAGTTGTTGCTTCTGTATTTCTAAAAGTTACCTTTTCATCTGATGCACTTGAAGCTGTACAGTACACGTCCGTGATGACATTTGGATATACAGAGATCAATAGCTGATCCTTTTAGAAAGCCAGTGGTTGAGAATAATTCAACCTGCTCTTATTCATCATGCTAATTACATTTGCTCAAAGATAATTCTGCCTGTTAATTAGAGTCGCTCAAAGCTTATTCGTCCTATTATGGAGATTCACAGCCGCTAACTTACTTACTCGCCTCCGAGCTCGCAAGAAACACCGCCTCCATCTGCAGTGGGAAGAAGAAAGCTAAACATAAAGGCCTGGAAGTTATTAGTGAACGCTCACTTGCCATCGTTCTCCAATTTTATGCAGATGAAACTTAGCAAAGGAAATTTGGCTTCACTTAATTAATGCTCTGCCGCACTCCGAGACGATTCCAGGGGAAATCTTCTTCAGGTTTCTGCTTCGCGTCTGGCGGTAGAGCTGTGATTTCCAGGATTCTGTGTTTTTATCCCTTTAATTTTCGTAAGGATTTTTATCTCGACTTTGTTTCTATGGTTTGAATATTTCCTAACTTGGTGCAAGGCTTACTTTATATCTCAAGAGAGAGAGAGAGAATAAGGAAAGATCACAGTATCGCAAATGAACATTTTTTTTGGAACCTTTCATGAATATCTGAAAAGAGCTCGTTATGTGCAGCTACACAATTAGAAGAATATAGCAAGAAATAAATTCCTCCGGATTTATGAATCCACCCAAACAACGAAAGTTGAAAGCAGCGGATTTCTCCCCACCACCGAACCTGCACTGCAGGTTAATTACGAAGTCCCATGAAATGGCTGCATTGCCATTGATATCCTTATTTTTTGCTGATTCTTCGTTTTTCTTACATTCTCTGTTTATGGTTGATACTGTGTTTGCAGTTTCACCTTGCTGAATTATAATGATAGACTGAGTTGCGAATTTCATCAACTTTTCTTAGCATTTCCCAGTATAGTTTTATCTGTTTACTAATTTATTTGATTTTTTGCAGCTATTTATTCGCGAATTTATTAAATGTGATTCTCTTTTAGAACCTATATATCATTCACTACCACTTTACATTGTGTTTTGCAAGTCCTAAAGTGTGTCGCAAAAGGCGCACTGTAGGCAATAGTCGCGGTTCTTGGTAGCCACCATTTAGCCTCCAGCTGCATTGCTTTCTGCCTTTTATCATCAGACCACCCAACTCCTTCAACTTTGCTTTGCCCAGATTTTAACTCGTTTAAGAATATTTGATAAGATTAAGAATAATTTATCATTTTAATATTTGAGAATAATAAGTAATACAAATAATAATCGGTAATTTTGATATGATGATTTTAATACTGATCTATAATTTGAGTAATTTTATTATCAATTTCCGTATTAATGTTTTTAACGTATGGTGCCAATTCAGTGTTCACTGTTGAGTACTAATGATGAATAATTATCTCCTGTTATTAATGATCTTTACCGAGACATTAATTCTCCTGCTTTTATCATAAGTCGTTGTTCGGTTTCAGTATTCTCAAAAATAAAAGAAAATATAAATGAAAAACTAGGTGCTTCAAGTAACAAAGGAACAAAAGTCTCTCTGTATACTCCTTTTCGAAAATAACTTGAAAAGCAACTATTATTAAATCCTACCTCTCTTATTCTCGTCCCGTTGGCTTTCAGACCTTATTTTGGTCCGTAGTCGCTTGCACCAGACTCCTAAGGTTCATTAAAAGTATCAGTATCGCCTGTGTTGTACCGGGATTGATAGAGTACAGCGCTAGTCCGCTTCCGACCAAAATAAGAACAATCTGATCTGGCGCATGTCCTCGTCTGGCTGCATTTGGCGGAGGTTGAGATCAAGAAAAGTCACCAGTCAGTATCTGACCTTACCAGAATGAAGAACAGTGAAGCTTTCGTAACCCGGATTAAGGCGCTCTTCACCTGTTCAGCCCTTTTAATCTCGACCAGATCGCGTCCATGGCTTCTGTGTTAACCAGATCTCAATAAAAAATACATAAGTAGATAATGGAGGGTTATTCGCACCTTTAGCTCAGCAGTACCTGGAGATTAATGGGGACCTCTCTCATCTAAGGTCGTGAAAGAGAGAGAGAGAGAGAGAGAGTGGTGTCAATCATTTGCCATAGTGACCCTTCATTTCCTTGCTTTCCTGGTTTTCTTCTACGGTAAGCGTCCAAGTACCCATCCAACGTCACAAAAATGCGTAGTATCCGCCGGGACCGACTAACCCTGTACTCTATTAATTCTGGTATTGTACATCTTAGGAGCTTAAATCCTACGCATGATCCTCTCTACGCCACCACTGTTTTAGAAGCAAAGGGCATTCATCGTACGAATAAATCTTAGATTTTATCTTTTCCCAGGGGCTGAGACCACCTTGATTTTATAAACTCTCATGGTGGTTACTGAATACGAGGCAAACAATAGCCATAAAAGTTATTAATTGTCTAACAAAACTTATTAACACTAGAAATCTCATGAGATAATCTCAGTAAAGCAAAAGAAATCAGCTTAAAACTAAAGTCACTTCACATTGTTGGAAAGAATTCTCGTGAAAGTCTATAAATTCGTAAGACAGAAAATAAAAATGAAACTATAATTATGCTTAAAAGTTAATACAAAAAACTCCAAGTAAATTCACAGCTTTTCCCTTATGATTATATCACCTATTCATCGGGATAAAATCGGAAAAAAGAGAATAAATACTTATACTATAGGAGAAAAAAGAACCCTTCCGCGATCTTTCCTTACATCAGACTGGATGAAAGATCGAGACAGTAAAAAAAGCCATTCAAGTATTTATATGAAATTAACAATAAAATTAGAAATGAATAAAGTGGTTTTCAGGTGCTTATCAGTTTAGTACGAACCTTTTTCCTTCCTCTTCATCAGTTTTAGTTTTCTGTAAAAGAAAACCATTGAGGTGGTTTTGTCTGTCCGTCAGCACTTTTTCTGTCCGCCCTCATATCTTAAAAACTACTGAGTCTAGAGGGCTGCAAATTGGTATTTTGATCATCCTTCCTCCAATCATCAAACATACCAAATTGCAGCCCTTTATCCTCATTAGTTTTTATTTTATTTAAGGTTAAAGTAAGTCATAATAGTGCGACTGGCAACGCTATAGGACAGGTAGGCCACCACCGGGCCGTGGCTGAAAGTTTCATGGTCTGCGGCTCATACAGCATTATACGCTGTACAGAAAACTCGAAGAAACTATTGGGCGTTTTTTACTGGTCAGAGCCAGAAAATGCATTAGGCTTCTCTTGCACTTAAAGAAAAATTACTTTAAAGATTGGATTCACCGCGAAGAATATTGAAACATTTTCTAACCGTCGGGTAAAAGAAAGTAATCCAATTTTATAATACTAAATTCCTTTAATAATTTGTATGTGAGGCAGCATCTCACCAAAGTGGTTTCCTCTCTCTCTCTCTCTCTCTCTCTCTCTCTCTCTCTCTCTCTCTCTCTCTCTCTCTCTCTCTCTCTCTCTTCGTCAGCAGCTGAATTTTAGAAGGGGTTGTTTACCAAACCCAGCTCCGAAATAAAAGCATAACTACTAATGAAGGGAAGGGAGACTTGAAAGATACGACCACCGAGGAAATATACGAACGAAAATAAAAAAAAAATCTGGAAGAGCAGAAACTACGACGAAAAAAGTGAAAATACAACAACAGTTTAAAAATAGAACCAAATATGCAGTTGGTGAAAGTATCTGACCATGAGGAGACGTCGTTGCATAAATTATAATATATATATACTGAATATATATATATATATATATATATATATATATATATATATATACATATATTATTATTATTATATTATAAGAAGCCGTTGCACAGACGATGCTTAATTTGCCCTTAGTTACTGAGAGTAGAATCATCGCTGCATGGCCGTTCCTAGTTGACCTAGATATCAAAACAAAGTTATCAACATTTCGATCTGTCCCTTTCTTTACCTGAAACAGACATTGAGGTGGCACGGTCGAAAGGGGCAAAGATGAGAGGCTGGGTGCCACTCCCTTAGGCAGCTTAGCCCAACTAAGTTGCTTAAAACAACCTTCTAAAGGCAGATTAAGCTGCTGAATTGTCTTTCCTTTCGCAGGATACCTGGGAAGAGGCAACCAGATGGCTGAACACCTGGGCAAATGACACATCTTTTGCACACGGTCACCAATCTTTGCACTCGGCCAGGACACTCGGCCGAGGCCTTAACAAGAGAAGGACAGGAGACATGTCAGTCGCGTGAGGCGCTGAGTAGTCGTTGGACAGTCAGTCACGATGCCGTTAGCAGTTGCAGTTAGCCATACACGCGGGCGAGTGATACAAGACGCTGAGAGTCATCCTCCACCCTTCCACCAGACCCCAGACTTGAACCCAGCATTACCGTCATCCTCGAAAGGACCTACCCAGGAACCTGAGTACGATGTCACGTATGTGATTGTCCCTTGTCATTCATCGCCAGAGACCCGCTTCCCCTAAGGTAAAGTGTGAGTAAAGACTTTTCATTCATGACAATTTGCCCTTTAGGAGTGTTATTTGAGTGTCCGCATTCAGCTTGTCCATGTGCCCTTTTATCCAGTGCTATTGCCAATGTTCTGTGTCTCAGTGTAAAGTGTTCAGTTATTCCTTGAGTCCTTGGCACCCTTAGTGCAGACTCGAGTCATATTCAGTGTTATATTTTCCTTTACTGGCGTGTAATGTGTAAATCTCTCTTGCAGAGGGACCTGTTCGCAGTGGACTCATCTTGGACTGTGCCTTGCCCTTAGTCAAGACTCCAGTAGGAGGATCTTCAGGCGTTGCAAGCCCTTTAACAATTCAATTACCCATTTGCCCTTCTAATGCTTTCTTTTGTAAATATAATTCCTTAATTTATCCCAAGTGTTTACGAAACAGTAAAGTCTTCAGCTCCTAAAATCATCCCTTGTTCTTTGTGTTTTACGATTTCCCTTTACGTAAGTCAGAACTCCAAGGCCAGTTAAATAAAGCATCTGTTGCCGGCCTGTAAAAATATCTAAAAATTCACATAAACCCAGGGAAATTCGTAAATATATATATATATATATATATATATATATATATATATATATATATATATATATATATATATATATATATATATATATATATATATTTTTATATGTTTCCTGGTGCAGGTGGTTCTTATGACTCCACATTTATTACTTTACTCTAAAATGGCTTTGCAAGATAACCAGGACATATAAAACACAAACTAATAGGAGTGATACAAGGAGCGGAGGGCTCTTTCTCAAAGGGAAGTGCGTGAAACACGTGGATACAAAAATATGTATATTCTCATCACACACAAGATCAAAGGGAAAATGAACTGAAACACGTTAAATTGCTGCTGCAGAAGTCCTCCCGAGGGCGGGGGAGCTTGGGAATGCCAGGAACACGGACCAAGGTGAATTCTGCTACGATCGTCCTTCTGAAACGATATGGGGACCCAGGTTACAAATCTAATGCTGGAATTTGGGGAATGAATTACTCGGGTGTGCGCTGAGGGCGCCAAGGACTTCCCTGAGGCATTACTTGTGACTCAGAGGAAAGAAGCAGTGAACACGTGGGCCGGGATTGAACCAAGAAGCATCAGGGAATACAAAGTTATAGGCCCAGAAGTTAATAAATGCACAAGGGTGAAGTAACGTGACTAGCAACTCATTCTGGGTACTTTACCACATTGCAGGGGCGTAAGGCTGATGGCGGCGTCCAGCGGCGTCTTCTACCAAGGTCTACGAGTGCGTCGACAAAAGGGCCTCCCTCACCAAGGTACTGCTTCAAGTCGGAGATTGGGGCGGAAAAGGGCGCCCTTGGGATGGTGAAAAGGCCGCAGCTGAGTATCCGCTCATGTTTGGGACTTGCAATCCCCACTTGCAGTCTTTGAGGGCCACGTGGGTCAGGGTGCGGAGCAAAGGGCAGTTAACTTCCACGTGGCGGCGAGCGAACAAAGGTCGGGGGGCCAGGTCTGCACTCGTGACCTCTCTGCTTAAACTAGCTACTGTGTGTGAGAGGGAGCTTTCCTCGCCCTGACCTTTTATTGCTTCTGGACAGGGGTAGGCGGGGGGGCGATGTCCTGACCCAGTCACGCTCGTATATCAAAGAAAACAGCTGATGTTCTTCCAGGTCACTCTCCTGTACCAAAGAAAACGGTGCAAAGCCAGTTTACTGCCCATGGCAAAAAGATTAAATCTTGAGCATCTCTTATAACCCCCAACTTCTGGTTCAAACTAACACGAACCAGAATTCACTACCTCTCCCAGGTTCAAAATAGACAGAGGCCTATCTATCGGCTGAGCAAAGCAGAAAGGCGGGCGCTTTCATAAGCGTATTTTGGCGCTAATCTTTACAATATATATATATATATATATATATATATATATATATATATATATATATATATATATATATATATATATATATATATATATATATATATATATATTTATAAATATTACTGCTGTTCGCCCTCGTAACTTTGATTGCAAATAATATCAACCTGACCGAGACAGGAAAAGATGTTGTCTATATAGGAGCGTCTTCAGTTCAAACCTTAACGTCCATTGGAGAACAGGATAGGCAAGTTAGGCCTTTCACCCTATAGGAAAATTTCCCTATCAGCCTTAAAAATAGGTGGTCCTAAGGTCCTTTTTCCTTTCTACCTGTCTCTTGGCGAATGTTTTGAAAACAGAACGTGGACGCCTGGGGTGACTGTTCTTGACCTAGGCCGGTCAGGGAACGAGAGAGAGACTGGAGCATTCGGAGAGACCACACGTCCGACGGGGCCTCTTCTCCCTTTCTTTGTCTATACTTCTATTAGTGAAGTGAAGAAGCAATTGCGAAGACTCCTCTCGGCGGTGGTTGGTGCGCACAACGTTCGTCCTAAGGTAAAGTCGCTTTTTGTTCAAAACTTCGCCCATTCTTTTATCTTTTTCTGTATTTCGCATTTCTTTTGTTTCCTCCTTCATCCCCCACTTACTGTATATGTGTTTACGAAGTCTAGATTAAGCCAAATTATTATATTGTTAGCTTCAACCCCGTTATTCCAGTAAAATACCTAGGTTAAGGTAAGCAACACAGTTTTAAGTCTCGATGCTTTTGTATGCCTCGCGTCCGAATGTTTGGAAGAACCGTTGCGTTTAAAATCAAATTCATCTCAAATATTCTTGTTAAGGTTAATTACCCTTAACTGGCGACCTTTGGCTAATTAACGACTGTCTTTGAGGTTAAATTTTGGCTTCAAGTGGCAGGTTACGTGTAATCTTGGTTTGCAGGGCCGTAAAAATTACGTAAATTGAATAATACATGATCAACCAAGACCCTCACACGTAACACTGGCGACCTTGCGTAGAATCTAAAGTACATTTTAGAGAAAGAATCTGGAGAAAAGGAAAACTAAAATTACATTAATTCCAAAAAAAATAAAAGTCAGATATCGAACCCCATTTCATTCTTCCAAACAAGGAACCAGGCATAATAATAAGCAGTCAAGAGAATAGTTATAATAACAAGTGTAGCGAGAATTAGCATAGGTAGGAAGGGTGTAGAAACAGAGTGAGACATAATTTATAACGAGAGACATAATTTATGAATGGCATTTTTACTGTGTTCGGAGCATTCGAGTTAAGTCGTCCATAACGTATCTTAAGGCCGAAAAACGGAGCCCGTTTCATGTACACAAAGTAATTTAGAAATCGCGTCGGCAATTCCGATCGTTATTGTTTGCATATAGCGGGAATCATTCAAAAAACCGTGCCAGTGAAGTAGCGAACGAACGGAAGTAGTAATTGTATCATAAAATACATTTTCAGTAAAGTAAATTTGGTCCGTTCCGAATCACGCAAATCTATTCCATTGTTTGCTGAGGATGTTTCACCGCGAGAGTACGATAACAAAAGACAAAGTTGTTTGGTAATTTAGTTTTCCATCCGTAACGTAAAACGCTATGCATGATTGGTATATTTAAAGTAAAATCTGGATACCTGCATTTGTTTCGTGTGTTGTTTTTGAATTTGGTGCTAAAAGGAAATACCCGCCATTTTGGATTCCTCCGCCGTGTTCGCGCGGGTATTCTGAATTGCTTGAACTGTTTGTGAGAGGACCGGCCATTTTGGTTTCCTTCGCGCCGCGAGGTTGTTTTTGAAATTTAGGCCTAACGGGACCTGGCCGCCATCTTAAGACCTTGTTATTGTCATTCTCTGTTGTGACCACTCTGCTCCCAGCCCTTTTGGAACTACTCTCTCGGCGTAGTAGAAGTTAAACAGACTTCGGTAGACAAAAAAAAAACAAAAGATAATTTAGGCAGGGAAAGATAGGCCTTAGTTAGGAGTAATACTATAACAAGTTCCTATACAAATACCTGCTATAAAAATCATATAAACAGAATTTAAAATTTTACGATAAACTTTTGTGACGTCGGCTCCCTGGAAAATTAAGATAATAAAGTAATCCCTAAGGAAGCCAAGACGACGCATCTATATCATTTTATTAAGATCCATGCCATTGTGCATTTATAAAATCTTTGCTTATAATGTTCTCAACCAGCAAGAAATTGGCTGATTGAAAATCTCTCTCTCTCTCTCTCTCTCTCTCTCTCTCTCTCTCTCTCTCTCTCTCTCTCTCTCTCTCGTCATTCAAGTAAGCATTCCTAACCTAAGTGTACGTGACCCTCTTCAAAGAAAGAACGGCCGACACTAGGCTAATTAATTCGAATACAATAAACCAAATAAAAGAAACACCTCTGTCCCACAATAGATGAGGACAAGTTAAGAGTAATTACAATACAGTGATAAACTGTCGGTCACGAGTGAGGCCTGCTATCCAGACCGAAGCAAACAGTAGTTTTCACCCTCTGAAAGAAGAAGGGGCCAGTACTGGGACCAGCCACTCACGAGGATCTTTAAAGAAAAAAAAAACCCAAATTCAATTTATTCCACAGTGCCAATAATTTGCAGCTTTGTCATCACTTGAATAGCTTACTTCTCTCTCTCTCTCTCTCTCTTTTACCTTCCCTTTCTCTCTCATTCGATTGTTGCACTCTGCAGGGGGTGTAGAGTGCCTTTCCTCCCATATAGCCTAGTTGGACTCCAGTAGAGGGTCCCTAGGAACACATTGGCACCATAAGTGCCACCAACCAAGCAAGCATCCAGAAAAATAAATAAAACAAAAACAAAAGGGAACACAGAAGAGAAAGTTCTTCTGGAACCTAACCTGCACCAGTGCCTAGGGATACTGAGTGCCACCAGTGTGACCTGTACACGGCACACCAAACTACAGTGCCACCTTTGAAAGGGTGCCACGTCATTGAAGAGACACTTCCTCGCTGCCCAAAATACGCCCAGTCGACCCGGTTAGACGCCCTTCCCCACCAGAACCATGGCAGCAGAGCATTATAAAACCTTCCTGGGGCTGGGGACGGCGGCAGGTCTCACCGGCTCGGAACTTACCACCTGGGTTAAGGAGCAAGTGGACGACTTGGCCAAGCGGGAGAAGGAAGAAAGACTCGAGCAGAGGATGTATGAAGCTGAGCAGAGGAGGTATGAAGAGGAAAGAGAAGAAAGAAGAAGACAGCATGAGTTAGCCTGCAAGGAAACTGAGTTAGCCCTAAAGGAGAAGGAGCTCGAGCTTGTGAGAGCGAAAATGGAGAATGCCGAAGCTATGGCTAGCCATCAAGCCGCCAGTCCTACACCTACTGCATCAAACGCTCCAATTTCGAGCATCAATTCCCTAGTCCCCAAGTGGACCTAGGACGAGCCAGAAGCATGGCTGGAGGAGATCGAGGCTCTTTTCGATAACTACAGCACCACGGAGACGGAGAGAGCCTTAATACTAGCCAAGCATATGGAGGGAAAAGCCAAGGCAGCGCTTCGCTCACTGGAGAAGAGCCAGAGAGGTAACATGGCGGAAGTTCGTAGAGTCATTACAAAGACCTACGAGATAACCCCAGAAAAATGGAGACAACGGTTCCGAGGTCTTGCCAAGGAAGTCGGCTGGTCTTGGACGGAATGGGCATGTCACAAAACCCAGTCCGATGCGCTGGTTCGACTCCTTGGCCTGCACGACGTTTGAGGATCTTTTCAATCGGACCATGCTAGAAGACCTTTTCCAATGTGTGCCAGGGCCCCTTGCTGTATATCTTAACGATAAACAGCCCTCCACACTTATGGAAGCTTGTCGCATGGCTGATTCGTGGAAACCTTCAATCAGTCGCATAGCACCTCTCAGAAGCGAATCATCCCTCCGGCCTACCTCTCGAACTCCACTTGCCCGAAGAATGGACTGCCTAGCAAGACCCTGTGCAACTATTGCAAGAAAGGGGCCACGCTGAAGCTGAGTGCCGATACAAACTCGGCACTAATAAGCAGCCTAACCCTACCAGCCAGAACTCCGCTCCCGATTCATCCGCTCAGCCCTCTCCTCCAACAGTTACTGCAGGCCACCGAGCCCATCCAAAAGGCCCATGCAAATCCTGTGGGGCTGCTAGCCACTACAATGCTGGATCTCCGGCCTGTCCACATCATGTCCCCACCACCAAATTTGTCAACCTAATTAGCACTTCATTTTCTGCTGCTGGTCCGCACCGATCCTTTACCCCGAGAGACTGGAAACCCAGTTCATCTCGGTGGCCCCTCTTCAGAGCACTAGCCTGCCCGTGACCCTTCCGGTCACAGTAGACACTCGCGGCAGATATTAGCCTGATCGCCAGGGCCCAAGTGCCAGCCGGTGCTGTGGTTGACGAAGAAACGCGGTGGGAAATGAAGTGGATAGAGGGCCACACCATTACCGTTCCTACGGTCCAACTCCAGGTAATGACACCTTGGGGCACGATACCCCACTGCCTTGGCGTGGTGGGTGGAATTCGGCCCGGGTGGCCTTCTTGTTGGGTCGGGATCTTCTCTGCGAAGCCCGTCACCAACGCCACTCCGCAGCCAGCGTTACCTCCTCCACGGAGGCCCCATCTAACACTGTCAATAATGACAAACCTCCACCTTCCGCCCACCAAAGTGGTCCGCGGAAGGGGCATAAACCAAATTATTTCAGGCCTAGCCCTCTCCAATCGCGAAGGGCTGGCCCACCAAGAGGTCCTCCCCTCCGCGAAGAGATTCAGGAGGAGCAGTACCGCTGCAGGACGTGCAAGCGGGCAGACCACTCCACAAATTGGGAGGGCTGCCCAAGCAAGCAATGCCCAGCGGACGCCCCCGAACAAAACTCTAGGAGAGGCTACGATCTCCTGCTGGGGCAGGAATCTCTGCCGCAGCCAAACACAAGTCGTCCGCAGAGGTATTGCACCTCCGGACCCCTTGTCAGGCATGCCTGACCTCAACTGCTGCCAGTGCCACTTGCGAGCACTGAGCAGTGCCAGACTCCGTCCGCCACGGACGTTGAGCTACCAATGGAAAAGGCCCCATGCCGGGTCTAAATCATGAGGCGAATCCTCCTCCGGGAGATTTAGGATTCCCCATGCAGTTGATCATCGCGACTGGAGAGCCTCCAGCACCCGAAACAACTACTTTGCAAAATTTGACTCCAGGGGATGAACCCCTGGAGGATCGAAATGGTACCCCTTCCTTGGAAGACCAGGAACTGGCATCCTCGGATGCAGAAGTCGAGATCGCTCTCGCTCCAGTTGTCGCAGCAGCCGGAGTAGGGAGTCCTCCCGCAGCTTTTGCAGTTGCCCCTGACTTCGCGCCCGCTAGCCCTTCTGGCCTGTCCTCGGAGTCAGTGCTCTCATCACCTCCTAGGCCAGCTACTGATAGGCCTTGGAGGAACCCGAAGAAGAAGAAGAAGGGGCGGAAGAGAGCCCAGTAGTTGCCAAGCTATAAGCTCATCCTGGCACTAGTGCCCTCTCGGCACAGTGCCCTAACATCTAAGAGTGATCCTGGCCCCTTGCCCAGAGGAGGTAGCCAGTGTGATCTCTTCCTTTTATTTGTACATAGCCTAGACAGCCTTAAGTACGGTACATCAATTTAGTAGCCTTGTTCTTTCCACTTACCACCGAGCCGCAGTAATCATGTAAGTAGCATAACTAATTTCAGTAATCTTAACTATTGTGAAACGAGCCACGATCCTCATGACACGCATGGCCTAAGACCTCAGTGAGGCACCCATTTATCATATGAGGCAACCCTCATGAATTAACTAGTAATTTTTAATTGTATTAAACATAAACCATGTTGTAATTTAGTTAGAATATTAACTCTTATGTTGGTGCTACGGTCGGGTTAGGATAGGTTAGGCTAGGGAATATCATAGAATGTACCACTAGGCTAGGTCTAAACACATCATGATTGAAGGAGGTAGCCTATAATAACCGTAAGCACCTTCTCGTACTATTAGACTTAGGTAAAGTAGTGATTATAGCTCATGTCCTATCTAGGGTTAGGTAGTTCTGTAGCTAGGTAGGCTAACCAGGACTAATCTGCTCAGGGGAAGGAGAGTAACCTACTAGAGGCAAACAGCTTGCTCAGTATAGACCTTCACGCCCGAAAAGGGAGTGAAGGCCCTCTTAAGGGGGGGAGCTTTTATAAATATTACTGCTGTTCGCCCTCGCAACTTTGATTGCAAATAATTTCAACCTGACCGAGACAGGGAAAAGATGTTGTCTATATAGGAGCGTCTTCAGTTCAAACCTTAACGTCCGTTGGAGAACGGGATAGGCAAGTTAGGCCTTTCACCCTATAGGAAAATTTCCCTATCAGCCTTAAAAATAGGTGGTCCTAAGGTCCTTTTTCCTTTCTACCTGTCTCTTGGTGAATGTTTTGAAAACAGAACGTGGACGCCTGGGGTGACTGTTCTTGACCTAGGCCGGTCAGGGAACGAGAGAGACTGGAGCATTCGGAGAGACCACACGTCCGACGGGGCCTCTTCTCCCTTTCTTTGTCTATTATTCTATTAGTGAAGTGAAGAAGCAATTGCGAAGACTCCTCTCGGCGGTGGTTGGTGCGCACAACGTTCGTCCTAAGGTAAAGTCGCTTTTTGTTCAAAACTTCGCCCATTCTTTTATCTTTTTCTGTATTTCGCATTTCTTTTGTTTCCTCCTTCATCCCCCACTTACTGTATATGTGTTTACGAAGTCTAGATTAAGCCAAATTATTATATTGTTAGCTTCAACCCCGTTATTCCAGTAAAATACCTAGGTTAGGGTAAGCAACACAGTTTTAAGTCTCGATGCTTTTGAATGCCTCGCGTCCGAATGTTTGGAAGAACCGTTGCGTTTAAAATCAAATTCATCTCAAATATTCTTGTTAAGGTTAATTACCCTTAACTGGCGACCTTTGGCTAATTAACGACTGTCTTTGAGGTTAACTTTTGGCTTCAAGTGGCAGGTTACGTGTAATCTTGGTTTGCAGGGCCGTAAAAATTACATAAATTGAATAATACATGATCAACCAATACCCTCACACGTAACAATATATACATGTATATAATTATACACATATATATTATATGCATATATATATATGTTGTCTTTTCAAGATCGGAAGGACGTCTCTGGCTTCCGAATTTCGGCAAGTCGTCTTTCCATTTCGGAAATTTCCTCCCCCGCTTTCTCTCTCTCCCCAACACTTTATAGATAGGGCTTCGGGGAATTGGAGTCTGGGTGGAATTTTCCCTCCAGTATTCAAAGTTTCCCTGTGCTTTTTATGTTTTCAGTGCGATTTTATATATTCATAAGTTAGCGCTTCCCAACTTCCACATATATATATATATATATATATATATATATATATATATATATATATATATATATATATATATATATATATATATATATATATATATATATATATATATATATATATATATATATATATATATATATATATATATATATATATATATATATATATATATATATATATATATGTATATATATATATGTATATATATATATGTATATATATATATATATATGTATGTATATATATATGTATATATATTTATATATATATATATATATATATATATATATATATATATATATATATATATGTGTGTGTGTGTATGTGTTTGTGTGTATGGAGGTTGGAAAGCGTTGACTTATGAGTTTGTAAAATAACACTGAAGATACATAACAAGTAACAAATGCGCCAAAGTTTCTTCGGCGCAATCGAGTTTTCTGTACAGCTTATAGTCAAAACCAACGAAAATAGATCTATCTTTCGGTGGTCTCGGTAAAATGCTGTATGACCAGCGGCCCATGAAACTTTAACCACCTCCCGGTGGTGGCCTGTCCCATATCGTTGCTAGAAGCGCGATTATGGCCAACTTTAACCGTAAGTAAAATGAAAACCAGTAAAAAACGCCCTGAAGTTTCTTCGAGTTTTCTGTACAACGTATAATGCTGTATGAGCCGCAGCCCATGAAACTTTCAGCCACGGCCCGGTGGTGGCCTGTCCTATAGCGTTGCCAGTGGCACTATTATGACTAACTGTAACCTTAAATAAAATAAAAACTAATGAGGATAGAGGGCTGCAATCTGATATGTTGGATGATTGGAGAGTGGATGATCAACATACCAATTTGCAGCCCTCTAGCCTCAGTAGTTTATAAGATATGAGGGCGGACAGAAAAAGTGCTGACGAACAGACGAAGCCTGAACAATAGTTTTCTTTTACAGAAAGCAAAAAATCACAAGGAAACTTTAAATACTGGAGGGAAATTCCACCCAGACTCCAATTCCCCGATGCCCTACCTATAAAGCGCCGGGGAGTGAGAGAAAGCGCGTGAGGAAATTCCCGAAATGGAAAGACAACTTTCCGATATTCGGACGCCAGAGACGTCCTCCCGATTTTGAGAAGACGACCAAAAAGAGACATAACCGAACATCTGGCAGGCCAAAGAGAAGCCTCTGTACCATTGTTATGGAAGAAATGTGACGTTATGGCCTCGATTCAGTTTTGGAAATTCGAGGCTCTCCAGTTTCGACGGTGCTGGAGTCTTTCTGTTTCTATTGTAAATCTCTCTCTCTCTCTCTCTCTCTCTCTCTCTCTCTCTCTCTCTCTCTCTCTCTCTCTACCGTAATCGCGAAAGAAAACATTGATAAAAACTATAAACCAATTCAGGCAAAACTTTTCTACAAGAAAACATCGTAAGTTACGGCAACGCAACATCACTAACATCAATAATCAGGGATATCTATCTCCTCGCAACTGACCCCCTTAAAGGAACCGCGGAAGGAATTCCTGGAAAAATGCTGGAATGGTTCCAGATGGTTCTCATCTCAATGTTTAAGATTTGATGTTCTATGAATTTTAATTCAAGATACAGTCTTTATCTCAGAATCTTGTAATTTTTTTTAATTATCTTTTTAAATACTACTATTTTTCTTCTTTCTGTATAAGACAAAGCGTATCTTTATCTCTTAATGTGGCCAGTTAACTCATTTATATAAGATTATTTTTGCGTGGCTGTAGTTACTAACTCGCGACAATAGCAGTTGAAATCTTCTTGAGTCTCATGTACCGGGTGTTTCGAAATTAGAGCCCCCCTCTGCAGAACAGTGGAAAGTTATGAAGTTTTCTGCTATAGCCTATTTCCAAGTACATTATTTTAAGTTTCTATTAAGCTATTTTTCATTTTACATTTCTTGCATTTTCAGACTGAGTGACGGAGTTAGATACAGTCATGGCTAACAACGGAGGAAATCAGATGGATTGACCAAATCTGGGTTATAACCTTCAGAGAGGCCAGGGATGCTGTTGCATCCTTCATTTCGTGTTCCTGGATGGCTAAATACATTAAAAGAGATGAATCCTTTGTTAAAAGAAACTGGAACAAAATCCAAATGACTGTTATCGCAAAACGAGTGAGAATCTTGGAAGGCCTGAAGTCCTTTCTCAAGATTCAACAGACATCATAGCTGAGGCAGTGGGTAGACCAATAAAGTCTTTACGTAAATTGATGCTTGAACTAGAAACAAAAAGGGGAAAGAAGAGAAGTTATAGTGCTGTATGTCGTGAGTTGAAAAAATCTGGTATCAAGCCGTTTCATGTTATCAGCAAGCCCAACATCACTCAGCAACAGAGAGAAGACCGTGCATGGTTTTGTGGTTCATTTCTTAAAGATTGGAATGAAGCTGACTTTCTCCATGTTGCCACATCAGATGAATTCTTCATTTACACAGTCAGGAAGCCAAATCATAAAAATATCATTTGGGCTGCAAAGTTGGATGATATCAGCGATGACGTGTGTTATCGCCAAGTTGTGAAATATCCTGAATGTTTAGGAATTTTTCTCTGTTTCACAGCCAAACGGTTAATGTGGAGCATCAGAGAAAAAGGACAGTCATGTAATTGCGAATACTTCAGAGAAACTGTGCTTACTGGTGGAGTATTTCCTTTCCTCAAAGATCCTGAAAGTGTGTTATCTGTTGAAGAGGTCACATTTTTGCATGATAAGGCACCATGTTTCAAGGTTCTTCAGACACAGGAGCTGCTTCGATACAGTGGTATCGATTTCTTCTCGTCAAGTGAGTTTCCAAGTAGCTCCCCTAACCTTAATGTGTGTGCAAACATTGGTAGTATCTTAAAGGATCGTGTTGAAGCGTGCACAGTGAACTATGATGGTATACCAAGCCTTGACGGCCAGCGAAGAGAGGTGACCGAAGTGCTCAGGGAAATGTAGTTTGAGTCTCAGCTTTTTTGCGATTTGCTGAAATCATACCCCTCGAGAATGCAGGCTGCGGTACAGGCAGATAGATGGAGGCCACACAAAATATTAAATACTCAGAGAGAAACTTAAATAAATACCTGTTCTAAATTACTTTTGTTTTTGGCCATATCGATTTTAGTTTATGCTGTAGAGGGTGGGGGGGTGGTCTCTAATTTCGAAACACCTTGTACATTTTCGTAAGGCCAGGGTACTAACACACACACACACACACATATATATATATATATATATATATATATATATATATATATATATATATATATATATATATATATATATATATATATATATATATATATATATATATGTATGTATATATATATATATATAAATGTGTTTCATTTTAGATTTACTGTGCATATTCAGTCATAGTGTGATGAAGGAAAGAGATGCTACAGAGTGGTACTCGGAACGGTGACATAGATGCAAATCACTGCAGTCAGCAGATAGTTCAATTGCTTCAGCTGTTTTGGCTCGATGAACACACAATATTGACGCTGATATGTGAGGCGTTAGAAAAATGGAGATTGTGTCTAATTGTGCCCAAAAGTTAGGTCTGATTGATTATTAACTAAGCGAGAGCGATATCGTCCAGACGTGGCTTTGTGTGTTTCCAATCTCTTAGAAACCGGCAGTTAAGGTAAATCCAGACTTCTCTTTTTCTGTGTGGACTGTGAACTCGTGAATTTACCATATCCAATACACTTATGAATTTGTGGAGAGAATTGGACATAGTCATTTATGTCACTTTAATATTATATTTTATTGTGTTCTGATTTGACATTGGTTAACCATGCATTTTAGATTTTCATTATTATGTCATATACTTGTGTACTGTATTTGTGGGAGATTACTATTTGTTTGATTTTCGACAGATGTCTGTGGGGTTGCTGTGGTGATAGAGAAAGGACACTGCAATCTTTGCAGTTTAGTGGTTGTTTCAATGTGGTTGACTTTAAGACTAGACGTATAATGTCTAAGATGGAATGTGTGGGAGTTTTGAGTATAAAGGCTTTTAGCCAGAGTAAGGTTAAATCTTGAATTAGACTGTTTTGACTTGATAATTCATTTACTATGCATTTTAATCTTTTCTTTGTTAATTCATTATTTGTTGGGTTTGTTTGATAATAAATCTATTTATGTAGGAAAGATTGTGTTTCCTTAGAGTATCCATTTTGAGGATGGTGTTGGAGAGAGAGAGAGAGAGAGAGAGATGCGCGAGTTGAGTGCTGAGTACCAGAGAGAGAGAGAGAGAGAGAGGGGTTGCGGGTTACCACGTTTTCTGAGATAGACCGCAAAACACGTTACGTAGCATTTCTAAAGAAATGTTGAATCTGTAGGTGTAACATATATGTATCTGTGATATATATATATATATATATATATATATATATATATATATATATATATATATATATATATATATAATGTATGTATATATATATATATATATATATATATATATATATATATATATATATATATATATATATATGTATATATATTATATATATATATATATATATATATATATATATATATATATATATATATCGTTTTCTTCATTTTTACATCAACATTGTAAGATGACGTAAATGGGAATGTTATAAAACATGCGTATTTATTTTTCCTGAGACTGAAATTTCATCTGTTTGTCAGCCTCCACTCACACATAATCCTCGATTCTCGGAATGAAATGTGATTTTACCTAACATTTCTAACTTCATACTTGTCTTGATGAGATTATATCATTCACATTGCCATAGCTGCGTGGGAAATATGGTTTTTGCCTATGTACTCTTATTAAACCTCAACACATACCGTATTCAGGCATATATATATATATATATATATATATATATATATATATATATATATATATATATATATATATATATATATATGTATATATATATATGTATATATATGCATATACATATATATTATATATATACATATATATGTATATACTAGTATATATTATTTATATATATATTTATATGAATGTATGTATGTATATATATGTATATAATGTAAATTAAATCTCTCTAACATGTTATATATGGATAATGTATCTCAAAATTCATTTGTTATTGTTTTTGTACTGCACCATGGTAGATTTTTATGTGATGTGTATGGTCTTCAACGTATAATACAAGGATATATATATATATATATATATATATATATATATATATATATATATATATATATATATATATATATATGTGTGTGTGTGTGTGTGAGTGTGTGTGTGTGTGTGTGTGTGTGTGTGTGTGTGTGTGTGTGTGTGTAAGGTTAAGGAAGGGATGAACACTCACGCAGAACTTACTATTTCTCTTTATCTCTGTCCCTCTTTTGATTTTCGAAACCAATATCGAGATACTCTCCCCCTTGGGCAAATACGGAACTCAATCTGGTAACCAGAAGGCAAATAACAGAAGTATACAAGAGAGTGCGCGCGCACCCGCACGTACAAATAGAGCATAAAGTTCGGGAGTTTATTTCCTATTCAGAGAACTTTATTTATGGGAGTGTTGGTAGAAAATGCGATCACCTTTCGGTTTGCTTCACAAACTCAGAACGAATTCCATCCATGATTTCATTTTGGGAATTCAGACACTGATCTGCGAACTAGTTCCTTACGAATTAAAGTACCTTTTACGCGTGTGTGTTTACACATATGTATGTGTGTGACAGAAAGACAGACAGACAGAATGATTAATGAACCATGTGGGGACATTTTCCACAAGACGAAGTCGCACAATAATATGAAATTCGATTTTATATCAGTAACTCAAGCCGTTAAAATACATTTTATCAAGATAAATTATTTATATTTCGCTAAAATGAAAAGTTTTAAACGACACCGATATTGCTTTGACTTAATCCTCACGTCGTCCCTTCCCCCCACCCCCACCCACCCCAGTACCCGGGTTAAGAATGGCCTGGCCAGTGCCGATGAATTGGAAAGGTGGGCTCTATGAAAGGCATCCATCCACAGGTGGAAAACGAAAGTATTTGCTAACATCGAAGATATACATAACTTTCCTATGAATATCTGCAAAGTTATATGCAAAGAATTCACTTTGGAAGTGAGAATCAGTGACGTTCGAACTACGACGGCACGTATGGATCAATTCATTCATTTTTCAATTCTAGCGAAACTGTAATTAAAAGAAACGTGACCCTAAAAATGATTTATGATCGAAGCGGTAGTGGCGCAGTGTGAACCATGGTTTCAGTGAATTATGCAAATGAGAGTTTGTTAGAAATTAATAGAAATTTTTTTTTATGAAGGTGAAGTTGGAGGAGTGACTGGTCTGATTCGAAAGTACACCTCAAAAATGCTGTCTTCCAAATAAAGATGTGGACCAGAATTAGGTTACGTTAGATTGGTATTTCCTGGCATTTGCAAGAAAATTCTATGGTTAATTTTTAAGACATGGCGTCCCGCTTTTTTCAGGGAAAGGTCCTGGTACTCTGTTACACCTCGGGAAAATTCTGACCGGTTACGCAAAGATTAGTTACGAAGATTACTTAAAGATCAGCATCAAAAGGAATTTGGATGGTAGTTTTCCATCCTGGATACTCATACCTGCTCAGATGCCAAAACCAAAAATGGCTTCTCAGACAATTATAACATGTTTTCAGTTGAACGAATCTTGGCCAGGGCAGGTGAATTGTCATTTATTAAAATCTTCAAATGCATTCCATCATAAGGGATATTTGTGGGTTGATACCATGAGTATGAAATGTCTTGTGCTTAATGGTGAAAAAAAGCGTATAGAAATAATTATTTATATATATATATATATATATATATATATATATATATATATATATGTGTGTGTGTGTGTGTGTGTGTGTGTGTATTGCAGATAAATGAATGATAGAGCATACAAGTATGTAAATGAAAAATATGTGAAACTACCAGGTAATGAAACGAGGCACGCAATCAGGCAGGGAGATCAACAAGATATGAATATATGACTGAACAGAGATAAATTCTGATCAGGGCAGAGGTGACAGCGAGGACCCCTCTGATATTCCATAATTGTTGCCATTAATTCGTCTTTCCCCTTATTTACAGAGAGCGTTGTTTATGTCGACTCCCCTCACTTCCCCTCGGTTGGCCGTTTAGTTATTTTGGACTTTCTGAAGTCTTTTCTATATCTGGCATTGGCTTCATCATAACTATTATGAAGTTCAGCTTTAAATTTTTGGTAACGATGCCTTCGTCTTCATTATTGACATTACCTTTACCAACGATAATAATGGTAATGATTATCGCTGCTACTGAATTCCACTTATTTAAGTTTTATGCCTACAGCTAAAATACTTGCATTATCATAGTCAATGATTTGATGCTATTATCCTCAATACATTCATAACCATTAAAATGAAGTTATCAAGAAGAATATAAATTTAAGCAGAAGTTGTAGTGATCGACTGGATTGTTGTTTCAGCTCTTCTTTATGGAACTAAACTGCGACAGTTGGATATAAATGAGGGGAATAGTCTGTTCAGTATATGTAGGATTGGTATAGGACGAAGGGAGGGAAATTTACAGCTGCAACCATAAGGCAAAAAGGATATTTGAGGAGAAAAATTATTTTGGTTTGAAGTGGTTCGTTCGTGTTGAGAGAATGGAAGAAAATAGTTTTGTTAAAATGGTGTATGATTTGGAAACCATCGCAGGAAGGAGGAGAGGGAAACCCAGAAAGTCCCGGCTAAACAGAGCAGCAGAGGTGTTGGAACGGAAGGGCTCAAGGAAACTCGAGAGTGAATACTCGATTGGGGTGAGTGTCGCAGTATGTGAGGAGAACATTTTTGTCTTGCTGACAAGCATTTAGCGAACGAGTATGAAGCAGCTGATGCTGTGGAGATTTTTCTGCGAAGGTGGTACAATCCTGATGTATCTGCCAAAGGATGAATGTGACTGTGACAGATGTCAAGTTTTTCTTCAGAGCCACCCTCTTTTAGAGGGAAACGGCTTGTACTAAAAAGAAATAATGTACTGTAGATTACAGATAATCAGTAAACATTAAAAGAATGATTTTGAAGATTTTCTCGTAAAATATTAATAAAACCAAAATAAAATGACAAAATAATTATAAATAAAGAACTCTGACGGAGGACAGTTTACACTCGCAGGCAGTGAGGTAAGTAGACAGAGGAACGGCAGTTGCAGAGGGAAGCGACAGAGAATATTGCATTGCATGTGCAAGATATCAATGGTATTTCGAGATGCTTTCTGTTAAGCATTGTCTTTTAACTAATGTGTTCCCGATGTAAACACGTTTGTGCATGAAGAGGGCATCAACTTGTCTCATCAGGACAGCCATGATTTCGGGTCTGTCTGTCTGTACACATGATTTCTGGAAAAAGAGAAATGTGCGCGACCATTCAGTTCGAGTCCTCCATTCAGCTGTTATCGGTGGCCCATTCAGCTGTTATCGGTGGCTCTGAAGCTGCAACCCCTCCTGCAACAGTGAAAAAATTTTTAATCTGTTCATTTGGTCTGTAAACTTTGTATGAATAAATGTCTTCAATGGGATAAAACTGTTGATGGATGACGGCACGCAACATTATATATATATATATATATATATATATATATATATATATATATATATATATATATATATATATATATATATATATATATACTGTGCCTTGGCAACCTTCCGTTAAGAAACAGGGCGTATGTTTGACCGGCAGGTTGCCAGGGCATAATAGTGAAACCTTCAGAATCTGTCTTCTCATATGTTTAAGATGGTTTAATACAACTTTAAGGAGACATTGCCTTAGATTTCCAAAACCGTTTTGATGTTTGCGATGGTCTGTGTTTATTTATATGTTGTTTGATTTTCTACTTATTTTCTATTTCCTCCTTTATGTTTACTCTATTTTACAGTGAGCATAGTATTTTGTGCAAACATGATTTGCTAATTCAATCGTCTTTTAAGCTTGTTTCCATAAGATTATACCCAACAATAACAATAATAATAATAATAATAATAATAGTAATAATAATAATAATAATAATAATAATAATAATAATAATAATAATAGTGGTATGTTATGTAAATGTAGTTTTTCTTCATTCACCCTTCAATAGCTCCAAATCTGTCAGGCAAGCACACATGAATGACCCACCATTACGATAAATAGAGACAATAGTTAACTAAATGGCATTCAAATATGCGAACGCAATGAATAAGTAATAGATGCATCAAGTCAATAGATGCATTCCCCTTTGAACTGTCAGTAAATGACAGGTAGTTGCTCACTTAATATACGTAATTACCCAACAGATATATTCCCCATCAGTGAGACGCCATGCCTTCAATAAACTTCATAGCCCCTTCGACACTGCAATAACAAAATTTATGATGAATTTTAATGGAAGAAGAGAAAAACCAAGCCATTCGGGCAAGAACACCAACAATTGTCTCTTTTGAGAAGGCAATTTTGAACCGTAATTGCGAAAGCACATTGCTGGGTAATTGCATTCTCAACTATAGGAAGACGCTGTTACTGTGATCATTAGAAGTTAAGGACAGAGAGAGAGAGAGAGAGAGAGAGAGAGAGAGAGAGAGAGAGAAATCGGAAGATGAAAGACTAGATCCTAATGTGAGATCTTAGACCCAATAACATGGAAACAAACAATTAAAAATATAGAAATAAAGACTAAATAAATTAATAAATAATTGGAATAAAACAGCTAAAATAATGTATGCTGAAAACTACCCTCTTGGAAGGGAACTCCGAAGGTCTGAGGTTTGAGAGGCTTCCCACATCCCGAAGTCTGAGGTTCGAGAGGCTTCCCACATCCTGAGATCCGAGGTCTGAGAGGCTTCCCACATCCCGAGGTGTGAGGTTTGAGAGTGTTCCCACATTCCGAGGTGTGAGGTTTAAGAGGCTTCCCACATCCCGAGGTGTGAGGTTTGAGAGGCTTCCCACATCCCGAGGTGTGAGGTTTGAGAGGCTTCCCACATCCCAAGGTGTGAGGTTTGAGAGGCTTCCCACATCCCAGGGTGTGAGGTTTGAGAGGCTTCCCACATCCCAGGGTGTGAGGTTTGAGAGGCTTCCCACATCCCAGGGTGTGAGGTTTGAGAGGCTTCCCACATCCCAGGGTGTGAGGTTTGAGAGGCTTCCCACGTGGCGAGGTGTGATGTTTGAGAGGCTTCCCATGTGGTGAGGTGTGAGGTTTGAGAGGCTTCCCATGTGGCGAGGTGTGAGGTTTGAGAGGCTTCCCACGTCCCGAGGTGTGAGGTTTGAGAGGCTTCCCACATCCCGAGGTGTGAGGTTTGAGAGGCTTCCCACATCCCGAGGTGTGAGGTTTGAGAGGCTTCCCACATCCCAAGGTGTGAGGTTTGAGAGGCTTCCCACATCCCAGGGTGTGAGGTTTGAGAGGCTTCCCACATCCCAGGGTGTGAGGTTTGAGAGGCTTCCCACATCCCAGGGTGTGAGGTTTGAGAGGCTTCCCACATCCCGAGGTGTGATGTTTGAGAGGCTTCCCACATCCCGAGGTGTGAGGTTTGAGAGGCTTCCCACGTGGCGAGGTGTGAGGTTTGAGAGGCTTCCCACGTGGCGAGGTGTGAGGTTTGAGAGGCTTCCCACATCCCGAGGTGTGAGGTTTGAGAGGCTTCCCACGTGGCGAGGTGTGAGGTTTGAGAGGCTTCCCACGTGGCGAGGTGTGAGGTTTGAGAGGCTTCCCACGTGGCGAGGTGTGAGGTTTGAGAGGCCTCCCACATCCCGAGGTGTGAGGTTTGAGAGGCTTCCCACATCCCGAGGTATGAGGTTTGAGAGGCTTCCCACATCCCAAGGTGTGAGGTTTGAGAGGCTTCCCACATCCCAAGGTGTGAGGTTTGAGAGGCTTCCCACGTGGCGAGGTGTGATGTTTGAGAGGCTTCCCACATCCCGAGGTGTGAGGTTTGAGAGGCTTCCCACGTGGCGAGGTGTGATGTTTGAGAGGCTTCCCACATCCCGAGGTGTGAGGTTTGAGAGGCTTCCCACGTCGCGAGGTGTGAGGTTTGAGAGGCTTCCCACGTGGCGAGGTGTGAGGTTTGAGAGGCTTCCCACGTGGCGAGGTGTGAGGTTTGAGAGGCTTCCCGTGGCGAGGTGTGAGGTTTGAGAGGCTTCCCACGTGGCGAGGTGTCAGGTTTGAGAGGCTTCCCACATCCCGAGGTGTGAGGTTTGAGAGGCTTCCCACGTGGCGAGGTGTGAGGTTTGAGAGGCTTCCCACGTGGCGAGGTGTGAGGTTTGAGAGGCTTCCCACGTGGCGAGGTGTGAGGTTTGAGAGGCCTCCCACATCCCGAGGTGTGAGGTTTGAGAGGCTTCCCACGTGGCGAGGTGTGAGGTTTGAGAGGCTTCCCACATCCCGAGGTGTGAGGTTTGAGAGGCTTCCCACGTCCCGAGGTGTGAGGTTTGAGAGGCTTCCCACGTCCCGAGGTCTGAGGTTTGTCATCTGTTATGTGCCACATGGAAATGTTACAAAGTTGCCACAGATATCTGAAACCAGTGATTTTAGAGAAGTGACTGAAAGACTTCTGTTAAGTGACTAAACCAGTGAACGCAGAAAAGTGATAGGAATCTGAACTTAAGTGAGAAGTGTCTAAAACCAATGAATGCAGAAATGTGACTGAATCCACTGAAATCAGAGCTAAGTTAGTGAAATCACGTAAAGTAGAGAAGTGTTTGAAGCCACAGACTTTAAAGATTCGTCTGAAACCACTGACTTCACTCAAGTTTCACAGGCCAGTGACTTCAGAGGAAAGTATCTAAAAACCACTGAATTCAGTGACATGTGTCAGAAACTACTCACTTCAAAGACGTTTTTAAAACCACTAACTTCAAAGACGTTTTTGAAACCACTAACTTCAGAGAAATATCGAAAACCACTGACTTCATAAGTGCAAGAAGCTGACTTTAGAGAAAAGTGTCTAAAATGAATGACTTCCCAGAAGCGACTAATACCGCTGACTTTGTGAAGCATCTAAGACAACTGACTGCAAAGAAGTGTCTGAAACTACTGACTTCGAAGAGAAGGGATTAGATTTATTACTAATAGGTTCAATTTTGACAATATATTTTTTATGCTTTCGGAAGCACTGGTATTTTACACGCTGTGTAGTCTTTACATATTCTAAGTATTTTGAAGTTCATGCACTATGTCACTTTCAAGAGACAAGTTCATTCTGGCAGTGCAACATTAAGCGCCATTTTCTTCATGTAAGGCCAATAATGTACAGTAAAATTTCTGCTGTTGACGACGCATTGTAAATCTGGTTATTAATAATTGTTATTAATTAATTATAGCACTAAACGTTATCCTCAATATTTTGATGCTGCAATATTAAACGTACCTAACTGATGCAACCGACTCGTTAACTTCTAATAAAATGAATAAATAAATCATAAATAAGTGAATGATTAATAACTACAGCGTCCCAGTAAGATCAAAAGTGGGTTTCTTGAGCAACCTGTATTAGAGGACACATCTCAACTCCCTTCGGCGAAATAAATTCTCATAAGGAAAGTAAACGGAAACATCTGCTTCTCATATTGCAGAGCAGGTTGCACAGTAAATAGAAAATCAGCTTATAACTTTGCACATTAATATTATTAGTACCCTACCAAGTTTCAGCTTCAAGTCCACATGCATCAAGAAGCTGTTGCAGCTCTCGAACGGTTGCAGTTGCTACGTACCTCCATCTTGTTTGTCTCTGCATTTGCTGTCCCTCTTTCTCTTCTGTTGTTCTTTCATTGTCTACTTGTCGTTTCCATTGAAGCCTGTTGTTGTTCTTTCAATTAGTTATTTGTGTTCGCCGCTCTCCCTTCGTCGTCTTGAAATGTCCCTGCTCTCTCTCTCTCTCTCTCTCTCTCTCTCTCTCTCTCTCTCTCTCTCTCTCTCTCTCTCTCTCTCTCTCTCTGGTCACTTTGTGTAAAAAGTTTTACTTTTGTATTTTATACGTAGTGAACATGCAAGTTCTTATGCTAGATTAGGAAATTAAATAAAAAATAAATCCCTAAAACTTATAAATAAACGGACTCTCCTTTAGAGATCTTTTTCTTTGTTATATTTGATCTACTAATAAAGCGTTCTTTATTCTCAATAATAATTACATTCACACCAGATTCTTCTTAATTGTCTCATAAATATTCATTTTTCTTTCCTTTCTTGTTTCTGTCATCATATTTTCCTTATATTTTCATTTACCTCTGATTCTTCATCCCCCTCTTCTTCTTCTTCTTCTTCTTCTTCTTCTTCTTCTTCTTCTTCTTCTTCTTCTTCTTCTTCTTCTTCTTCTTTAAAAGATTCCCTTTATACTTTGGTATCGTCATTCTGTCTTTACTGACATTTTCTTGCCGTATTTCTATTGTGCCATAATTTCCTCTAGTAAAACCTCCTTTGGTAAAAATATTCTTGCAAAGTCTTCCCCGTGCAATATCTTCCTCAAGAATACCCCAGATGCAACCAACAGTGGCGTTTCGCCACCTGCGACCTTATGAACGAGACATTGTCAAGCCGAATTCGAACTTTTGTCAGAAATGGTTCAGTTATCCCCGACCTACCTCACGGAACCAGCGAGAGAGAGAGAGAGAGAGAGAGAGAGAGAGAGAGAGAGAGAGAGAGAGTCCATTTAGAAGAATATATCATCCCTGTGTCGCTGGATGTCCATTTAATTCCTTAGTTTTTCTCTTCGTAGAAAGCCGGGAAAAGTGATGTTAATGATGAACCATTGAAAAACTTTGCCATACGCCTAAAAGAAAAACTATTTTCTCAAAGGACTGGAAAAAATGACGTCCAAACCAATCCAAATAAATAAATTTTCTTCCTAATTACTGGTAAGAGAAAACTAACGTTACTCGTAACTTAAAGTTCCTCCTAAACCATTAGAAAAACTATCAATATTGCTGTAGTCTACCGGGAATGAAGCAGCTTTGGTCCTAAAACATTGATGTTTGTAACTGGTTGCTTGAGAGCATAGTTGGTTTCTTCATGTTTTAGGACCAAAGCTGCTTCATTCCCGGTAGACTACAGCAATATTGATAGTTTTTCTAATGGTTTAGGAGGAACTTTAAGTTACAAGTAACGTTAGTTTTCTCTTACCAGTAATTAGGAAGAAAAATTATTTAATTGGATTGGTTTGGACGTCATTTTTCCCAGTCCTTTAAGAAAATTGTTTTTCTTTTAGGCGTATGGCAAAGTTTTTCAGTGGTTCATCATTAACATCACTTTTCCCGTAATTTAGAACCAACTTTCTTTGCTGCTACCAAGAAAAAATGGTTCTAAAAGATTGTGCCCAGCAAGATTAGTAAATGGTTTATTAAGAGAAAAACCTGTAGGTTACCATATACGTGAAAAAATAGTGACATTGGGTTTAAAAACAACTATGATGGGTTGTGCCTATATAAAAGACTCAGCTTCAGATAATATGAATAAATCGGCACAAATGAAACCAATTTTTACATTTTTGTTAAAGAACAAAAAGAAAACCCATTGCAAAAAGCTAATAAAAATTCACCGAAAATAACAAAAATAATATATATTCTTGACGAAGAGCCGTTCAAAGAAAATAAGGGCGCAATCTAACTTTCTGTTCCTGAAGAGAAGGAAATTGGGGCGGTCTTGATAACCTGGTTGTATTACCCTCATTATTTCAATTCGGTCGTAGCTTCCGTTAGGTAAGTTTGGGGTACCTAGCCTCATTAGTTTCCTCTTAATTATCCGACAGTAAAAATAAATTGATAAAACGATAATCGAGAAAAAGTTTATTCAAGGCGTGTTTTTTCTTCTTAGATTCTCAGGGATCCTTTATGATACGTGTTGCGTAACAGCTGTTATTCAGTGACACGACGTTTATTTATATCTGGTATTTCATGTGGATAAAAGGTGACATTTGCAAATTCACTTATGGAAAATACTAGAAACAACTCGTCTGATTTATTAACGAAAATAAGAATTTCACATTTTTTCTTTGGATGATTCAGAGGTCCCTCGAAGCCACTTGGAAAACGATGAACATAAACGCAGACAGGAACTGTGGTATCTTGCAAGAGCCGGTGCTGGCTTTTGCTGTCAATAATATCCTGCCAGTTTAATCTAAAGCAATAATATAACATCTTTATTTGTGACGTTTTGACACATACTGGGGGGGTGATATTTTCAGTGTAAGACCACTTTCAATTTTTCGCCCGAAAGCATTTCTGCAATCAAAAAATAAATCTACTGTGAGTAGAATCGGGATGGTGTTGCTTGCCCTGTGCAACGTTTTAGTCAAAAAAGGCGTAATTGGTCTTAATGGAACTTACTGATATCAGTCCGTGACTGGTAGTGAGAAGAGTATTCCTTACAAAGCATATATATATATATATATATATATATATATATATATATATATATATATATATATATATATATATATATATATATATGTATGTATGTATATATATATATATATATATATATATATATATATATATATATATATTATACATATATATGTATTATATACATATATATACATATATATAATATGTATATATAACATATTCATTATATCCGTTTATTTTACATTTACATCTCAGTATAACTTATTATGCGTTGTTCCACAGAAACAGGTAGTTTTATATTTTGTTGTATATATATATATATATATATATATATATATATATATATAAATATATATATATATATATATATATATATATATATAAATATATATATATATATATGTATATATATATATATATATATATACCCATTATACGAGTATATATTTACACAAAATATATAAAGCACCACTTACAAATATTCGAAATATACATATTATCTAGTCCTTTTGGCTACTGGAGTGATTTGGAAAATATTGAGAGAGAGAGAGAGAGAGAGAGAGAGAGAGAGAGAGAGAGAGAGAGATCTAAAAACTTGTCAAAGTTATATTAGTGTGACTGATTTTTCTCTCCCGTTCTTTAGACTTCATTTATTCAAGTGAGTTCCAAATTCGGAACACGAAACTGGATCCACTCAACAATTCCAGGCAAACAGAGGCTGAAGCCCTTCTGTGCTCAGTGCGATTCCTGATGCCTGAACCGTCGCTCTGATGGGGAAAAGGTCGAACTTTTGTGTTTCCGAGGTTTTTCCTCGCCTCCGAGGAGGTTGTGTTTTGTGTGTGTGTGTTGGATTGTCAGTCTGTTTGCTTGTTAACCGGGTTACTTGGAAATAGTAAACGGAAATTTACAAATTTATTCTGTTCCAGGGAGCACCTAGTAAGGTTTTTGGTGTAGATCCAGTATTTATTGGCATGACTTCCATTGTGGTTTTTGTAACAGATGTGAATTTAAAGGAAGCATCAGCTTCCTGCTGTTTGTAGAAGAAAACAAAAATGACGCAGGCACTTTGAATAACTGGCAAATAGCATTAACAGATGTTGCAACCTTAGGGTTGCCATCTCTAGTGAGATAAAGAAAAGAAGTTAATTAAAAGCTATCAAAACGTGTGCAAAACTCTCACGATGTAGGTTTTAAAACACATTTGCATTAAAGAGAAATTATTGTTAATTAAGACTTTCACAACGTGTGCGGAGTAAGGATCAGTGCACTTGAATTACGTTGAGAAAATAATTTTAATGTTTCGTAAATACAGTATATTTAGTTATGATTTATGCATTTTCATGACATAGCTTTTTTGAGAAGACATAAAATGAAATTTACCTAGTGAAGTTTCATGTTATCTTAAAATACCGCACAGTCGTTTCCATAACTATATTTGCGCTATTGCGCAGCGGAAAGAAATTTTTGAATGAACCAATCAACAAAAGGTAATACAGCCAAACCGGGAGCTGAAAAAAATAAAGAATGCTAAAAAGTCGGTCATCATGACACCAAGCCAGTGATGCGCAACGAGGTTTAGAGAGAAAGCAATTCCTTGACAAGGAGCATTCATATTCAGTGTGCAAAGATGAAAGCACTGTTCATTGCACGCTAAATAAACCTACCACAATGAAATGAATAATTACATGCAGCATCTTGCAGTCGTTACATTTCAGTATAGCATAAAAAAATACTCTGAAGTTCGTTTCGAACATAAGTTGCAAACACGAACTTCGTAAAAGCGAACAAACTCTTCGACATATTTATTACCTGCTATTCGTGCCGTCAGTAAATTACGATGGAAGCAAGAAAGAAAAGTTCAGACTCTAAA
Organism: Macrobrachium rosenbergii; assembly: GCF_040412425.1. Classification (NCBI taxonomy): domain Eukaryota; kingdom Metazoa; phylum Arthropoda; class Malacostraca; order Decapoda; family Palaemonidae; genus Macrobrachium; species Macrobrachium rosenbergii. Next base: position 19,109,045 of record NC_089741.1, on the reverse strand, counting down.
GCAGAATTCGAAGTGTGGTGGTTTCATCACCTCTCCGCTAGATGGCGCAACTAAAACCCTCAGTTGGTTGGGCCTTTCGTATCTTCCTCTACCGTCTTGGAACCGTCTACTTTTGGAAGGTGAAATCAACCAAAGTAGGAGTCGTGGATGAGTGATGCAGCATTCGCTAAACAGAAGCTCAGGTCCATGGTTCGCCCGAGGCTAATCACCCAGCGGTCCACACAGCTGCACGTGGGCACCAGCGTCTGCTGCAGTAAAGAACAAGCAAAATATGCGCCGAAGTTTCGTCGGAGCAGTCGAATTTTCTATACAGCGTGTAATCAAGGCCACTGAAAATAGACCTAGCTTTCGGTGGTCTCGGTATAATGCTGTATGAACCGCTGCCCATGAAACTTTCTGGCCGGTGGTGGCCTGTCCTATAACGTTGCCAGACGCACGATCATGGCTAACTTCACCTTAAATAAAATAGCTACTGAGGCCAGAGGGCTGCAGTTTGGAATGTTTGATGATTGGAGGGTGGATGATCAACATACCAACCTGCAGGCCTCTAGCCTCAGTAGTTTTTAAGATCTGAGGGCGAACAGACAAACAAAGCCGGCACAACAGTTTTCTTTTACAGAAAACTAAAAAGGGCGCATGGTGGAATAATAATAATAATACTAATAAGGCCATAAACATCTGCAATAACAATTCCCGTCATCGGCCACTCAGTCTGCAAACTGCAGCTTCTGCAATGCATCTACATAATATCCTCCAATTCATAATCTGCTCCAGTTGTCTCAGTCACAATTTCATTAATTACCTTCTCTTCATCTGCATACATTTCACGGATGAAAGGGACAGATTCAAAGCAAAAATAAGCCTGGATTTTTATTGATGATAGTTCAGGCCATTCGCATCAAGAGAGACTTTTAATCAGGCTTTATACTGAAAAAATACATCTATTTTGTTTCACTGATGCATTGCATAATTATTGTATGATGCTCAATGAGATATTTGATTAAAGGTGTTTTTTCTAGGTTCTAGGGATTATGTTGAAATATGTAAAAAAAAAAAGTTTTAGTGCATCATGATTATATTTGAGTTTTGTTGAAAGTTTAAAATCTGAAATACGTATCTTATAGTTTATTTATTACTATCATAGTTCAGTATATAAAGGCAGACAGTTGCACGACTACAAGTAGTCAGAGATCATCATTATTAGATCGGTTACCAGCAGCCACTTGAGGCTTACTGATGTAAACGGAATTGTACACAATGTGATGTACGATATCTTGGAAGTCTCCGTCTCTGAGCCATACACAGAGACTCTCCAAGTAAGATTTTCAATCATCCATTTCCATAAGTTACTAATAAAGTCACAAGTCCTCACTGTTCTATTTTCGATCCTCTGTGTGACCTAATGCCGTACCCAGTAATAACTGAAACATATTGCAAGCTTGTAATAATGTATTTTTGGGATAGGCTATTGGCCCCACACTCATGCCCACCCAGAGGGGCACGGGAGGTCATGCATCAACTGCATCCTGCATGTAGGGCGGGGGGTGGGGGTGTCACCAGTTAAACAAATAAGATCTCCAATATATTGTTCATACATGGAGCAAGTTCTTCGGTAAGATATTATGGATTAAACCGGCCTTATGCCAACACATGCCCTGGACTGAAGGCGGCCCGTAGGTGTGGTAAGGTGCCAGTGGAATCGCAGGCCAAGTTTAGACCTCTGGGCTCGGTCTTACCAACCTCGGCACTAAGGGAAGAGATGAGGTATTTCTAATTTCATCGTTACTATTAATTAACTAATAACCAGTAATTCCCAGACGCCTTAGGTGAATGAGCTCCCGGAGCCACCGACGGAGATATGGTATGAGGCCAGCAACCTCAGCCCAGAAATCAAGGTACTTACACATATCGAAATCTCATATAGTAAAGAATGTCTGATTTGGTTTTTGTTGTCGTGGAAGTTCGAATCATTTTCCATTTAATGTGTCTGATTGATTGATTGACTGATTGACATTCCTTCTGACGACTCCACTCCATTTCTGTATTTTGAGACAGTGTTATCACTAATGACTCCTTTCCAGTATTAAACAATACCTGTGTCACGGCATTGTTAACAGAGACCCTTATTGATGTGCTCATTAAAGGTGTCATTGACGTACTGATAATGCCTCCTTTGTTCTGTCATATCGTTAATCGTAATTCTTCTTAATATTCAGAGAAAGGACGATATAAGTTAGTTTGCAATTGGAATTCACTACTTAGCTGGCTGTAGTGAGCTGTTGTTAGTGAGTCTTTTCCAGTTGTTTTTTTTCCAAGGAGAAAGCTGAAAAGTTTTACAAATGACTCACTAAAAACAGCGAACCCGATTATGGATTCAGCTGAGAAGGAGAAAAAGACTGGCTGTATGGAGAATTACTGTTGATGGTACGCGTGCAGTTCATGCTGTCTAACACATCTGTGCTTGAGAACTCCCCTCCCCACCCCACCCCCCACCTCCACCTCACTTCTCTTTGCCAGTACCGTAGCCTTCTCTGACCCTGTATCTTAAGAGACTGGGATCCAGGGCACTTTCTTCCGAATCATTGAATTGGTACAGATCACACTTCACTTGGTCGAAGGAGCAGTGCAAAAGAAGCCTTCTACCTTTTCTCTTCACTCTTCGTGTTTCTCCTCACAGTATTTCCTTTGGCACCACCAGTCTGCCCCAAAGATCTTCCTCAGGCTAACATCAAATATAAGATATAACCACAAGTTCCGGGAAGCGAATATAATTCGCTTCTCTTCGGTGTGTTATCCACAGTTTGTGAACTGTTTTTTTCCACTAACCTGCTGTTTTATATAATCATATTTCCGTTTGTTTTGTACATGATTAAATTATGCCTCCTGGTTACGAGCATTTATTCTCTGCCATTTTTAAAATTGAACACAAAATTTTTGAAGAAAACCATAAACTCTATGACAGGCTTCCAAAGGGGCCTCTACTGATGGGTCAAGTTAAGACCTCCAAAACTGAAGGTGTATGATAGTGGGGTACGTTTTGCACACTAATTATGTTTTGCACTTTAATCTTTTGAAATTAGCAATTGGCACTTGGATATTATACTGGAGATTTTTTGTATATTTTTTCTTGCAACAAGTGCATCTGTTTAAAAAGTGTTATTAACAAAACTCCAAACAATATTTTAGAGTTCTCTGCCCTTGCCACCCACCTCTCTCTCTCTCTCTCTCTCTCTCTCTCTCTCTCTCTCTCTCTCTCTCTCTCTCTCTCTCTCTCTCTCTCTCTCGGAACCCCTTCCTTTTACATATTCAGCAACAACAACCTTAACTAACGGCCTCCACGGGATGGTCACGACCTTTAAGTGAATAAACTCATATATAATTAAAGGGACAAAATAGAAAAGGTTGAGTGCATGATTATGGGTCATGTCCTGCATGATGATATTCACTTACATGATGAATGCCCGTAAGCTGAATATTACCATCGTAATTTGCTTTTACCTCAAATGACATGCTCGGTCTGTTCCCTGGAGAACGCTGTTGGGTGTTTGATACGCACAGCAAAAATTATAGCAACGTATTTCTAAAATAATAAACAGGAAATATCATTAATTTGCGAAACTTGCTATTAAAAACGTCAAAATGATCAATAATAATGGTCTACGTGTAGGTCATATTAGTTACTAATAAAACGTAATAACGACAATAGCAGTAAGAAAATGGATTAATTTTGGTTGCTAAATGAAACTGATATACATTCACCAATACAGAGCGCAAGGAACCACATAGAGACGTGCAGTGTTTATATATTCGTTTTAAATCGCTTGATCAAAGTTTTTCGCCTAGAGATTTGTACATTTTGATCAGTTGTTTCTCCACTGTGCTTCAGTGAAGTAAGCAAAGATTAGAATGAAATGATGACAACAATGATTATTATTATTACGAGATTGTTGGCACGCGCTACGCGCCTGGAACTCGGGCCTGCTGTCTCTCCTACCCTACAGATCCCCTACCTACCCAGCCCCCACCGGGGCGGACAAACAGGTTTGCAGAAGGAGGGTGTATGTGTCATGTATCCCCTAACCTCCCGTTCCCGTAGCTACCCCGCCCCCACCCGGGGCTGACAAACAGGTTTGCAGGAGGAGGGTGGATGCCATTCCTCCCTACCCTCCCGTTCCCCTAGCTACCCCTCCCCCACTCGGGGCGGACAAAGAAGATCCACTTGGATTTTATTATTATTATTATTATTATTATTATTATTATTATTATTATTATTATTGGTGTTGTTGTTGTTGTTCTGAAAACCTTTCTTCCCCACCTTTCCTATGCCCTCTAAACTTTATGATTTAGCAATAAGACGCAATCAGATGGGGCCGACATAATGAATTAAGAGAGAGAGAGAAAGAGAAAGAGAGAGGGACTGGTAGAAAGATAGTTTGGTGGTTAAGTAATAGACAGGGGAGAAAAGGGAAGCCAGGTAGTTGCAGAGAGAGAGAGAGAGAGAGAGAGAGAGATGTCTCCCCTATCAGAACGTTGTCCACTCGACAATAATTCACCGAAATTTTTACAACGTCACTTCCGCTCTGCATCGCAAATGTCAGCGTCCGCGAATGAGAGGATCCGTCGCCATCGCAGGTGTTCATTATGAGATTCTTCATCAGGGCCAAATGACCTTCGCTCCTGCTCTCTCGACGACAGTTGATGATAATGAAGGTGATTATGATGATGTTGATTCTCGGAGCAAACATTCATTACTTGCCGAGTGCGAAAAGGACACAGACCGTTGATAAATCCCAGATTATGAGAATATGCGAAAACAAGTCAGAATTTTTATAAGTAGACACAGTCACAAGTTTTTGATCAGTCGGATTTGCTTCCGTTGCATTTGCAAGTTTTATTTACTAATTTTGTGAGAACAAGAAGAGAGAACAAAGAGTTTTCATTCGCGTGATAGAAACATTAAGATATAAACGTTGAGATCGAATCTTGATTAATACTAATGGAAGAATATTTAGGTTCGTATCTCTTTACTGAGGAAACAATAGCATCGCCTTTAAACCTGCAGGGAGGAGAAAGTTGCCCAGGGTCAGGTTATATTTAGCGTTCTGTCTCTCACCCGTCACAGGGAAAGGTCAGCCCAAACATACGATGAGGTGCTTAAACGAAGAAAGATTACGTTTGGGATGGGGGCTATTTTTGGGGAAATTCTTATGATAAACGCTCGCATTCAAAAAAGACCAAAATATGTATTTCTATTATTGTACGTGTTTAAAATATTTAATTTTGAATATGCCGTCTTCGAGTAAGCTTAAAGAAATAAGAATTTTATTAAATTATGAGAAACTTGAAAGCTAGAAGATCATTCTGTGATTTACAAAACGCAGATACAAAGCACAGGTGAATGGTGTCATGTGTTCAGGGAATTTGAATGTGGTAACGGTTATCCTTTAGTGTAGGCGTATGAAGTGACTACTTTTTCGGAAGTTTTCTACACCGGAGGCTCACCCACGATTTAGCAGTTTAAGTTTGAATTGTCTGTCTTTCCTTCACAGCCATCTCCCTGTGGGGAAAAGGAGTGAATGTTGAATGTGTGTATGTTTATATTTTTATTTACATGCATATATATATATATATATATATATATATATATATATATATATATATATATATATATATATATATATATATATATATATCTATATATATATATATATATATATAGATATATATATATATATATATATATATATATGTATATATATATATATATATATATACATGCATATATATGAATGTGTATAAATATATATACATAAATATATATATACCAGGTGTTTCAGAAATTAGAGCCCCCTCACAGAACAAATGGAAAGTTATGAAGTTTTCTGCTATAGCCTATCTCCAAGTACATTATTTTAAGTTTCTATTTAGCTGTTTTTCATTTTACATTTCTTGTATTTTCAGACTGAGTGACGGAGTTAGATACAGCCATGGCTAACGACTCAGAGGGAATCAGATGGATTGACCGAATCCTGGCTATAATTTTCAGAGAGGCCAGGGATGCTGGTGCATCCTTCATAGCATCCTGGATAGCTAAATACATTAAAAGAGGTGAATCCTTTGTTAAAAGAAACTGGAACAAAAATCCTTATGACTGTCATCGCAAAAATAGTGAGAATCTTGGAAGGCCTGAAGTCCTTTCTCAGGAGTCAAAAGACATCATAGCTGAGGCAGTGGGTGAACCAAGAAAGTTTTTACGTAAATTGGTAGCTCCCCTGATCTTAATGTGTGTGAAAACATTGGTAGTATCTTGAAGGATCATGTTGAAGCACGCACAGTGAACTATGATGGTATACCAAGCCTCGATGACTTGCGAAGAGAGGTGACCGAAGTGCTCAGGGAAATTTAGTTTGAGTCTCAGCTTTTTTGCGATTTGCTGAAATCTTACCCCCTCAAGAATGCAGGCTGTGGTACAGACAGATGGAGGCCACACAAAATATTAAATACCTGTTCTGAATTACTTTTGTTTTTGTCCATATCAATTTTAGTTTGTGCTGTAGAGGGGGGGGTCTCTAATTTCAAAACACCCTGTATATATGTATATATGTATATATATATATATATATATATATATATATATATATATATATATATATATATATATATATATATATATATATATATATATAATATGTATATATATATATAATATATATATATATATATATATATATATATATATATATATATATATATATATATATATATATATATATATATATATATATATATATATACATACATATATATTGTAAAATATGCGACTAGAAAATGCAACAGAATATATCTGCCTGCCTAATAAAACGATGCACGCATCTACATACAAATGACACCCCGGTGCGCTTTTACATTCGCGAAACGCCCGGTTATCTGCATTTTGTAAATCAAAACAGTTTTATTAATGTTTCGAAAAACTCGGATATTGGGGAAATGGGGTGAGTTCATAGTAACGCTCTGTTGGAAGGTCAAAAGCTACGACAGCTGTGGTAGGGAAATGGCGATAATAATAATAATAATAATAATAATAATAATAATAATAATAATAATAATAATAATAATGCAATGAAGTAAGAACAGGCACTTTCCTGAAATGACAAGATGAAACAAACACCTGACTCTCTAAACTGAGAGTGATCAGTTTTTCCTCACCCCTAATTCTCTCACAGCTTTTATAAAAACATTACATACTTTACGCTGAATAATGTCCGGTGAGTATCTGTAAATACCATCGTGCTTGACAGGTGTTGTAAATTTCACCTAATTAATCAAATTCCACGATATTTCTGCATCGTTGCCAAAGTTACGTTAGGGTAGGCTTTGCCTCATTTAAAAAGCATGGCGACATTTATGCATATTTCCAGACAAAAACGCTCGCTCACTATTTTGACCTTTTGACCAGTAAGGCTCGGAAGTCTCGTCGGAAGTTCAAGCGAATGGTCACATAGACCAGCCACCAGCGGCAACTTCCGCACCAATGAAATTGAACCTACGGCCGGCGGAAGTTTAGGTACCTTTAATTGCATCATTTAGTAATTCTGAAGTCGAAAAGGAACTAGATAATGGAAAGTGAAACATTATAAAAAGATTATGATGGACAGTAGTGATTTAACATTCCCAAGAAACTGATGATAAAGTCTAAATGGCGGTAGGTGTCACGCACACCCCTTCAAATAGTCGCTGAACCTCTTTGTCACCCTTTGAAAGAGCGAAGCCTTTAATGTCACTATATCTGCATCAAACAATAACGCTAAAACCTGCTGTCAAAAACCTTTATTTATACAGCCATTCAATTGAAGTGCACAGATTTCATCGGCTTAGGAACGACGGAAATAATTTTGCGAATAACTGATCGAATGATTATCGGCTCTTTTTTCAGATTATCTGGATTTATTAACTCAACGGACCTAAATTTATTTTCAACTCTGCGATGTAATCACATGGAATAAATGATGACGTACATTGGAAGACATTGTTTTATTGATTTAGTTCACCTTCCGCAGAGCAATCGAAACGGGTGTTAGAAGCACGTCGATACCGTGTGAAAACAAGGGAGGGTTGTGAATAACTCTACGGCTAATACACGCCACTTTTCACGTGTGGCTCGACCGTTAATTATCATTATGCTTCAAAAAAGGTTCTAGATCTCAGCTTCGAGTCCATTACGACCTTTTAAATTTTATTTCCTTTATCACAATTAGTTTTCGAATTGTAGGTCTTTTAACTAGACTAGCACTTTTTTAAAGAAAATTATGACATTTCCGAGAATAAACATATTATATTTACTGTCTTATTTGAGTCGTAGTTTCTCTGCCTCGGTCTCTTTAATTTGCTAGCTTATCAGATTGGTGAAGAGGGAATTCTTCTTCTTCTTCTTCTTTTAACGTGCTTTTTTCCCACTTGTATGGGGTAAGTACGATGCCTTCTTTTGAAGGACTTTGATTTGGTTTTGGGGTAGGCCGTAGTCTTGATCGGCTGCCCAGCCTGTTATCGCTTAGACCCCGGTAGATATGTACATGTATTATACCAGTCACCAGCGCCCTTTCTCCCAGCAGCGAGAAGTTGTTGCGCGGTTAGGTAGACAGTCGAGACGTGTGGGGTGTCTGTTATGTTTTTTAGATGTTGGAGTGGCTTTGTTTGTGTGTGTGTATTAGTCTGTAACACCCATTTGCTTTTAAGCAAACCAATCCGTTGATTACATACATAATCCCGGGGTGTCTACACGAATAGCAGTGTCCGCCTCTCTGACTTGGTGAAGAGGGAATGTTGCTGTTAGTTCTTTTTTAAATATTCAGTTGTGTGCTGTTTAACATTTAAGTATACTTTAGTTTTACCAGATCACTGAGCTGATTAACAGCTCTCCTAGGGCTGGCCCGAAGGATTAGACTTATTTAACGTGGCTAAGAACCAGTTGGTTACTTAGCAACGGGACCTACAGCTTATTGTGGAATCCGAACCACATTATAGCGAGAAATGAATTTCTATCACCAGAAATAAATTCCTCTAACTCTTCATTAGCCGGCCGGGGAGTCGAACTCGGGCCTAAGGAGTGGAAGGCCGCAACTCTACCGACTCGCCTAAGGAAGAGCTTTATTCGTTAGGTATTCTCTTCCCTATGATTTCTCTCTCGTTATTTATTGTTTAGCTTTTTTTCTCTCTATAGAAGCAGGTTTTGTAAGTCAAAGGCCTTTTATGCTCATTCCATTAGATTGCTTGCTGTTTTTTTATAATGATATAAGTAATAAATACATACACACTGATACTACTCCTGCTACAGTAACCACAAGCAAAGTTGTGATTCCGGTTTCTCACTATGATCGGTTCCTAAATTATCTCGAACCTTCTTGAGTGTCCTGATTTAGTCGCCTTCCCTCCTTATCATCAAATAACATCACGACGTTAAATGAGAGAGAGAGAAGGAGAGTGATACGACAATGGCTCCCATTTTACAGACTTTTCTTGTTTGTTGATATAATGTTATAAAAGCAACTTTTTATTCTGTCCTCCTCCCTGTGCGATGTCATTCCTTGACTTTGCTGCGAGACAGAAGGACTGACATATAGATAGACTGAGCTGAAGGGATTAGATGGGATTCAGCCTCTTTATCAAAAGGAAGCGAAAATGAAAACGATAAATGAAAAATGCTTAACAAAAGAGAGAGAGAGAGAGAGAGAGAGAGAGAGAGAGAGAGAGAGAGAGAGAGAGAGAGAGAGAGAGAGAGATAGGAGGCATTCTTACAGACTAACAAAAAACTATATTTTTGAAAAGTCTGCATAAAAAAAAGTCAGCGAATTCAGAGAGAGATTGAGAGAGAGAGAGAGGTCGGGGGACCTGCGATGTAGGCTTTTGCTAGGAATCCATATAGATAAAATGCGAATTAATCTCTTAACCGA
>NC_089741.1:19081598-19094098 GCF_040412425.1 Macrobrachium rosenbergii | reverse complement strand
TTATTAGATTACAGTGTAGAGAGGTCCCCCCACCCCAGCTCCCTCGATATGTATTACACATAGATGAGAGTACCCGTATTCACTGGGTAATTAACCCTGCGTGATCAGCCTCATCCTTGACCATCGGATCCGGTCAATTTCAGTCGATTTGCTTTCACAGAATACAAAGCAGATTAACCTCATGCATGAAGGCCAACGCCGAATGCGGGCGAGTATTCGCGCGATGCACTTACAGCCGCAACGTTGAAGCGTTGTTTATGCATAGATTAAAGTCCGTTAGCTGAAAAGCGTTTGTGATCAATTGAACAGGTGAGCGAAAAAGCTGCGTAGATTGAACGTTATTTTCAATGACGAATTAGGAGTGACTAGCTGTATGTCCTGATTTCTTGTAGTGTTCAAGCAAAAATTCAAGAATAATGTTTCTTATTAAAGCTTCTTGTTTGATAGAGAGTCAGAATAAAGGAAAAATAATAGATAGAAGAATAGATGGACAGGTCAGTTCTGTTAACTTTGCATATTGCATTTGACATTAAAGCTCAGCCTTCATTAATAATCAGGATGACACAGTGGTCATTAAAAGAGATATTCTAATGGACTTTTCAAACCAATATCGGAGTATTGCCTTTGACAGCGTCTCTAATAGTTCAGTTGTAGTAGTATTCTCATATGCATATATATACAGTATATATATATATATATGTATATATATATATATATATATATATATATATATATATATATATATATATATATACATATATATATATATATTATATATATATATATATATATATTATATATATATATATATATATATATATATATATATATATATATATATATACATATATATATATATATATATATATATATATATATATATATATATATATATATATATATATATATATATATATATATATATATACTTACGTTCCGGGGTCTGTTGGAGGAATGTAAGGCGATTTTTCATCATGAACTGCCTTCAAGGGCCAACAGAGAGCACCCAGAATGTCATAAAATGGATGGGAAAGAGTTGTGACTTACCTTAATCATCAGCAATTAATCAGGGAGTGGAAGGTCGCCATGGAAAATGAGTCACTAGTTACGTTAAAATGATTTTATTTAGAAATGAAGCAATCAAGAAATTAATCTGAAAAGGCTGATGATACAGCAGGCAATCACATATAATATGAAACAATATAAGACAATGAATAGCAAATCTCTGAATAGAAAGCGGCTAATACTGGTTGGAAGAGTTGCAATGATCAGGCGCTCGTGCACAATAGGGGATGGGGGGGGGGGGTGACTGGTTAGTGCCCCGGGACTGCTTATCAGGACTTTCTTACTTATCATAAATGGTAGTACTTATAAGTGGAATTGATTCACAAGGCTGGGTTTGACCGCTTGGGAGCAGAATAGCAGGATTTCTGGAAGAGAATTCCAGATTAGCATTCCAAAACAAGGAGTTTCTCTCTCATGAAATATAAATGTACACCATGGAGGAATTGATCAATTAGAGTTAATTGGCCCTTGGTTAACACTATGGTGGGAATAATCTAATTCTGATCACTGAATTGATTTAATTGGGGCTTAGGACAAGTCATGGGGGCGAATCATGAGCTACTTTGCTGGTGGGTTTGATTTAGCAAAGGTGCTTTGTTTAAGAGAAATGAAAAGTTGGAAATTCGGAAAATAGAGAGAAATTCACAGGAAGGAACAGAAACTGGCTTGGGACTAAATGCTTCCGGACGTACCTGATACCTCCTGTGCTTAGAGCTCGTAGCATGTGAGGGACATGGCCTCCAGAGTCGTCCAATGTTCGCCAGTGGAAGGAAGACGAAAGGACGCCACTCGACACGTTGGTGGCTGGATACAGAGTGCGGTGGCGTTCAGGACTCGGGCGCTGCTTTGTCGCTTTTGCTTCAGATCCAGGACATCTGCCATCTGCAAGCAGACCCCCAGCCAGCTTAAGGTTGCAGGGAAAATAGGTCTTATAGTTAAGGACTTACGTGTTAGGAGGATAGCCTACCTACAACCCGGATTCGTGCCAATTCGCTAACGGCTGCCTGACACCCCCACAAATCGTATGATTTTGGGGGCTAAAGTCGGGTACTGGTTCCCAAAATCAGGCGATCTGGGGTGTTTAGGCCTACCTAAGTTCAAAGGTGTCATGGCGTCTCCTTTCCCGTCGCTAATCTCCCATTCAGGCTGACGACTAAGAGACGAATTTTTGAAAATACGGAAGAATATATATATATATATATATATATATATATATATATATATATATATATATATATATATATATATATATATATATATATATATAGAAAGTGAAGTTAAATCATATACAACAAAAAATCAAGATGAATAAGCTTATATACTTATATTTTCTCTCTCTCTCTCTCTCTTCTCTCTCTCTCTCTCTCTCTCTCTCTCTCTCTCTCTCTCTCTCTCTCTCAAAGCGAATGCCGACTAGCGTGTCTGGAATTGCACCAATTAACTTCCACTTTGAACGACTCGAGACTTGAGACTGATCGCAGAATAAAGGCTTCTTCAGATCCCCTGGCGATTATCCCGATATATTGTCATGCTGTCGTGACTCTCTATTTTCAGCGACATTGAGAGAGAGAGAGAGAGAGAGAGAGAGAGAGAGAGAGAGAGAGAGAAAACGTTTAGCTGTCGGGGAACATAACTGCTCATGGAACGTTTCCTCCTGGTGTAATGCATATCCCAAAAACCACCAAAAGGAAGAACCACAGGGATCTACAGTTCACAGAATTGATTGCTTTAACGTTATCAGCACACTTCACCTAATCTCTGAAAATGTGCCATTATATTAATTGTATCACATCCGTGATAACACGTCCCAGGTTTCGAGAAAGTTAATTACAAGTTACTATGCAACATAGAGTAATTCATTTGACTTCTAAGGTTAGCCACCCGCCTAAAGTAACAGCCCAGTTACTGCAAAAAATTAATCAAATCATTGTTAAATGGAAGAAGAAATGAGGCGCACTAACTGCCCCACAAGTGAAACAAATTAGCATAGTCTTCTAACTTTAGCTGCCTTAGTCAGTTCTCACAGTCAGTTCTCACATCATCCACTACAGCCATGTCTACTAAAGTCTCAAAGGTCTGTCTCAAAGGCTACATCACTCGCTTCTTCCATCAGGGAAGATAATTAACTTTTGGCCTGATCAGTGCTTGGATGGTGAACATAAATGAACGCTAGACGGTAACACGCATACTTGCTCTGGTTTCTTGATCAGTGAAGGTATGCCAAGTTGGTTTTGGTCAGTGCTTGCTGGATGACCACGAATGAATACAGTTAACAACACCTTTGCCCATTCGATCACTGAACGTGGTCGTTAGCTATTAATAGCGAACTAAAAATGAAATTCTATATGTGCCTTTTAATTTATAATATAATAATAATGTTTATTATTATTAATATTGGGAGTAGACCTTCTCTCAAGCAAGTATTATTGAAAGAAATCGCTGTATCAGCTGCATTGATCTTGTATAGAGTCTTCTCTATTTTCCTTACAACAGTTTTCTCGCTGTTACTACAACTGGCGAGTAACGCGCCAATGTGATTCATCAGGAGGAGTTAAACTTCCAGCGAGTTCAAATATTTCTATTAAGAGTAAGTCAAATTTGTTGAGCATAGCCCGTAGGGTTATTTTACGCGTGGTGGTAAATGTATCGAATTTGTATACAGGTCAAAATCTTGAAGTGGCCAACGTGTAAAATTACCTGGACTCAAAAGGGCACGGGGCTAGCAACCTCATCTTAAATGAATTAAGAACCGAAAGACCTAATCACTCATTCCGACACCAGGCCCTCTGTGAAGTAAAAGGCTTATGATAAAAAAAATATATGTACTGCATATACTGTATGTGTATGAAAAAAATTTCAAGAAAAAACAAAATATCCGTTTAAAAATTGACTGAAAGAAAACATTCCTAACACCTCCTGACAAAGAAAATCTTAACCTCGGGCCAAAGGCGACCCCCTCCTTATTGATCGTCAAGAACTTGGATGTCTTCGCTTTCACAGAGGCAAAGAAGACACAAACAAAAGGGATCGGAAACGTTTGTTCTTCTAAACACCATTACGCAATTAAAACTTGTGCCAAAGGAACAACCAGTCTCACTGAGCATTAAAATTTTTTAAATTTTTTCATTCTTTAAATCTGTCAGCCATTTTTAGCAACAAAAACATCTGCACCAAACATATCAAAGTATCACATATTAGGTAGAAAATATTGTGCAGGTACTGCAACTCTCTCTCTCTCTCTCTCTCTCTCTCTCTCTCTCTCTCTCTCTCTCTCTCTCTCTCTCTCTCTCTCTCAGAAGAGAAGTTACAAAACTTGGATGGCAATAGGGACAATTTTTTGGATTCAGAAAATTGCCTATCTTATTCTCAGGAGAGTTTTTGCCTTCTTCTCTCTCTCTCTCTCTCTCTCTCTCTCTCTCTCTCTCTCTCTCTCTCTCTCGGAGAAGAGAAGTTACAAAACTTGGATGGCAATAGGGATAATTTTTTGGATTCAGAAAATTGCCTATCTTATTCTCAGGAGAGTTTCTCTCTCTCTCTCTCTCTCTCTCTCTCTCTCTCTCTCTCTCTCTCTCTCTCTCTCTCTCTGAATTTTAAAAGGGGGAGGGGGAAACGTAATTTGTATAGAATTGGAACCTATTTTTCGCATCCAGTAATTGCCTATCCTACTCGAAAAAAAAGTTTGGTCCTTTGGTCTTAAGAGGGAAATTAGTTCCGAAGTGATTTCTTGGGATTGATCCTTTGAAGAGATATCTTGGAGCAACTATCTTTTTATTTTTAAAAGATAATTTATGATCCGAAAATTGTCATTCACTGGGCACAGTTTCTACGGGTGATATATGAATGTATTCGAGAAAAAAATTAATTGAATCAATTCTCGAGGAGACTGATAGATACTCGTGCTCCCACACACACACACACACACACACATACACACATACACACATACATTATATATATATATATATATATATATATATATATATATATATATATATATATATATATGTATTATATATATATTTATTGAGAGAGAGAGCAGTTTGTGCTAAAAGAAAAATGATGCAGTTACCTCCCAAGGTCACCCTGGGAATAGGTATACAACCCATCCAAGCCTAGGGGCCTCCATCAAAAGGAAAAGCTCAATTTTGGACGTGCTACGTGCACGATAAAGAATTCAGTTTGTCCTGGTTTGTCTCCTGCTGAAGGAGATAGTTGCAAGGAGACAGTTGCACCTACGAGGGAATTGGATATCCCCCCACAATATAGAATATTCTGGTTGCTAATTTGCTACAGTTCTACACAGGCGTGATAAAATATTGATGGCTGGTGTGACTTCGGTTTTATGCCAGGGCAAAAAATTGCTCCTTTAGTAACTTCCAAAATATGCCCCAATGTTGGCTTCTTTGACATCTTCAGTTAGCACTGTATCGGAAACTTTTAAACCACCAAGTTCATTCCAGAAGGTATGGTTCGTTGCGATGAAGGAAATCCAGTTGATCAAATTGAAAAGGTTGCATTGCTCAGACAACAAGTTTAGACGAATGAATTGTGCGACAAGCCGAATCCACTGTACGTGAATGCAATAAACGCCATTGTCACATCGGATGGTTTTTCTGTAGCAGATCGAGCTCAAATATCAAAAGCATTCAATCTTTAGAAAGTTTTAATATTTATTTCAAGAAAAAGGCTCATGCAATATTAAAACACAGGTTAACATTCTACGATTGTTGACGTAATGCTAATCTTATTAACATAGCATAAGTCTCGTTGTAATACTTGATAAAAAAAATCACAGCTCTTATTAGTATTATAGAACCCTGGAAATATTATATAAACTTCACTCCAAGAATTATCAAAATCGAAAATAAAAACAAAAAATTCATAGAACTGAACCACTCAGCAACCTTATTTGCAAAAGGTTAAGGAAAAACTCTGAATATTATAACAGGTAAAAAGTCTAAGTTATTCAAAACATGTAAAAGAAATTTCCATGATTCATCTCTATGAAATTTTGTATTCAGTTTTCTTTACACTTTTCATTCATCTTGCAAATAAAGATGAAGTGTCTTACGCGGTCGTTAGTGGGTAAGTGGCTGGGGAGTAAAAGTTTGCAGAAGGACTCTATTAGACTCTGTTGTATTTTAAGTGGCGAATTAGATACAGTCAGTCACTAGATTCAGTCATACTCTAACAGCGAATCAGAGCTCATTCCTTCTTTTAGCTGCGAATAAGATTCAGTTGCATCTCATGCGTATGTTAAACAGTGAATCAGACTCAGTTATATTCTCAGCAGCGAGTTAGATCTTGTTATTTTTCTTAGTAATGAAATAGATCTCTTTATATTTCAACCGGCAATGTAGACATAATGACTAAGACGAAATTATTTTCAAAAAGGAACTTAAGTATTGCTCGCACATAGGCTACTGCTTAATTTGAGCCAGCGTCGTGACTGAAAATTTAAATGAATATATATTTTATACTGACACTTCAATTTTCACTTTTTCATAGAATCGAGATCAGATAGAACCTTGATTTTATTTATTTGTATCCAGACAATATCTTTGTTGCAATTATGATGTAGATATTTATTTATATATTTTGAGATTTTATTTTTGCTTGTTAGTTATTTTCCATTTACATGGATATTTTATTCTGTGAATTTTTTATACATACATATACATACATTATATATATATATATATATATATATATATACATACACATATACATACATGCATATTAACTTTATCACTTACACAATTGTTCTGTGCATTAATACAATTACTAACAGGACCTCATTAAAACTGGATGGTGTCTAGCCGAGATTTTTATTCAGGAAAAGTAACAAGCTTTTTAGGACTGCAGTCCTCATTGTCATATATATATATATATATATATATATATATATATATATATATATATATATATATATATATATATATATATATATATACACACACACACATATGTATGTATATACATATATATACATATACATATTTATCTTATATGATAGATATACAGATAGATATATATATATATGAGTGGTTGTTTGTGTATGTGTGAGTGAATGTGTTTATCTACTGTTTCCGTATCCTAGCAATAATAATAAAAAATAATCCAGAGTCTAAGACATTTCCCTTACCAGTAGGATGTCCCAGATTCGATTCCAGAGCCAGCCGGAACGTTCTGGGCGCATTTCGTTAAATCCCTTTATCCCTCCGTAGTCTAAGCAGTGAATTAAGTACCTGG
Organism: Macrobrachium rosenbergii; assembly: GCF_040412425.1. Lineage (NCBI taxonomy): Eukaryota > Metazoa > Arthropoda > Malacostraca > Decapoda > Palaemonidae > Macrobrachium > Macrobrachium rosenbergii. The sequence goes on along the minus strand of NC_089741.1, from coordinate 19,086,781 downwards.
ACGCCATCCCATTGTGATGGGTCGTAACAGGGTTGGAAAATCGTGGGGCACAAGAGTCTTATCTCAGTAGCCTTGCTGAGAACCAAATCGGTAACAAACAGGAGAAATTCCTTCGTTGGGGAAGTGGCGAATGATGACCTATTGACAATAATGATATTAATAATAATCTGTTCATTGGGAAACTTCTGAAACAGAGAATGTTACCGCTGGACGCAACACTTGAAAACACTTGATTGCTGAATGGGGGGAACAGGAGTCATTAGTTTGGCTGAAGGTTCCTCAGGAGACGCAAGATCTCAAGATCAGAGGAGAGGTTTTAGGAGGCTTCTTATATTACTTCTTGAAAGCGCGGCGTCATTCTTCGTTTGTTGTCGCTTATGTTTTCCTTTAATTTTTTTTAAATAGCTGTTTAAGGACAACAGTGTTAACTAGTTTTCATTTTTCTATATCGCTTACACTTTCTTCAGTGAATTGCATGACCTATCTTTGCTTATTTTGTTTTCTGTAAAAGAAAACTATTGAGATGGCTATTTGTCTGTCCGTCCGCACTTTTCTGTCCGCCCTCAGGTCTTAAAAAAACTACTGAGGCTAGAGGGCTGCAAATTGGTATTTTGATCATCCACCCTCCGATCATCAAACATACCAGGTTGCAGCCCTCTATCCTCAGTAGTTTTTTTTTTTATTTTATTTAAGGTTAAAGTTAGCCACGATCGTTCGTCTGGCACCGATATGGGTGCCAACAACACAGGCAACCAACGGGGCTTTGGCTGAAAGTGTGCCGCGGCTGAGAGTTTCATATATCATTATACACGGTGCAGAACACTCGACTGTGCCGAAGAAACTTCGGTGGCGCATTTGAGTTTTTCTGTAAAAGAAAACTATTGTGCCGGCGTTATCTGTCCGTCCGCACTTTATTCCGTCTGCACTTTTTCTGTCCGCCCTCGGATCTTAAAAACTCTGAGGCTAGAGAGCTGCAAATTGGTATGTTGATCATCCACCCTCAAGTCACCAAACATACCAAATTGCAGCCCTCTAGCCTCGGTAGTTTTTATTTTATTAAAGGTTAAAGTTAGCCATGATCGTGCTCCTGGCAACGATATAGGTTAGGCCACCCACGGCCCGTAGTTAAAGTTTCATGGGCCGCGGCTAATACAACATCATACCGAGACCACCGAAAGATAGATCTATTTTGTGGCTTTGATTATACGCTGTACAGAAAACTCGACTGCGCCGAAAAAACTTCGGCTCATTTTTTACTTGTTTCTATATCTTTTACATATTTTCCAGTGAATTACCCAACCTATCGCTGCTTTTTTATTTTTGTCGTGCTTGTACTTGCTTTATTCTTGGGGAGGGGGCGGGGCTTGCTTCACAATCATGAGCTCCTGTTGAAAGATGATCGTCGTCGTCATCATCGGCAAAAAAGGCAAAGCTTTGAATCAGATAAGAAGAGTTTTACTAAATACCCGGAGAAAAAGCCTGTTTATACAAATTGGTGTCAATAATAAAACCTCTCTTTGAATGTAGATTTATAGAAGTTTATAGAAAAGAGAGAGAGAGAGAGAATATGGCGTGAACATGAGAATGCGACTATTAACTCAAGTTAATGAAATATAACAAACAGACAGACCGCTGCAAAGAGTCGTTTGCCATTGGGCTTCATTCCGCTTCATGATAAAATAACCTTTCTCAGATGGCACAGAACGTCAACATTCGCTCTCTCTCTCTCTCTCTCTCTCTCTCTCACAGGTTTCTCTTCGCCTTTTCTATCTCTCCTAGTAGAAAATTCCATCTGAAGGGAAAAGAGAGAGATAGATTGTTTTATAGAACAAATTGGAAGCAGGAAAAGAATCAGATATTAGGAGCTCTAACTTGATCCATTGTAGTTGTAGATGCCAACACCGCCGACTCTCCTCTCTTCCAGACGGACATTGCTGGAACGAGGTACTTCTCACGGCGCATGCGCCGGAGTGGCTCCGCACAACTACCAAGGCTTTACGTCGGCAGCCTCTGTGCATTTTACCAAAGTTAACTTTGGTGTCTTTGCAGCCTTGTCGACGATAATAGTAAGGAATGGCTCATTTTTTCTTTATTTGTTCCTTTGTGAGTCTTTCTGTGCGGTAAATAGTTGTGAATCTTTGTAATCTAATTTTTTTCTGTTATGTGCCTTCAGTAGCCATTCAGGGTATAACAGATGAATTTTAAGTTGTATATAAATTTATATATATATATATATATATATATATATATATATATATATATATATATATATATATGTGTGTGTGTGTGTGTGTGTGCGTCTTTGTGTAGTGCGTGCACATCTCAAGTCATTGAGATATAAGGCAATTTTTCTTGTGTCACATTTTGGATGCGCTGCACTGCAAAGTTAATTGTGTTTATATGGAAAAGTCTCTCACCGAGATTTTCCATTGCGTGAAAAGAAGGGAAACAACAACCACGAGACTTTCCCTCGAAGACGACTCCTCTCGCCTCATCCGGGACTCGAGTCCAGATTACACTGCAATTCTTGAGATTCATTCCAGTCTCTAACCTCGTTGCCAAAGTTTAATTATTCTGGCGAACATTCACCTACGAGAAAGTTTTTATCTTTAACCTCGAGAGGAAAGATAATATGACCTGCGTTGGCCCAGTGACGGTAGAGAATACTTAAGGATATCTAATTCGCGGTATTATGCATCTCCGTTTTGGTTGATGGGGCTACTTCTTCCTTTTCCCCTAACTGCTGCCTGCTTCAGAAGCTAATAACGTCTTGGATTTGTTCCTCATGGATATTTGCCCATTTTAGTTTTCTGTAAAAGAAAACTATTGAGATGGCTGTTTGTCTGTCCGTCCGCACTTTTTCTGACCGCCTTCAGCTCTTAAAAGCTACTGAGGGTAGAGGGCTGAAAATTGGTATGTTGACCATCCACCCTCCAATCATCAAACATACCAGATTGTAGCCCTCTAGCCTCATTAGTTTTTATTTTATTTAAGGTTAAAGTTAACCATGATCGTGCGTCTGATACCGCTATAGGGGCCAACAACACAGGCCACCACCGGGTATTGGGTGAAAGTTTCATGGGCCGCAGCTGAGAGTTTCATATGCATTATACGCTATACAGAAAACTCTGTTGCGCCGAAGAAACTTCGACGCATTTTTTACTTGTTTATAACTAAAATAATAATGTATTAAGAAAAATGAACGCTGGAAGTATAAACATAATCCTCATGACATTAAACTCGAAACCGAGACGTCCAGACAGAATCCTTGTGGCTGTTCGCGAGGGCGAGTCTGCCCCCAGATAAAACCACTTTCATTTTGCCAAGTTTCATTTACATGGAATTTGATTACACTGCGAAGAGCAACTTGGCTAATGTTCATCATAAATTAAAGTTCAGCTTTTTCATCTCGCTGCAAATGGACTTGGAGTTTCTTTCTCCCTCCTGAGTGGCTGAGAGCCTCCGAGTGCCAGAGGACGCTGAGAGTGCGAGGGCGACGGCGGGATTTAGTTCCGAGATTCAGATGAAGACAAATCCAGGTATTACTTGAGGTCAAACGAAAACTCGTGTTCGTCCTTATGCGAGAATTCCGTCAACAGATCGTGCTAATTTCTCGGCGATAAAAAAAAAAGTAAAAAATGCGGCGAAGTTTCTTCCGCGCAATCGAGTTTTCTGCATGAGACGCGGCCCATAAAGCTTTCAGCCACGGCCCGTGGTTGGATGTCCTATAGCGTTGCCAGACGCACGATTATGTCTAACTTTAACCTTAAATAAAATGAAAACTACTGAGGCTAGAGGACTGCAATTTGTTATGTTTTATGATTGGAGGGTGGATGATCAACATACCAATTTACAGCCCTTTAGTCTCAGTAGTTTTTAAGATCTGAGGGCGGAGAAAGAAAGTGCCGACGGACAGACAAAGCCACCTCAATAGTTTTCTTTTACAGAACACTAAAACACAAAAGAGAACAACAGGTTATTGCTTTTCCTGCACCTAACACGCCGTTAACCCTTTCAGTATTCTGGCCTCTTGGGATGTTTTAGATAATTGTATTAAAAGATTGCTGACTTATTGAGGTAATCATTGAGACACTTCCATGACTTATCGGTAATTTCCATCACAGTCTTTCCCAAGTGATTTTCTTTTTTGGGTGACATGATGATTTATAGCTTGCAGGTTCGTTCCAAATGAATGTTACAGCGATATTCTACCGATAATGAACTAGGCGTTTAGACACACCGTCGTCCAGCCCGGGACAGCCTCTTCCGCGCTGGACCTTAGACACTTGTCATCTCGACCCTCTCTAATATTACCGTCATTTTTGAAGTTATGGGAGCTCTTACTATGATGTAATCGAGTACAGACTATTTTGCATATTTTCTTCCCACCATCATCGCTTTGTTAATCCTTCTTATGGGATATCAGTGCGTTGGCATTCTTCTAAGAAGGCAATTTTAACATTTGTCAGAATGCCAGATCGTATAACTTCCCCCTTCCAAAAGGCATTTAAGTCAGCACTGACAGGATGAATTCCATTAACACATTTTCCTAGAGTCCATCTCCGTCTCTCCATCATTAATATAATAATATCAGAAATATGCGCCATGTAAGCCTATTCAGGTGTAAAGAATTTACCCGTCATTTCATTTACAATTGAAGGAATTTTCCACTTCTGTAGTTTATGAGTGAATTATACAAAAAAGTATTGCGATAGCTATATTTATATCAAATCTGGCATTCTGACAAATGTTAAAATTGCCTTCTTAGAAGAATGCCAACGCACTGATATCCCATAAGAAGGATTAAGAAAGTAGTGCAAATCAAAAATTGTGTGAAAGAGGAAAAAAACAGAAGATAAAATGAAAGTATGTCTAAAACACAAAAGAATCTGTCATAGGATATAAAGTAAAAAAAATTAATTTGTAATTTATTCCTTATTCCATTCATTCTATTTCTTTAGTCCTTTATCGCGTTGGAAAATTATTTTCGTAGGAGATTGCTTAACGAGTTAGTGACCTTCGAGATTTTTTTCTTTTTCATAGTTTAGAAATATTTCCGTAGAAGATTACGAGTCAGTGGCCTTTTAGCCTTGCTTCAAATGAGGCTTTTGCTTTAAGTATCTAGTGTTCGTGATATAAAACATGCACCTAGATTTTTAAAAGAAAAAATTCTTCGTTGTTGT
>NC_089741.1:19074098-19079098 GCF_040412425.1 Macrobrachium rosenbergii | reverse complement strand
ATTCAAGCTTCCAAAGAATATGGTGTTCATTAGGGAAAAGTAAGAGGAAGTGAAATACAGAAAGAAGAGACCCAGCTTATTAAAAAAAAATTAATGAATAAATAGATAAATAGATAAAAATGTATCAGAATGTAATAAGAATAAGAAATTATTTATACAGGCACTTTTTTTTAGCTGAAACAAAGAAGGGCATTAATCAGCTGTGAACTGCATGGCTCCTCTTTATTTTTCTCGCAACTCCAATTGAGAGAAAGTTTGCTGAGCAATGAGCCTCTTGAAATTTCATGTACTTACTGATAATCTGTTATTTAACATTTACTTCGTTTACACAACATTAACAGCTAAAGTGATAATGAAGACTGAATATATCCCGTAACAAAAATACCGAAATGAAGATAACTGATAATTTCCTACGAAAACGCTAAGCTCAGTTTATTTCCTTTTTCCCTGACATTACTGTACATAGCTGTAACTTCGAGAAAAGTATGAAAGCGTGAAAATACTCCATAAACAAGATTTAGCTCCTCTGTTCATATTTTACCAGTTGGGCGAGGGGCTTCCGTTCTCAGCTAGCACTCTGCTGGCCGCGAGTTCGAATCTCCGACCGGCCAGTGAAGAATAAGAGGAGTTTATTTCTGGTGATAGAAATTTATTTCTCACTATAATGTGGTTCGGATTCCACAATAAGCTGTAGGTCCCGTTGCTAGGTAACCAGCTGGTTTTTAACCACGTAAAATAAATCTAATCCTTCTGGCCAGCCCTAGGAGAGCTGTTAATCAGCTCAGTGGTCTGGTTAAACTAAGGTATACTTAACCACCAGTTTAATTCTGAATGTAACCTAAATCTCGTCGTTAAACAACGAAACGTCCAGATATGAAGTGGTACGAGAAAAAAGAAAATAATAACAGATGGAGCATCACAGAACGAAAGCAAACAAGTAAAAAATGCGCCGAGGTTTCTTCGGGGCAATCGAGTGTCCTGTACAGTGTATAATGCTGTATGAAACTCTCGGCCACGGTCCATGAAACCGTGGCCTGTGTTGTTGGCACATATAGTGTTGCCAGACGCCAGATCATGGCTACCTTTAACCTTAAATAAATTACAAACTACTGAGGCTAGAGGGCTGCAATTTGGTATGTTTGATGATTGGAGGACGGATGATCAACATACCAATTTGCAGTCCTCGAGCCTCAGTAGTTTTTAAGATCTGAGGGCGGACAGAAAATGTGTGGACAGAAAAACTACGGACGGACAGACCAATAGCCATCTCAATAGTTTTCTTTTACAGAAAACTTTAATTCAAGCAAAAGAAGTTAAGACGAAATGAAAGCGAGACATTAATGGCTTCTAACGAATGTCAGTCCTTACTTGAAAAGTCCCATCCAAAGAAGGCCCAAGTCCTCTCACTAAAGGCTCACACTTGGGAATCCGCCACTTTGGACGTGAAAAATTCGCCGAGGCGTTTAGCGCTAACTTTCCTTATAGGAAGCTCCGTCCCGCCTTCCCCGACTCCCTAGGGGTCCTCCGCGTCCCCTGAGACCCAGAGACCCTCGCTGATTTCTCTCACACTACTGGAGGCCTTGGTCATCGCGATTTCAGTTTATTTACGTAATAATAATCAGTCAGTCAACCTGCTGTAGGTACTTGACGGACAAGGAAGAAGGATTACAGATGTTAATTTTAAACGAGCGTACATGTAGTCAGCTGCACGGGAGTTGAAACGAATTGCCACCGATGGAGAAATATGGTAACTCTCTGAAGTACTAGCAGTTCCTGGATATGCAGTTTATGAATCCTTGCGCATAGACGTTTTGTAAGGAAGGCGCTGATTGGTAAACTCTTCCCTGATTTCTACATATAGTTATAGCATTATTAGTTTCGCTGATTTTATGAGATATAGCTACCAAAATACATAATTAACATGATTACTGAACATATTCGCTCATTCTGCATGTAAAATGAAAAATCACAGCTCGGTGAATAACATCCTGAAATTCGTTGTAATGAATTTGTAAAGTAATTGTGTGTGTGTGTGTGTGTGTGTGTGTGTGTGTGTGTGTGTGTGTGTGTGTGTGTGTGTGAAGGGATAAAAGTTCTCATTTCGCTCGTTATAGCATATTCTAAACGTATAAATTAGGATTTTGACTGCCATTCACATCCTTATGACCCAGTCAACTATGCTTTTGCGAGTTGGCTTGGCCTTCTTTGCTAACGGTCAGTGCACACCATTCCAAGATAAAGTTTTCATTGCATTTTCTTATATACAGTCATGACTGTATGTAAGATAACAGGACCTCATTTAAACAATGTGGTAACAGTGTGGTACCTAACCGAGATTTTTATTCAAAAGAAGTTACAAGCTTTCAAGGACTATCTGTTCCCATCTACCAGTAGCCGGACTGTGAGGATAGATTGTCCTTGAAAACTTGTAATATTTTTTGTTATCTTCTTAGATACCGTCCTATTTAAATGAGGTCCTGTTATTAATTGTATGAATGCACAGAGCAGTTGTGCAAGTGATCAAGTTTAATACATATATAATTATATATATATATATATATATATATATATATATATATATATATATATATATAAACACATATATAGGATATATATGTATATATATATACATGTGTGCATGCATGTATGTATATACAGTATGTGTGCATAATGTATACTGAACGCGATAATGTCAAGGTCTTCCCCGTACGTGGCCAAACTTACTCTTTTAACCTGCAAATCTCTATAGTTCATAGACTTTTCATGGATTCCCGAAAGTAGCAATAATGAAGCAGCTTTGTCTTTGTTAGTGCGTCATTTTACTACTGACTTGAATCTATTATTTTAGCCATATTACCCAAATGCAGTTCGATACTTCAGCGTTCCAAGTCATTTTTCCACGTTTTGATATGAATATTTTCATCACTTTTTGACCTCGTTTCAAAAAAATCATATACATCTAGGCTTTCACTTTTTCTTTCCTTACAAACACATTACATAGAATAATACAGTAATGTAATCGACTGTACATTCCATATCCAGCCTATTTTGACGTCGTGGCGATTCGTTGGTCTTTCGCTTGGCGCGCTGATATTCTTCATATATTTTTCAGTATCTGCGCAGTTTATTACCCAGCAGTCATTGACGCTAGACCTATTCTTTATCGTTCAAGATGAAATTAAATGATTGGTTGAGCGATTGAGTCTATAAGTACTACCTCTTATCACAACTGCTAAGGTCATCGGCATTGAATATGCTTGATTTATATTCTAAAAAAAAAAAAAACATAAAACGCTTAGCCTATTGATACCACATCATTCACACTTGCCCCAAATTATGCACAACTTGCTCAAATAATTATTCATAAACATTAAAATACAGAAGTAAAAGAAATAAACTGAAAATTGTTCAACGATTTTACTTTAAGAACACGATCACCAAAAAAGTGTTCTCAAAAGCCATAGAAAAGCAAAAAAAAAAAAAAGAGAAAATTTTCTTCTGGAAGTCAAATAATTCATGCTCATCTAAATTTAGGACAGGAATGTGCACATTACATTGCTCTTCATTTGCATCTCGTTCCACTTCGTAATCTCACAACAAAAGTTAAATTCCGGTGTTAATCGAAGGGTAAGCTTTTAGCCTCAGGCAGAAGCGCAAGGGAAATTAATACTTAAATCACAGGGTTAACGGCGCTGAGGTCTTATTCAAGGAGGATCGTCCGATATGCTCTTAATATTTCGATTTCTAGTTTTCCGTAAAAGAAAACTGTGGTGCCGGCTTTGTCTGTCCGTCTGCACTTTATTCTGTCCGCACTTTTTGCTGTCCTCACTATTCTGTCCGCACTTTTTGCTGTCCTCACTTTTTCTTTCAGCCCTCAGATCTTAAAAACTACCCAGGCTAGAGGTTGCAAATGTAATGTTGATCATCCATCCTCCAATCATCAAAAATACCAAATTGCAGCCCTCTAGCCTCAGTAGTTTTTATTTTATTTAAGGTTAAAGTTAGCCATAATCGTGCGTCTTGCAACGATACAGGACAGGCCACCACCCGGCCGTGGTCAAAGTTTCATTGGCCACGGCTCATACAGCATTATAGCGAGGCCACCGAAAGATAGATCTATTTTCGGTGGCCTTTTTTATAGGCTGTATAGAAAACTGTATTGTGCCGAAAAAACTTCAGCGCATTTTGTACTTGTTTAAATTGCCCACATTTACATATCATATCTCCGCTGTGCGTTACTGATATTCGTGATATTTTGATATTAATGAATGTCGTGCATTAACAAGAAATGAGGTTAAAAAAGTTAAGTATATCTTAGTTTAACTAGACCACTGAGCTCATTAACAGCTTTCCTAGGGCTGGCCCGAAGGATTAGACTTATTTTACGTGGCTAAGAACCAATTGGTTACCTAGCAACAGGACCTACAGCTTATTGTGGAATCCGAACCACATTATGACGAGAAATGAATTTCTATCACCAGAAATAAATTCCTCTAATTCTTCACTGGCCGGACGGAGACTCGAACGCTGGGCCAACAGCGTGCTAACCCAGAGCTCTAGCCACCCCTCCAAAGAAGAACTGCAATCATAACAAATATAAGAGCGATAAACCAACAAGAACAATAATTAAAATACAAAAAGATTAAAAGTCCTTTTTATGTAGCTGTTATGTGTATACTAGTACAAAAAATAAACAGTACTGCCCCTTTCGTTGGAAGGGACGTATATGAATATCAGTCTTAAGAACCTTTGCATAAAGATGCTGCCTGCAAATCTCACCAGGAGTCCATTTCCGTTTAAATCCAAGATACTCTTTTACAGGTTTTCCCCCGCGATTAGGACTGCCAGGTAAATGATGGTGCTCTACCACAGAAACAGTAACCGAGTTGGCGTCTATGACCACAACCAAAAGACCGGTTTCGAGCGTAATAATCTGTTTTGATCCTGTCGAAGTCACGTATGCAGTCAAGGATTTGTTCCCAGTCGCCCTGGGTAGAGAG
>NC_089741.1:19059098-19069098 GCF_040412425.1 Macrobrachium rosenbergii | reverse complement strand
TTCAATGAAATCACTTAAGAACTAATTTCCCTCATAAGAATAAATGACCGAACTTTCCTTAGAGTGAGATAGGCAATTACTGAATGCGAAAAATAAGGTCCAGTTCTTTCTGAGTGTCCTGCTTTTTGTCTTTCCCTTAAGAGAGAGAGAGAGAGAGAGACTAAGGTTAAAAGAAAAACTTTTCCCGAAGGTAACAGGCAATTACTGAATTCGAAAAACAAGTCCCAGTGCTATCAGAGTTTTCTTCTTTTTATCTTACCCAAGAGAGAGAGACAGACACAGAGAGAGAGAGAGAAGTCCTAGTGCTATAACTGCCGATTTAATAGGTTTTTCTACTGTACTCATCATGATCACGAAGTATCTCTGATCGCCCACATCCATCGCAGGTTGCGTTGTATTCAGTGGAGGAGACAAGCTATTTATGGTAAACTTTTATTTTAAAAATAAAAAATTGCAATGTTTATTACATCTATATACTGTATATTATATATATATATATATATATATATATATATATATATATATATATATATATATATATATATATATATATATATATATATATATACAGTATATATATAGATGTAATAAACTTCCTCACATGATGGAAATGTTTCTTGGTCCATTTCTTGAAAAATCCATTGCATGGTGGTTTACATTAGCAGATAATACGTTACCTGGTAGTTATCCAGCCGATGCTTGCAACCAGAGCGCAGAAGGATTGGGCTATCAGTCTCATCCCATATAAATGAATATATATATATATTATATATATATATATATATATATATATATATTATATATATATATATATATATATATATATATATATATATATATATATATATATATATATATACATATAATTATTACATGTGGGCTTTGGCTAATGAGTTTTTAATTACTGTAATTTATGTAGCCCTGCTTCCATAAAGACACACGTAAACTGTCAATTGAAGCTAAAAGTTACCCCCAAAAAGACAGACAATTACTTAATTGGATTAGGTCGCCAGTCAGAACTATGTATTGAATAATTGGATTATTTCTGTTAGAGATGACTTACATCAAACCCCTTCATTACCCACCTAGTCCCAACAAAGAAAAAATGTGCTGTATAGCGAGGGAATTTACATGAACCACTTAGTCAACGTCAACGGCTTGTATATTAATGGCTACCATACGAAGTTTAGTATTGGTAAAGGCTATTTCTCTTCCAAACAATGGGGTTCAGGATCCAAGGCGTGCCTGAATTTACTTACACTTGACTTTCCCTAATACCTACTTACTGCATGGGAATAGCTTGTGCAATTTCACTAGGCAATGATCCTTATTCATATCCTAGACTTCATGCAAGAAATATGGTTATACCAGGTTCCCTAGTAAATGGTGGCGGAAGGGGGTAAATGGAAAAATAAGTACAGAGGAAGAGTTACCAGCAATCAGCAGTACTTGCCAATTCTAGACTTACTGTTTGCGTGGGTTGCTTGTGCAATGCAACTGACGATCGGAATTCTCGAACAACGTGCATCGTCTATTCACTTAGCAAAAAAAAACTGACAGGAGGAAGAACAAAGACAAAGTTAGTCGGAGAGCAACGCGTGTGCTTTGTCCGACGGTGGGTCTCTCTCTCTGCCCACATCAGTCAGATCTGGCTGGCTGTTGTTTTCGTCACGAATGCTGATATGTAGCCTCCTGCAGTCTGAAAAATTGACAAAACCTCGCCGAATGCATAGAACAGGGAAAAAGGAAGCTTAAGACCACCTTCACTAGAGGTGACTTGGTGAAAACCCTCCCTGTGGGTTAGGTCCTTAATGTTAACCTATCCGCAACTAAAGGACGTTACTTTTTTTTAAAACACAGTCTACCTCCCTACCCGCGTTCTTCTAGCTTCGACAGAGACGCTGTCCTGTCTTGTTAGAATAATATCCCTACCAAAATAATGCAGAGGGGCGTACAGCAGAATATTTACAAAATATATATGTATATATATATATATATATATATATATATATATATATATATTATATTATATTTTTATAAATATTTACGCTGTTCGCCCTCGAACATTTAGGGATAGTAATATCAGCCTGATCAAGACAGGGAAATTGCTTTGTCCCACGCTGGGAGCAGCTCAGTTCAAACTAACGTCCGTTGAAAAAAGATAAGTAGCATTTAGCCATTTTTCCCCTATAGGAAAATTCCCATATCAGCCTTAAAAATAGGTGGTCCTAAGGTCCCTTTTTCCTTTCTACCTGTCTTTGGGCGAATGTTTTTAACAAGAACTGCGGACGCCTGGGGTGACTGTTTTGACCCAGCACTGGTCAGACAAGAGAGAGAAACTAGCCGCCGTCTCGAGCAGACGTCTGGAAGGTGGCCCTGTCCCCGCCTTTGTCTATTATTTTATTAGTGAATGGTGGAGCAAGAAACACTACTCAACTTCATCACGTCCGTTGTAATGCGCGCCAACGCTTCGTCCTTAAGGTAGAGTCTGTGTGCTGTTCGAAACTTCGTCCATTCTTTTAACATCTTTTTCTGTATTTCAAAATTTTCTTTGTTTCATTCTCCGGCCACCATTGAAGGTAATCGCTTGTACGAAGTCTAGATTAAGCCAAATTATTATATTGTTAGCTTCATCCCCTTTACTCCAGTAAAAAATACTAGGATATAGGCTAAGCAAATCATTTTAAGTTTCGATGCTTTTTATGCCTAGCGTCCGAATGTTCGGAAGAACCGTTGCGTTTAAAATCAAATTCATGTCAAATATTCTTTGTTAAGGTTAATAACCCTTAACTGGCGACCTTTGGCTAATTAACGACTGTCTTTGAGGTTAACTTTTGGCTTCAAGTGGCAGGTTACGTGCATTCTTGTTTTGCAGGGCCGTGAAAATTACGTAAATTGAATAATACATGATCAGCCAAGACCCTGCACGTAACATTGGCGACCCTGCGTAGAATCTAAAGTAAATTTTAGATAAAGAATCTGGAGAAAAGGAAATTAAAATTACATTAATTCCAAAGATAAAAGTCAGATATTGAATTCCATTTCAATCTTCCAAACAAAGAACGAGGCATAATAATAAGCAGTAAAGAGAATAGTTATAATAACAGGTAGTGAGAATTAGCCGTAGGTAGGAAGGGTGCGACTCGAGAGCAGAGCGAATCACAATTTGTGTCGTTACTAAGGCCGAGAAAAGCGGAGCCCATTTCATATACACAAAGTAATGTACTAATCGCGTCGGCAATTCCGATCGTCGTGGTTCATATAGCGGGAATCATTCAAAAACCGTGCCAGTGAAGTAGCGAATGAACGGAAGTAGTAATTGTATCATAAAATACATTTTCAGTAAAGTAAATTTGGTCCGTTCCGAATCACGCAAATCTATTCCATTGTTTGCTGAGGATGTTTCACCGCGAGAGTACGATAACAAAAGACAAAGTTGTTTGGTAATTTAGTTTTCCATCCGTAATGTAAAACGCTATGCATGATTGGTATATTTAAAGTAAAATCGGGATACCTGCATTTGTTTCATTTGTTGTTTGAATTTGTGCTAAAAAGAAAATACCCGCCATTTTGGATTCCTCCGCCATGTTTGCGTGGTTGTTTTGAATTTGTTTGAACTAGAGGACCGGCCATTTTGGTGTTCCTTCGCGCCGCCCAAGGTTTTGAAATTTAGGCCTAACGGGACCTGGCCGCCATTTGAAGACCCGTGTTATTGTCATCCGCTGTTGTGACCAGACTCTGCCCGAGCCACTCTTGGGTCATTTTTTTTTTTTTTTCGTAGCGAACCCACCTCGCAATATCTTAGCTAGACAGACTTCGATAGACAAAACCAAAAGATAATCTAGGCAGGGAAAGATAGGCCTTAGTTAGGAGTAATACCATAACAAGTTCCTATACAAATACATGCTGTAAGAATCATATAAAAAGAATTTAAAATTGTAGCTAAAAGTCTTGTGACGTCGCATCGGCTCCCAGGAAAATTACGATGATAAAGCAAAATCCCTAAGGAAGCCAAGACGACGCATCTATCTGATTTTATTAAGATCCATGCCATTGTGCATTTATAAGATCTTTGCTTTACATGTTCTCAAGCAGCAAGAAATTAGCTGATTGAAAATCTCTCTCTCTCTCTCTCTCTCTCTCTCTCTCTCTCGTCATTCAAGTAAGCATTCCTAACCTAAGTGTACGTGACCCTCTTCAAAGGAAGAACGGCCGACACTAGGCTAATTAATTCGAATACAGTAACCCAAATAAAAGAAACACCTCTGTCCCACAACAGATGAGGACAAGTTAAGAGTAATTACAATGCAGTGATAAACTGTCGGTCACGAGTGAGGCCTGCTATCCAGACCAAAGCAAACAGTAGTTTTTCACCCTCTGAAAGAAGAAGGGGTTAGCACTGGGTACTGGGACCAGCCACTCACGAGGATCTTTAAAGAAAAACCCAAATTCACTTTATTCCACAGTGCCAATAATTTGCAGCACTGTCATCACTTGAATAGCTTACTTCTCTCTCTCTCTCTCTCTCTCTCTCTCTCTCTCTCTCTCTCTCTCTCTCTCTCTCTCTCTCTCTCTCTCTTTACCTTCCCTTTCTCTCTCATTCGATTGTTGCACTCTGCAGGGGGTGTAGAGTGCCTTTCCTCCCATATAGCCTAGTTGGACTCCAGTAGAGGGTCCCTAGGAACACATTGGCACCATAAGTGCCACTAAAGAAAACAAAAGGGAACACAGAAGAGAAAGTTCTTCTGGGACCTAACCTGCACTAGTGCCTAGGGATACTGAGTGCCACCAATGTGACCTGTACACGGCACACCCAAACTACAGTGCCACCTTTTGAAAGGGTGTCACGTCCCTGAAGAGACACTTCCTCGCTGCCCAAGTACGCCCAGTCGACCCGGTTAGATGCCCTTCCCCACCAGAACCATGGCAGCAGAGCATTATAAAACCTTCCTGGGGCTGGGGACGGCGGCAGGTCTCACCGGCTCGGAACTTACCACCTGGGTTAAGGAGCAAGTGGACGACTTGGCCAAGCGGGAGAAGGAAGAAAGACTCGAGCAGAGGAAGTATGAAGCCAAGCAGAGGAGGTATGAAGAAGAACAGAGGGCGTATGAAGCCGAGCAAAGGCAATTAGAAGAGGAAAGAGAAGAAAGAAGAAGACAGCATGAGTTAGCCTGCAAGGAAACTGAGTTAGCCCTAAAGGAGAAGGAGCTCGAGCTTGAGAGAGCGAAAATGGAGAATGCCGAAGCTATGGCTAGCCATCAAGCCTCCAGTCCTACACCTGCTGCATCAAACGCTCCAATTTCGAGCATCAATTCCCTAGTCCCCAAGTGGACTGAGGACGAGCCAGAAGCATGGCTGGAGGAGATCGAGGCTCTTTTCGATAACTACAGCACCACGGAGACGGAGAGAGCCTTAATACTAGCCAAGCATATAGAGGGAAAGCCAAGGCAGCGCTTAAGCTCACTGGAGAAGAGCCAGAGAGGTAACATGGCAGAAGTTCGTAGAGTCATTACAAAGGCCTACGAGATAACCCCAGAAAAATGGAGACAACGGTTCCGAGGTCTTGCCAAGGAAGTCGGCTGGTCTTGGACGGAATGGGCATGTCACAAAACCCAGTCCGGTATGCGCTGGTTCGACTCCTTGGCCTGCACGACGTTTGAGGATCTTTTCAATCGGACCATGCTAGAAGACCTTTTCCAATGTGTGCCAGGGCCCCTTGCTGTATATCTTAACGATAAACAGCCCTCCACACTTATGGAAGCTTGTCGCATGGCTGATTTGTGGGAAACCTTCAATCAGTCACATAGCACCTCTCAGAAGCGAATCATCCCTCCGGCCTACCTCTCGAACTCCACTCGCACGAAGAATGGACTGCCTAGCAAGACCCTGTGCAACTATTGCAAGAAGGGGGGCCACGCTGAAGCTGAGTGCCGATACAAACTCGGCACTAATAAGCAGCCTAACCCTACCAGCCAGAACTCCGCTCCCGATTCATCCGCTCAGCCCTCTCCTCCAACAGTTACTGCAGGCCACCGAGCCCATCCAAAAGGCCCGTGCAAATCCTGTGGGGCTGCTAGCCACTACAATGCTGGATCTCCGGCCTGTCCACATCATGTCCCCACCACCAAATTTGTCAACCTAATCAGCACTTCATTTTCTGCTGCTGGTCCGCACCGGATCCTTTACCCCCGAGAGACTGGAAACCCAGTTCATCTCGGTGGCCCTCTTCAGAGCACTAGCCTGCCAGTGACCCTTCCGGTCACAGTAGACACTGCGGCAGACATTAGCCTGATCACTAGGGCCCAAGTGCCAGCCGGTGCCATGGTTGACAAAGAAACGCGGTGGGAATTGAAGTGGATAGAGGGCCACACCATTACCGTTCCTACGGTCCAACTCCAGGTTATGACACCTTGGGGCACGATACCCCACCGCCTCGGCGTGGTAGGTGGAATTCGGCCCGGAGTGGCCTTCTTGTTGGGTCGGGATCTTCTCTGCGGAAGCCCGTTACCAACGCCACTTCGCAGCCGCGTTACCTCCTCCACAGAGGCCACATGTAAAACTCTCGGTAAGGTCAAACCCCCACCGTCCGCCCACCAAAGTGGTCCGCGGAAGGGGCATAAACCAAATTATTTCCGGCCCAGCCCTCTCCAATCACGAAGGGCTGGCCCACCAAGAGGTCCTCCCTCTCCCCGAAGAGAGATTCAGGAGGAGCAGTACCACTGGGACGTGCAAGTGGGCAGACCACTCCACAAATTGGGAGGGCTGCCCAAGCAAGCGACGCCCAGCGGACGCCCCCGAACAAAATTCTAGGAGAGGCTACGATCTCCCGCTGGGGCAGGAATCTCTGCCGCAGCCAAATCCAAGTCATCCGCGAGGTATTGCACCCCCGGACCCCTTGTCAGGCATGCCTGACCCTCAACTGCTGCCAGTGCCACTTGCGAGCACTGAGCAGTGCCAGACTCCGTCCGCCACGGACGTTGAGCTACCAATGGAAAAGGCCCCCATGCCGGGTCTAAATCATGAGGCGAATCCTCCTCTGGGAGATTTAGGATTCCTCATGCAGTTGATCATCACGACTGGAGAGCCTCCAGCACCCGAAACTTCTTCTTTGCAAAATTTGACTCCAGGGGATGAACTCCTGGAGGATCAAAATGGTACCCCTTCCTTGGAAGACCAGGAACTGGCATCCTCGGACGCAGAAGTCGAGATCGCTCTCGCTCCGGTTGTCGCAGCAGCCGGAGTAGGGAGTCCTCCCGCAGCTTTTGCAGTTGCCCCTGACTTCGCGCCCGCTAGCCCTTCTGGCCTGTCCCCGGAGTCGGTGCTCTCATCACCTCCTAGGCCAGCTACTGATAGCCCTTGGAGGAACCCGAAGAAGAAGAAGAAGGGGCGGAAGAGAGTCCAGTAGTTGCCGAGCTATAAGCTCATCCTGGCACTAGTGCCCTCTCGGCACAGTGCCCTAACATCTAAGAGTGATCCTGGCCCCTTGCCCAGAGAAGGTAGCCAGTGTGATCTCTTCCTTTTACTTGTACCTAGCCTAGGCCGCCTTAAAGTAAGGTACATCAATTTAGTAACCTTGTTCCTTTCACTTACCACCGAGCCGCAGTAATCACGTAAGTAGCCTAACTAATTTCAGTAATCTTAACTATTGTGAACCGAGCCACGATGCTCAGGACACGCATGGCTTAAGACCTCTGTGAGGCACCCATTTATCATATGAGGCAACCCTCATGAATTAACTAGTAATTTTTAATTGTATTAAACATAAACCATGTTGTAATTTAGTTAGAATACTAACTCTTATGTTGGTGCTACGGTCGGGTTAGGATAGGTTAGGCTAGGGAATATCATAGAATGTACCACTAGGCTAGGTCTAAAACACATCATGATTGAAGGAGGTAGCCTATAATAACCGTAAGCACCTTCTAGTACTATTAGAATTAGGTAAAGTAGTGATTATAGCTCGTGTCCTATCTAGGGTTCGGTAGTTCTGTAGCTAGGTAGGGTAACCAGGACTAATCTGCTCATGGGAAGGAGAGTAACCTACGAGAGGCGAACAGCTTGCTTAGTATAGACCTTCACGCCTGAAAAGGGAGTGAAGGCCCTCTTAAACGGGGGAGCTTTTATAAATATTTACGCTGTTTGCCCTCGAACATTTAGGGATAGTAATATCAGCCTGATGAAGACAGGGAAATTGCTTTGTCCCACGCTGGGAGCAGCTCAGTTCAAACTAACGTCCGTTGAAAAAAGATAAGTAGCATTTAGCCATTTTTCCCCTATAGGAAAATTCCCATATCAGCCTTAAAAATAGGTGGTCCTAAGGTCCCTTTTTCCTTTCTACCTGTCTTTGGGCGAATGTTTTTAACAAGAACTGCGGACGCCTGGGGTGACTGTTTTGACCCAGCACTGGTCAGACAAGAGAGAGAGAAACTAGCCGCCGTCTCGAGCAGACGTCTGGAAGGTGGCCCTGTCCCCGCCTTTGTCTATTATTTTATTAGTGAATGGTGGAGCAAGAAACACTACACAACTTCATCACGTCCGTTGTAATGCGCGCCAACGCTTCGTCCCTAAGGTAGAGTCTGTGTGCTGTTCGAAACTTCGTCCATTCTTTTAACATCTTTTTCTGTATTTCAAAATTTTCTTTGTTTCATTCTCCGGCCACCATTGAAGGTAATCGCTTGTACGAAGTCTAGATTAAGCCAAATTATTATATTGTTAGCTTCATCCCCTTTACTCCAGTAAAAAATACTAGGATATAGGCTAAGCAAATCATTTTAAGTTTCGATGCTTTTTATGCCTAGCGTCCGAATGTTTGGAAGAACCGTTGCGTTTAAAATCAAATTCATCTCAAATATTCTTTGTTAAGGTTAATAACCCTTAACTGGCAACCTTTGGCTAATTAACGACTGTCTTTGAGGTTAACTTTTGGCTTCAAGTGGCAGGTTACGTGCATTCTTGTTTTGCAGGGCCGTGAAAATTACGTAAATGGAATAATACATGATCAGTCAAGACCCTGCACATAACAATATATATATATATATATATATATATATATATATATATATATATATATATATATATATATATATATATATATATAAATGTATATATATGCATATGCATGTATATATATATATATATATATATATATATATATATATATATATATATATATATATATACATACTGTATACATAAAAGCTCCATGTATAAGTAAATACTGTACTTACACTATTTTGCAACTTCATTATAACGCGATTCCCTCCTACTCAGGGGTGATATCCCATTTCTCTCTCTCTCTCTCTCTCTCTCTCTCTCTCTCTCTCTCTCTCTCTCTCTCTCTCTCTCTCTCGTTAAAAGTTTCATTAGATAATGGTGTCTTGGGGAACAAAATGCTCCTGATCCTTTTGTTTTCTCTTTGCATCACGGAAAGCAAAGACACCAAACTTCCCTTGCCTGGGCTTAAAATAATTACCTCTTTTCTTTTTGATGCCGCTTTTGGCAACAAGTTTAGCCTCAGCTTGTATTAGGAATATATATATATATATATATATATATATATATATATATATATATATATATATATATATATATATATATATATATATATTATTATATATATATATATTCATGATGTTGCCTTGTAATATGTATTTCATCCTATAGTTTTGATATATTTACTCTTCTATTTATCTTGTGTTATGTGTAATAATAGTAATTGTTGAAATGTCGTATGTAGTGTAATGTCAGATCTCAAAAGAGCTAGTGATTTAGATAACTTAACAGTGTAATTTAGAATTAATAATACATTTTTGATAGTAACGTAGTATGTGCACAACACGTGTGTTTCGTAGCGAATGGCCTCTTTCACTTCAGTTGTCATCAGTTCAGATAAGAGAGCGCTTCGTTTTAATTCATGTGTTGACAGGTCAGGAATAGCAATCAAGTCGTGTTAAGATTTCTGTAAAAGCTTTGTCCCATACGAGAAGAAGACGAATGATTT
>NC_089741.1:19009098-19054098 GCF_040412425.1 Macrobrachium rosenbergii | reverse complement strand
AGTAGTAAGTGGTACGAACACCAACCTGAGGGAGTGATAGAAAATGATCAGGCAAAGATCCTCTGGGACTATGGTATCAGAACAGATAGGGTGATGCATGCCAATAGACCAGACGTGATGTTGATTGGCAAAATCAAGAAAAAAGTATCACTCATTGATGTGGCAATACCATGGGACACCAGAGTAGATGAGAAAGAAGGAGAAAAAATTGATGAGTATCAAGACCTGAAAATCGAAATTAGAAGGATATGGGATATGCCAGTGGAAATTGTACCCATAATCATAGGAACACTAGGCATGATCCCAAGATCACTGAAAAGGAATCTGGAAAAACTAGATGCCGGAGTAGTTCCTGGACTCATGCAAAAGAGTGTGGTACTAGAAACAGCGCACATAGTGAGAAAAGTGATGGACTCCTAAGGAGGCAGGGTGCAACCCGGAACCCCACACTATAAAAACCACCCAGTCGAATAGGATGACTGTGATAGACCAAAAAAAAAGATAAAAAAAAATAATAATAATAATAATAATAATAATAATAATAATAATAATAATAATAATAATAATAATAATGTATTTTGGTACAGATGTTTCACTATTTTTTCAAACATATTAAGCGAATAAGGGTAATAAATTCAGGAGACGAAAAAATTTTTATTTCAAAAAGGAATCGGTCTAATACATCATTAAATTCGATGACGTGCGTGTAATACATTTAACATTTTAAAGAATCTTAAATACAAATCATACAAATGCACAGACTGAAAAAGTGCCACTACAAGTGCCAACCTAGTGCCAATATTATGAATTAAAAAACCATTTCTATTTGCCTCCTTATTTTGAATGTAATTTTTTGTACTCACCTATGAATCTGTTGGCAAATGAACATATGATAATGGGTATGAGTACAGCCGCATAATTAGTGTATAGAAATTTGCAACAGACATTATGAGTCCAGTGTTAGCAACAAGGAGTCTCAGGAAGACCCGTAAAGTTAACAGGTAGAGCGGGCATAGAGTATGTCCACAATATAATGAGGCATATATATATATATATATATATATATATATATATATATATATATATATATATATATATATATATATATATATATATATATATATATATATATATATATATATATAATGTGTGTATGTATATATATACATATATATATATATATATATGTATGTTATACTTAATCTTATTATTATGTATAACGAAGGCTACAATGATCAGATTTAATAGTTGGTATAAAAAGTGGAGCATTTTTATTCTTACAAAAACGTTAACCGGCATGACAAGTTTGTGTTTTCGTCATACCTCAACATCAACAGGTTTTATAAGACAGAAAGGTAATGTTTTGCCTGGTCTTATTGTGTAAAAATTAAATGGCATAATAAATAAATCTCTTCTGAGACCTTAAACTGCCTTTTTTTTATTTCTAAGGATTCTGGGGTTTCAGGATAACTAACTGCAAGTATCAAACTTTACAAACATGTACACACAAGAGATTTGTCTCTTCAAAAGAAGGATATGCTTCTTTATGATTAGTCGACGAGATCTCCGATCTGGAAACCGAGTTGGTCGAGGACTTTGAAGTGCTTTATTTCAGGTGTTTCTCGAGTTCGCGCTTCTTTGGGCCGAAGTTTGAGTTGGACATTTCTGATGTAAGTTGTCCGATCATTTTCAGCTTCTTTGGATTCAGTTTATGCACAAATTAGAACTTCTTTAGGACAATTGGAATTAGTCGCAAAATATGCTGGCATTTCAGTGGGATGATTTTTTTTATAAATTAATACTTATCTAAACTCAGTAGCTTTACAAGCTTTAAGTCCTTGAAATTTATTCAGTTTACAAGTTCAGAACTTCCCTGTCTCCTGTTGCTTAATGAAGCATCATTTTTTTTTTTTACTGAAATATTTTGTAAGTTATAACTTTGGATTTAGTTTTGGACTATCTGGATCTGTAATGGCCATTTTTCCTTCCAATAATGGTAATGACAGTAATCCCACTAGACTTTTCTTTTGTAAGATGCGTAAGACTGCTTCTCAGATGCACTTTATTGTGGCAACATTATCGAAATAGATCAACACACACATCAACTCACGCTTTTTTAAACTTTATTATGGTGCAACCCACCGAAACGTTTCATGAGCTTATGTTCCCTTTTAAGAGGTTGATTTTCTTCAGACTTTACCGGGTTGTATGTTGAGCTCTTATCTATTTCCGAATACTTTTGGAATTCAATTTCATTTTCAATTTTAAGTGTGAAGAAACGGTAGTCTGCACATGCCGTGATAAATTGCTTCTTCGGTAACCAGTTGCCGCCGCAGAGAGGGTACATGTTTTCGTCCCCATCCGGTTTCTTGATATTATATCAAAATGATCTTTTTCATGAAACATCAAACCCATCTCATATTTCATGACACATCTGACTAATCTCCCATTTCATGAATCCCATTTATCTCACATGTCATGAAATATCAGTTTCCCATTTCACGAAACATCTTACTAATATCTCATTGCATGAAATATCCCCATGACTCATATTTTAAAAATGAACTGGTTTCCCATGTCATTTAACATCATACTAATCTCCCATATCATGTAACCTCTCACTAATTTGTCATTTCATCAAACAACTGACAAATCTCTCGTGAAGCTTTTTGTTACCTCACATTTAATTAAGTATTACGCTAAACCCTCCTTAGGGCGTTAGTGCCGTCAGTTTACTTCACATAGTGCACTGTAGACATTACTTAAGATTCTTTGCAGCGTCCCCGTGGTACCTAGCTGCAACCTCTTTCATTGCTTTGACTGTACTTCTGTTCATATGTTCTTTCTTCCATCTGACTTTCCACCCTCTCTAACATTTGTTTCATAGTGCAGCTATGAGGGTTTCCTCCTGCTACACCTTTCAAACCTTATGTCAATTTCCCTTTCAGAGCAGAATGACCTCATAGGCCCCAGTACTTGGCCTTTGGCCTAAATTCTAAATTCCAATTCCAGTTATACTAAACTCAAATTCCTTTGAGATGTTCACTTCAGTGGTCACGTAAGCAGATCGAAAAGTATGAACATTCGATGGATTTAATGAATCTCCTGTAGCAAGTAAAGTGTCTTGTGATTCGTCGTCCTCGCCCTCACGAAACCCGTCAGGTTCGAGGGGCGTCCTCGAGGCTGGCGAACTTGTACCTGCAGGGCCACTTGGCGTCGATGTCGTGGATGGGTATGATCTCCTCCGAGGGCGTCTCGTCCTCCAGCATGTTTCGAATCTGCAAAAAACGAATCTTGATGTTAGAAAAGCGTATAATTGACATTAGTGACTGACTTATCTTTAGGAAGCTAGTACTTGAAACGAGAGATGTAACAGTGACCAATTGACGCTCTTGAACAGATGCTTATGTTCTGTTGAAAGTTTCCCACTCAGCTGCCCAACTTCTTCAACTTTACCCTAACAAAGTTCCTGGCTTTGGCTACAAAAATCAGGGTTTTAACTACAGTGACAGCGCTGTCGTTGTATAAAACTTTAGTTAAGGCGCATTAACTACCTAATATTTAGGAAAATCTCGTATTTGATTGTTGACTGCCTTTTATTAAGAATACCTAGAATTATACCTCAACCTAAATGGAGGGGCCGCCTTGCGTGAAACAGAATCAGGTAATTAATATTGAAGTAATTATTCCTATGCTTAGAAATATTAGGTAATTTTTTTTTTAAGTACCTGTGATGTTTAGGAAAACCTGGTACTTATTTGCAGCGATTGCTTTATGTATATATTTATGCTATTTATGTAATTGGCTACGTATGAAGGTCATATTACATAAAAAGATTCTCCTTATAATTAGTGATTTCTAATTAAAATATTTACTTGATAACTTGAAGTGA
Organism: Macrobrachium rosenbergii; assembly: GCF_040412425.1. Classification (NCBI taxonomy): domain Eukaryota; kingdom Metazoa; phylum Arthropoda; class Malacostraca; order Decapoda; family Palaemonidae; genus Macrobrachium; species Macrobrachium rosenbergii. Next base: position 19,050,206 of record NC_089741.1, on the reverse strand, counting down.
CTACTGAGACACTGAAAAGTAAACCACATTATTTATTTTAGGTTTATCTTTTGACTTCTTAAGACAAGATTTGGAAATGGGTATGTAGTGGCACTTAGGGATCATCAACTTCTGTATTGTTATTGGAAATTAGTGAGTTTGCCCCTCTCTCTCTCTCTCTCTCTCTCTCTCTCTCTCTCTCTCTCTCTCTCTCTCTCTCTCTCTCTCTCACACACACACACACACAAAGTTTGGTTTAATACTGATAAGATACATGCCGCTTCGACGTTAGGGACTGTCAGTGGAATTTAAATTCTCATGGAGAAAGAAAATAAGAACAGATGAAATGACAATTCACAGGTGAGAAGTTCAGAATACAATGGATTCAGATCCTTTAAAAGACTACACTACTGAATGCCGACTGACGTGTTGAGAATTTCAGGATTACGAAAATCAGCTGACGTCTGATGTGATCTGAGACGTGGTATTGATCATAGAGGAAAGGTTGTCATAAATCTCATAACAGTATTTTCTTCAACTGGTGAAAATTAGTAGTCTAAAGAAACGAGTGGTGGTTGCTAGAAGGCTACAAAACGATTGGTGATTGTTAAGGCTACAGAAACGAGTTGTGATTGTTAGAAGGCTACAAAAACGGTTGGTGATTGTTAGAATGCTACAGAAACGATAGGTGATTGTTAGAAGGCTACAGAAACGATTGGTGATTGTTAGAAGGCTACAGAAACGATTGGTGATTGTTAGAAGGCGACAGAAACGATTGGTGATAGAAGGCGACAGAAACGATTGGTGATTGTTAGAAAGCTACAGAAACGACTGATGATTGTTAGAAGGCGACAGAAACGATTGGTATGATTGGTGATTGTTAGAAGGCGACAGAAACGATTGGTGATAGAAGGCGACAGAAACGATTGATGATTGTTAGAAGGCGACAGAAACGATTGGTGATTGTTAGAAGGCTACAGAAACGATTGGTGATTGTTAGAAGGCTACAGAAACGTTTGGTGATTGTTAGAAGGCTACAGAAATTGTTGGTGATTGTTAGAAGGCTACAGAAACGATTGGTGATTGTTAGAAGGCTACAGAAACGATTGGTGATTGTTAGAAGGCTACAGAAACCATTGGTGATTGTTATAAGGCTACAGAAACCATTGGTGATTGTTAGAAGGCTACAGAAACGATTGGTGATTGTTAGAAGGCTACAGAAACGATTGGTGATTGTTAGAAGGCTACAGAAACCATTGGTGATTGTTATAAGGCTACAGAAACCATTGGTGATTGTTAGAAGGCTACAGAAACAATCAGTGAAACTTGTCAGCTTTAGAAACGTTAAATAAACATTTGCAGTTTACGGAAATGTTGAACGAAAATTGGTGTGTATAAATGACTGATGAGCAATGTAACGTCAAAAAACATCACTGGGAGCTGGTCATCTACGGTAAAGACCAGAGAAAATATGTTATATGTGAAAAGTATAGGGGAAAATTAGTCGTTCACAGAAAAAGGTCAATGAAAGTTTACTTAGTCGTCCGCAGAAAAATATCAATGAAAGTTTACTTAGTAGTCCAGAGAAAAAGATCAATAAAAAGTTTACCTAGTCGTCCACTGTAAAAGATCAATGAGAATTTACCATGTGCAGCGACATGAGCGTCCCCAGAGACAATCAATGAAAATTAGTCGTCCGCAACAACGATCTGAGGAAGTCGTTCGTTTACAGAAACAATATTATAATAATAATTTCGGAAGGAAATTCAGATTAACCATCTGTGATTTTTTCTCTTCTGAAAATAACAGTTGTTTATTTATGCAATGAAGCTTAACTAAACTGTGTTCTTTTTTAGCAGTTATTGATAATCTGTGGTAGGAAAACGTACATTTAACATAGTTTTGATTAGCTGTTTCGTGACGCTCTGTAAGAGTAATGAGAAATAGAAGTATAGCTTATTTGTTCGTCTAAATACACAAGAAGAGGGACGGCACAAATTATACTTTACCTGTTTATTTCTCTCTAAATTGGTCAGTAAATTTTTTCTGATAAAAAAAAAACTAGCTGTGTATCTGAATACGGAGAACATTGTGCAAAACCTTCCCCGTTGCGACAGCCTTAATGCGAACGTCCACACCTCGTCCCAGTTGACAGGTCTCCATAACAGAGAGCAAATGCAATTATTCCAAAATTCAAAGGAAGCCTTGATCATATCGACGTGACCTCAGAGGAACGAACGCCTCCGGTATCAAAATAGCTCTCGACCTTCCTCCCGCATTTCAAAATGCAATACATTGGAGACACGGGGATTGCACGAGTTCAAACACTTTACAAACTAATAGGGGTCGCTTTTATTTTGAGCGTTGTGGGAATAACAGCACTGGGTCTGTTGCAACCTTTGTCGGTGGTGGAGGTTGCTTTCATACATTCGATATATGTTTAAAAAAATGGCTAAAGATAGCCTTTGTACCTTAAATATTTGCAGAGAGAGAGAATATTTAAAGATAGCTTTCATGCCTTCAGTAGTTGCAAGGTATGTAGTCAAAGACAGATTTCTTAATTTCAGTTTTAGCTGAAGACTGTGTTAAAGATAGCTTTCAGTAGTTTTCAATATTTCCGCGCAATTTTGAGGTAAAGCAGACGTGAATACGACGAAAAAAAGAGAGACTGGGATTTTAAGAAGTATAGTAACAGGGTTTTGATACATTTTTTCGTAAAAAAAAAAAAGCAATTGCTTGTCCATTTTATTCATCTTCGTTTTCGTTTTACAGGTGATTTTGTGAATTGACAGAAGACAGAATCAGAGGCATTTGATTCCAAATTCAATGGACTGATTCTTCCTCTACGTGATTTACAGGTATGTGTATTATTTAGTATAATCCATGGGTTGCAATTTAAATGTATCGGCCAATCGGAAGCAAAATAATGATATCGGCTGTGAATATTTACCGTCAGCTCCAAAAAACAGACTTGATAGTAACCACGGTGTCTTATAACTGTGCATTCAGTAAGAAAAGCTTTTTACAACACGTGTCTCTTTCGTTTAACCATATTATTCGAAATCATGTGACTCTTAAGGTTATGATAGATAACGTTGACAAAAATCTATCGTTTTCAAAGACAAATTATGCATTGGTAAGTGTGCTTTTATTATGCCCCAAGTTAATAAGATATTCCTTAAAAAATAAGCCACGGTTTACGTTTTGTTCACCTTGAACTTCATAAAAGGGTAGTAGTTGTGGAGGTACTGCCGACAGTGGAAATGGTGGGAGTAGTAGTAATAGTGTTTATAAATGCAAGTAGTGACAACACAGTGGTAGTAGCAGTCATATTAGTAATAATTTTATATTAGTAGTCGTAGTAGCAATGATCATATGTCTCAGTAGTAACAGCAGTAATAGCAGTAGTAGTAAAAGTAGTAATGATTTTATGCTACTAGTGTTAGCAGCAGCAGCATCAGAAGCAACGATCAAGTATAAAGAATGACACTGGAGAAAGTGAATCTGGGGATAGTTACCTCTTGGACTCTTGAGAAGACTCGAAGTAAATTAAGTCCTGCCAGTTTCTTCAGATCTTTAATGGTCCAGGAAGGATCTTTTAGGAGTTCTGCGAAAAGTTCCGGGTACTTGGAGACGTCCTCCAGCCCCGCCGGAGTCCTGCAAGAGACAGAAAATAAAAAAATGGACATACGTTAATGGGAAAACGCCTTCGTGAAGTTTTCATCAATTCTTTGAGACTGTTCGGTTTCTTTATTGGTTTCTTCAAGGAAACCAATCATTGGAAAATGTGCCTCTAAATTCCAAGTGAATTTCTGGAGATTACTTTTTTTTACCATACTCGCAAACTTTTAGCTAATCGAGAATTAGAAGTTTTTTTATGATAAATTTCTCTTTGCCATATAATGCATTTTTTTGGCATAAAGTGATTTATGTTCGGTTCGAAAATAGTTCTAAAGATTGCTTGAATTTCATATTTATCTTTATTGCAACATTAAAATAAAAAATTTTCATATCTTTGGAGAGTACTCTTTGGCAAGGCGTTAAATTTTTTAGCTGGACATAAACTACAAAAACGGGGCAGCTATTCGAAGTGGACTAAGAAATACGCCTAAGACATATTTTATTACTTCTACATTTTTTACAGTGTCACCTGGTTTGGGCCCTTTTTCAGTAAATTTGTCAGTTTTTCTGACTGAATATACATTTCATTCGACAGCGTGTCATTCTCTGAAAACTCAAAAACTTTTCTTGTATTTTTTTAGGCACAAAATTCGACCCTCCCCTAACAACCACCCCCTTACAAAAAAACTGAAAACGCTTCTTTTCTTGTATTTTTAGGCACAAAATTCGACCCTCCCCTTACAACGGGCCCCCACTTATAAAACAAAAATTAAAAAAATTCCTATCGTATTTTTAGGCACTAAATTCGACCCCTCCTTAACAAACAGCTTCCTCCCACCCACCTCTTCAAAAAAAAAAAAAAAAAAAAAAAAAAAAACCCCACATTCACATATTTGCACATCTGGATGACGGGAGTCATTCGCTTAGCTCCTCTCCTCCGAATCGATTTCAAGTCAAATACGACTTCCAGTAACCCGAGAATAACTCGATGAGAAGCAACAGTTGGCTATTGGACCTTCCTATTCCCACAAGAATTTGGCCTCTTTCCGCCGATATTATGGGTTTCCCATATGAGCATATCTTTTCCATAAGCCTCCCAGGATGAACTGGTACTTTTACCACGAGCCTCTCTCTCTCTCTCTCTCTCTCATTTTATATATATATATATATATATATATATATATATATATATATATATATATATATGTGTGTGTGTGTGTGTGTGTGTGTGTGTGTTTGTGTGTGTGTGTGTGTGTGTTTATACATACAAGTATTATATTCCACATGCTTTTGCAACTTTTTAGGTGGGGTGGCGCCAGAAGTTAGGAAAGCCCTCCGGTTCTAAGTAAGGCTTTCGAGACATGGCTATAGGACCATACAGTTTCTGGAAACTAGTTTTGACACTGGTACTCGTATTCATAGCTGGATGGACTGACTGGTGTGCAGCGGTCCTGGTTCAAACCAAAGGCCTTGTGAATACGAGCAGTCTGCCTAACCCAGCCTTACATAGTGGCCTCAGTTATTTGAGGGTGGCACGGCTTGTTCCCCTCGAAGACAGAAGTCAACACAGTTTGATCAGTGTAACACGACATTCCACTTCGATCAGAACGGACATAAATCAAAATTGTCATTTGTCTGCCTCTTCAAATTCCGTGAACCCATGCGTGATTTTTCATATTTTGGCAAGTTCTTGGTCGGTGTTTTGGAAAGGCCAGTGATCTTAAATAACATTTTGATGTGTTCAGCATTAAGGCTTGAAAACTACCGGATAAATAGACATTCAGCTGCAGAAATGACTTTTAGATGAATCAGAAATTAAACCTTTCCAGGGTGCCAACTCATCACAGCAGTTGGCAGTTTTAAAATGTCCCAAAGGAGCGATTGCAAAATGGGTGTCATATAATTTTTGTAATCTATCTATCAGAAAATCTGTCCGTTTGAAAATGATCTGATATTGACATAACAGAGAAATTTTTAATTAAAAGAATATGCCATCTCGGTCTCCTTTGGTGGGAATACCAAAAGTTTGGGCTATATGTTGTCTTAATTATTTCCTTTGAAAAATGACTTACAGAGAAGAAATTAATAGCATTAATTTCAAGGACTGGAGACCATTACCAAAATGGTGAAAGGTTTACTCATAATCACTTAAAAGATATGTCAATAATTGAAACAAATTAGATGCTGAACAAATGTAATATCAAAAGTATTCACATTGATAACAGCCGCAAGTTTAAATAATATTAATGATCATGTTATGTTATTAGTGTTGTTGTCATTATCAAAAGGAAAAGAAATGAACTGCAATATAAAAAGAATACTCAGTAATAATAATAATGATAAAGAAATAACAGCAGCAATGATTGGCACCGTAGGCATCAAAGGACGAATGCGAGGAACTAATCATCAATTAATAAGTGTTAGCGTGCGATTATAAAAATAGAATTCAATTAAACAGTACAGCTTTTGTTATTGAGCGAGCGAATAATGTTCGCAAATAGCATTGCCAGTTACAAAGCTATATCGCGTTTAATTGTTTAAAACTGATGTAGTTTTAGAAATTTAATTCCATGCTCAGGTATAAAATTGGATGATTGTCCAAAATAGGAAGCCATGCTCAACGAGAGAGAGAGAGAGAGAGAGAGAGAGAGAGAGAGAGAGAGAGAGAGAGAGAGAGAGAGAATTAGTAATAAAAGCATTTAATTGCATACCGGTTCATAACGTTCCATCCGTTAGAGAGAGAGAGAGAGAGTGAAAACTTTTATTGAGTATATGTTTATAACGTTGCAACCGCCATCGATAGAATGAGAACGAGAGATGGAGAGGCATGACTTAAGCCCTATTCCTACTTACCTGATAATGATGTTTGAAATACGATATACGAGTATATATATATATATATATATAGAGAGAGAGAGAGAGAGAGAGAGAGAGAGAGAGAGAGAGAGAGAGAGAGAGAGAGAGAGAGAGAGAGATTAATACAAATGGTTAAATTGAAGACTTCCCATCAGTTTCCTGCTACTGACAGTGAAAACATCATGAGAGAGAAAGAGGTAGAGAGGTCATAAAATATTCATTTTAACTTACCTGTTTATGCCGTCGTATCCTGCACCTAGTCCCACGTGATCGATTCCTGCCTTCAGTCGGATATGGTTGATGTGGTCTGACACCACAGCAGCATGTAAAAATATAAGGGTAATTATATATATAAGTATATATGTACATCTGTAAAGTCACATGATAACGTATTCACTTTACCGTGTGAATAAATTACAGCCAAGCCAAGAATAATAGTCGTATGTCTAATCACTACAAACAGTATAAACCAAAACACGCTGGTTTGAATCCTGCCGGGCTAGATTTACTTATCCTTTGGTGTAAGTTATTCCCTAGGTAAAGAAGATTTTATATTAAGTGATATTTGTGGCTTAATATTTGTGAGTATAAATAAGACTCGTGTATGTATGTATATATATATATATATATATATATATATATATATATATATATATATATATATATATATATATATATATATATATATATATATATATATACATATACAGTATATAAAATATAAATGTAATGGCTTTGACCGCTAATCCTCGATATCATCGGGTTTGGCTATTTTCGGTTTCCTTCATAATTATGACACCTTTTCATGGGTACCGTTCAGAATGTTATTTTTGTATGAACTTTAACTTCCAGACTCTTTGTAAACATCTTTCTACATCGGCTCTCTCGATTACTCGTTTAATCAGTTTTTCGTATCAATTAGCTTTCTTCTTTTCCCCCTGTGTCGTCTGTTCTTTCCAGAATTCTTTCTCGAGTAGCATTGAACCAACTTGATTCATTCAGAGAAATTCAACTTAAAATCTTATTAGGATTATTTGAAACGATAACATTTTGTATTGATTAATATTATACAGTATTAAAGAAAGCTTTGTACAGATATGTGTCTATAATTCCATTAAAGGAAGGTTCTCTTAATGTAGATTTAGAAAACGTAGCATACTTGGATTAATGACTGGTCGATATGATATTACGGCCTGACGTGACAGCATTCATTAAAAAATGTCATTTGCTTATCCATTGACGTATGTTTTTGTTTATGTATTTGCACACACTCATTGCTGGAGAGTGATTTGGAAAAGGTCTAGTTCGATATTCAGCGTCAGTTCGCAAAGACAATTAGTTGCAAGTTGCACCCAACAGTTGGGGGAAGTTGCGCTGTGCGCAGACCTTCCCATCTTAAGGAAATTTTGGAATGATAACGGAAATGCTCTTGAGACTTGCAACTTTGGTTCTCAGACCTCCTTGATGTTGGAGTTCCTCATTGGATGGGTGGGTATCGTTCTGAGCTAGCACTCTGCTGGGCCCACGTTCGATTCTCCGACCGGCCAATGAAGAATTAGAGGAATTTATTTCTGGTGATAGAAACTCATTTCTCGTTATAATGTGGTTCGGATTCCACAATAAGCTGTAGGTCGCGTTGCTAGGTAACCAGTTGGTTCTCAGCCACGTAAAATAAATCTAATCCTTCGGGCCAGCCCTAGGAGAGCTGTTAATCAGCTCAGTGGTCTAGTTAAACTAAGGTTTACTTAACTTTTTCTTGGTGTTTAAGAAAATTTCTCATTTTATCTTCAGGAGCTAGGGATAGAAGAAGCATGTTCTCTCTCTCTCTCTCTCTCTCTCTCTCTCTCTCTCTCTCTCTCTATATATATATATATATATATATATATATATATATATATATATATATATCTTACATGTTTAAGGTTGCTAAACCCAAGCAACTACACTTGACTCCAAGATACGATGGTGCCCATTTATAACTGGGTAAGCTGTAGTCTGTGGGCTGGGAGCGATCCACGACCCTAGCAAATATGCTAAACTCTGCGCCACTCACTTTGCTAATTGACTCATATATATATATATATATATATATATATATATATATATATATATATATATATATATATATATATATATATATATATATATATATATATTTGTATATATATATATATATATATATATATATATATATATATGTATGTTCATGATGTTGCCTTGTAATATGTACATCATGCGATGTTTTGATATATTTACTCTTTTATTTATCATTTGTTATGTGTACTGATAGTGATTATTGAAGTGTCCTATTTAGTTTGGCATCAGATCTCAAAGGAACTAATGATTTAAATAACTTAGTAGCGTAATTTAGAATTGATAAAACAATTTTAATAGCAACGTAGTATATGAACACGTGTGTGTTCAGCGAAGACTTGTTTCACTTAGTTGTCATCGGTTGAGATAAGAGAGAGCGCTTTGTTTTGAGTTGCTCGATGGCAGTTTGGAATAACAGTTGCCGATTCATTCAGGAAGTCAACTTAGTTTTTCATCTTGTTTATAAAACACGTCAATCATAATTAGCCGATTGCAGTATGTTTCGATCGTGTAGGGGTTTCCGTAAAAGATTTGTCCCGTACGAGAATAAGACGAGTGATTTCGCATTGTTCGAATCATGTACGCCACTTTGAGAGAAAGAATACATGTCCTGATCAGTAACGTCATGTTTTGTAAGACTGCATTTAAAACGTTTTGCTGGGAGTGATCAATTGGTTCTTAGCCACGTAAAATAAGTCTAATCCTTCGGGCCAGCCCTAGGAGAGCTGTTAATCAGCTCAGCGGTCTGGTAAAACTAAAGTATACTTAACTTTAGCTGGGAGTGACGTCACCTTCCTTCTAGAAATTTCTCTTTTGGTATCTCGTAACCAAAATGCCTTAATGACGTCAAGTAATTGTTTCATGTGCTACTGGAATTCTGAAATCTGTTTCATTCTTATTCTTGAGATCAACCTTCCTGGTTCACTCTCTCTCTCTCTCTCTCTCTCTCTCTCTCTCTCTCTCTCTCTCTCTCTCTCTCTCTCTCTCTCTTTCTTCAAAGAGAGAAGTTATTAATTAACGTAGAATATTGTGGTCACTGGTGTTAGTCTTATCTTTTTTTATATTTGAGGGTAGGAAAAGTGTAACAGTGCCTTGTTAAAAGTGTGTTTTGTGGAAAAGCAGCTGCAACAAGTGATTTTACAAAAATTTTCACAAACTTCTGTCAGGTAACGTAAATTTTACTTATTAATATGACGGTATAATAAGTTGGGGAAATTTTGCCTTAGTGAAATTATTATTGATAAATCTTTTGTGGAATAGTGTGTGTTCTTGTGTTTGCACTCTCTTCATATTTTCACATTTTTTTATGTTTGTGATGTAACATTTATTTACGTAGCATTTTAAATATTTCTGGGTAATATAACATTGCATACTTGATTTAATTTCATTTATTAAGATTTTCTTTTCAAATCTTGAGTGATTCTTGATAGTTTAAATTTTGTTTGATTAATATAAATTCCTGATAAAGTTTTGTGAATTAGCTTTGTTTCATTATTTAATTCAAGAATTAATTAAGTTTTGTGTTATTTTCAAGTAATAGTAAATTTTTCAGATTGTGAATTCTAACTATAAGTTTTGAATTTAAAAATAAATTTTTGTATTTAATATTTTAGAAAAACAGTGTTTCATTTATTGACCACCATTGAATAGGATTAATTGTGTGTGCATAAGGCAAAGTGATAAACATGTTTTGTTCTTTTAGTTTTGCTACAGTGAATTAAGACCACGGAAACAGTTAAAGTTGTGTGATGCAGTGATTCCCTTTTGTTCTTGTATATATTTCTTGTTTAATAGTGGATACCTCACGCTAGTCTTGATAAATTTAGTTTGATTTTTTCATGTGATTAATGATCTTTTTAAGGGGTCACTGTTACCTTTAGAGCACTTAGTCGTAATTCCTATTGTTATGAGAGTTCAGGTATCTGGCTGAAGTGAGGTAAATTTTTGAATTTTGAGATTAGTTATGTAATAACCAGGTACTTGGTACGCATCGTGACAATATATATATATATATATATATATATATATATATATATATATATATATATATATATATATATATATATATACATACATACATACACACATACATACATACACACACACTTACATGTGTACATTCACATACGAGTATATAGGAACTGTATGCGGAGACTATAAACTCTCTCTCTCTCTCTCTCCCCTCGCCTGCTGAACATAATGGACTATTGAAGGTATCAAGGCTTGTTGCATTGTTTACTGTAGCTAATGTATTTTTCAGTGAAATGTAAATAATTTCATATCAATACGTGCGTGTTCTATTAAACAAACAAACACGAATGTTTACTTTGCAAAATACATGGAAATCCGTCTCTGTGTTGGCAGGCTAAAAAGGATTGTATTTGGGTGTTCTGGAAATCAGTGAGGTTCTCAGTGCTTAAGTCAATATTGCAAAAATTAAACAAACAGGATTTTTCAATGCCGTTACTTGATGTAAATGATTAGCTGGCAATTCTGGGAAAAGTCTTAGGTCTGAGTAGACATCTTTAAAGGAGGATTTCGAAAGAAAGTCTTTCGTAGATTTGTTTTTTCTTAGTTCAAATAAAACAAGTAAAAATGCGCCGAGGTTTCTTCAGCGCAATCGAGTTTTCTATACAGCGGATAATGCTGTATGAAACTCTCAGCCGCGGCCCATGAAACTTCAGCCACAGCCCGGTGGTGGCCTGTGTTATTGGTACCGATAGCGGTGCCAGACGCACGATTATTGCTAAATTTAACCTTAAATAAAATAAAAACTACTGAGGCTAGAGGGCTGCAGTTTGGTATGTTTGATAATTGGAGGGTGGATGATCAACATACCAATTAGCAGCCCTTTAGCCTCAGTAGTTTTTCAAGATCTGAGGGCGGACGGACAGGCAAAAAGCCATCTCAATAGTTTTCAGTTACAAAAAACTAAAAACAAACACGTCTAATTCGTCTCCCACTCTCTCTGCCTCTCTTATGGACGCCTCATTGTGACCCGCTGCCCGTCAGAAAAAATCTTTTAAGATCTGTCGCAAGTGTCAGTTTTTGTCACAGATTCTTGTATGTCTCAGGTGTCATAAATTCTTTGGTGGCCACCATCCAAGTACTGGCCAGACCCATCATTGCTTAATTTCACGTGTAGGCTTTTGACCTTATTTTTAACTGCTGCCGCTCGCAATAGTACCCTACGGTCTGTGATAACATTTTTTTTTTTTTTTTTTTTTTTGCAGTTTCCGACTAATAGCAGATTACGATATCGCCCACGAAAAATCCACCAGTTTCTCACTTCTTTAAATGTAATTGTGTGTGGTATAACCAATGTTTCACCTGCATTACATATTTAACATTCAAATGAGAATATTGGTCACGGTTCATAGAAGTGTTACAGGTTTGTATCTTATGCCTTAATAAATGTGTTTTTCCTTTCCCATCTTCACCTTTCATATTTGTGTCTATTTTGTTTGCGATTTCTTTTAACTTCCTTTTGCAAAGTAGAAATTCGTGATTCACTTCTTTAATAATTTCCTAAATAAGGAACTTTGGCTTTACGTTGCATCTATCTCTCCACAGAAGAATAACAGCAAGAAAGAAGAAAATCCCTGGAAAAAAAATTCAGTTATTCGTGGTAAAATTTACCATTGTCAGTTGAAATCAATGATGAATTTCCTCCCGCCGTCCATAACTCGGCGCGCATTGAAGCCAGCCAACACATTTATGTTTATGCGCACGCAATGAACCAGCAACGCGGCTTTTATTGCATCGCGCGAATGCCGGACCGGATTGGGAATCCGCTTTCAAATATTATGCTGCGAATATACAAGCACCGCGTTGCGTGAATTGGCGTTGGCTGAAATTGATGCCATTGCGATGGAGAATGATGAGTTTGATTTCATTCACGCGCTGTGTGTACCGTCGGTTGCCTTCGTGGCAGTCTCGCGTTCTGGTAATTGTCGGTGTTTCGATGTAGATCCTGGTTTTATGAGGTAGTATATCGCAGTTACTTTCCGCATTGACTTTTTTTTAATGATATTAATTCTTTTTCTTTTGTTATTTGACATTATTTGTCATTTGTCGTTCCTCTCTCTCTCTCTCTCTCTTTCTCTCTCTCTCTCTCTCTCTCTCTCTCTCTCTCTCTCTCTCTCTCTCTCTATACAAGTGTTTGTATGTATGTATGTATGTATGTATGTATGTATATATATATATATATGTATATATATATATATGTATATATATATATATATACATATATATATACTGCATATATGTATATTTATTTATACATTTATATATATACATATATATATATATATTATATATTATATATAATAAGGTTGTCTATAGATATACGAAAGAGGATTTATTTTCCAGCGTTGTGTTGCGGAAACTACTGTTTTCCTCATCTTTTCCGTTGAGGGAAACAGTAGTATTTTTATGGGCAACCTTTATTAGATGGGATTTTGTTATAACGGCAAATATTTTACAGATATATATTTATATATATATATATATATATATATATATATATATATATATATATATATATATATATATATGTATATGTATATATATATATATATATATATATATATATATGTGTATATATATATATATATATATATATATATATATACATATATATATATATATTACATATATAAAGACAAAATCCACAAAGGAAAGAGAAACAGTGGATTGCTGCAAGGCCTTTTGACTTCTAGTCCTTTACTTAGCGGACTGAAGAAATATAAAAATAAGTTTACAAAGAAAGCTCATATAAATGACAGATGAGGTTTACAAAGGAAGAAATATGTATCTAGAATCCAACGCAGTTGAAGAATCAGTAGAACTACCAAAACTGGGTTAAATATTTAGGAGGTTTTACAAAGGATTCGGCTCAACCATTCAGACAGGAAAATTAAAAAATTTTACAAACAAGGTGATTGACCACCAAAAAATGTTATAAAAGTACAACTCAATAATTCTCTTTTTATCTGGTAAACAATAAATATTTTTGCAAGGTGAACATTTTTACAGAAAAAAAAAATAAACATACGAATACATAGAAAATATATACAGTATAAGGTAACTAATTTGTAATTAAGTCAGTGATTTTATTTTCTAGGTCATTCTTGAAATTTTATTAATAAAGGGGTCCAAATAGTACATGCCAGGGCTAAGATTAAAATTACAACTGAAAGTAAGCTGTATAATAGCAGATTCTAAAAGATCTTGTGATGAGAAATCTTTCGATCTGGCAATCACTGAACTTTAAGTCCACTGTATCCTGTGAGATTTTTCACTTAAATGAATGGATATAGCACTGGATGTTTGCCCAGTTTTAACAGAATACTTACGTTGTTTAACACATACATCTAAATCCTTGCTAGATTGGCCAATATAAAAGAGGGGCAGTCCAAACATGGAATTTTACAATATTGTTGATTTCTTTAGGGCTATTTTTTATTAACATTCCTTTTAGCGTGTTATGATAGGAAAAACGAGGTTTACATTAAAAGATTTTAACAATGAGTTTATGTTTTCAAAACCACTAAAATAAGGCAATTTAAGAATGTTCTTAGGGGTTTCTTTCTCCATGTTACTTTCACTATAAATTTTTTGTGGGCTTTATTACAACAAATATCTAGTATATGTGAAGGATAACATGAATCTGTCCCTATTTTTCATATGTATTCGATTTCTTGATCCAAATACTGGAACTGACAATGCTCAAAGCTCGTAAAAACATAGAAGAAAAAATTAGCATTTTGATACTGAGGTGATGGCCTGAATAAAAATGGACAAAAGTTGGTGTTTGGTTGGTTTCCTATAAATACTGAACTTACATTGAAATGGTTCTCTATGTATTAAAACATCTAAGAAAGGGAGCCAATTGTCTTTTTCTAATTCTAAAGTAAACTTAATGGATGGTACCTGGTTATTCAAATAAGAGCGTAAATCATCTACATCAATCCCAGCAGGCAAAACGGCTAGGAAATCGTCAACATATCTATACCACTTTAAAGGAGTATAAATGATATTAGGTAAATATCGTTTTTCAAAGAATTCCATATTCAAGTTTGAGAAGAGTGGGGATAAAGGGTTGCCTATTGCCATATCAAATATTTGTTGGCAAAATTCACCATTGAATATAAACTTACAATCACAAATACACAACCTAGCGAGTGAAATAATATTTGTGATTATAAGTTTATATTTAATGGTGAATTTTACCAACAAATATTTGGTATGACAATGGGCAACCCTTTACCCCACTCCTCTCAAATTTGGATACGGAATTGCTTCCCTTTCTTAGATGTTTTAATACACAGAAAACCATTTCAATGCAAATTCAACTTAACTTATGCCCATTTTTATTCAGGCCATCACCTTAATATCAAAATATAAATTTTTCCCTCTATGTTTTTACGAGCTTTGAACATTGTCAGTCCCCAGTATTTGGATCAAGAAATCGAATACATAAGAAAAATATGGACAGATTTATGTTATCCTTCACATGTACTAAATATTTTGTATAAAAAAGCCCACAAAAAGTTTTGTAGTGAAAGTAACATGGAGAAAGAAGCCCCTAAGAACATTCTTAAATTGCCCTATTTTAGTGGTTTTTAAAACATAAAATCGTTATTAAAATCATTTAATGTAAACCTCGTTTTTTCCTATCATAACCCACAAAAAGCAATGTTAATAAAAAGAATAGCCCTAAAGAAAGCAACAACATAATATATAAAATTCCATGTTTGGACTGCCCCTCTTTTTATATTGGTCAATCTAGCAAGGATTTAGATGTAAGTATTAAACAACGTAAGTATTCTGTCAAAACTAGGCATACATCCAGTGCTATATTTATTCATTTAAGTGAAAACTCTCACAGGATAAACTGGACTGAAAGTTCAGTGATTGCCAGATCGAAAGGATTTTCTTCATGAAATCTTTTAGATTCTGCTATTATACAGGTTACTTTCAGTTGTAATTTTAATCTTAGCCCTGGCCTGTACTATTTGTACCCCTGTATTAGTAAAATGTTCAAGAATGACCTAAAAGATAAAATCACTGACTTCATTACAGATTAGTTACCTTATATATATGTTTTCTATGTATTCGTATGTTTAATATATTTTTTTTGAAATGTTCACCTTGCAAAACTTGTCATTGTTTACAAAAAAAAAAAAGAGAAGTATTGAGTTGTACTTTTATAACGTTTTTGGTGGTCAGTCACCTTTTTTGTATAATCTTTTAATTTTCCTGTCCCTGCTTCTGTCCGGTTGAGCCTTATCCTTTGTAAAACCTCTTAAATATTTAACCCTGTTTCGGCAGTTCTACTAATTCTTCAACTGTGCTGGATTCCAGACACATATTTTTTCCTTTGTAATCCTCATTTGTCATTTATATGAGCTTTCATTGTAAACTTATTTTTATATTTCTTCAGTCCGCTAAGTTAAGGACTAGAAGTCAAATGGCCTTGCAGCACTCCATTGTTTCTCTTTCCTTTGTGGATTTTGTCTTTATTGATATATTCATCAAGTTCCATATTTTCGTGATTCTTTTATATATATATATATATATATATATATATATATATATATATATATATATATATATATATATATATATATATATATATATATATATATATATATATTTATATATATATATATATATATATATATATATTATATATGTTTGTATGTGTGTGTATGTGTAATAATCGCAATAACGGCTTATCATGTCGATTTCTTACACTTTTTGGATAGGCCCCAACGTCCAGTGAGAAGATTCAAACCTTATTAACTGAGTTGAGGCGAGGTTAAGCTAAAACTCTCGGCCGGAAAAAAAGATGTCTATTTCTGTTCATGTGATTCCTAATTCAAGTGCACAGTTTTTAATATAAGACCTCGACTGTATTCAATAGTTTTGTGTTCTTGGTTTGTTAGTTGATCGCAATGTTTGGCCTTTTTCACTTGGGGGAAGTAGGCTGGGTATATCTTAGCCTCTGTTCTGTGTAATATTTGTGTCCTCAGTCCCTTTGGAATGTCTCTTCGGTAAGTCTCCTCTAAAGATTTTCTCCGCAAGTCTTTTCTTGGACATCTCATTTGGAGTTCTCTGCGTTAATTCTCTTCAGTAGGTACCTTGTGCAACTCTTTGAAACACGTCTTTGGCAAACCTTTAAAGGAGGCTTCTTCGGTAAACTTCTTTTGCAGTTCTCTTCGATAAGTCACTGTAGATCTCCTGAGATCTTTTTGTATTTGGTTTGGGCCTTTTCATTCTCAGTGCCAATCCCTTGTTCGCTTGCAGATGATCTTCGTTGTTTCTGTTTTCTGTTTCATTGATCTTACGGCTTGCACTGATTTCCTATGACACTTCATGCTTACTTTTCTCCACTCATACTTTCCTTTACCTTTTTTTTATAATTAACCCTTCAACCAAAGCAGCTGTTTTATGTTGATTGATTTCGTTAATTTTGTGTTTGCTTTTTGTTTATGTACTATATGTTAGATTTTTTCTATAATTCTTTCATTAATGATATTCATAATGAGCATAAATTCTAACTGGAGAGACCAAACGTCCGGAAAATGACACAAGGATATTTGCAGAGCACAATGCACACCTGTGAAGAAAAGCAGTTAAAAATAAATTTGGGAGAAAAATATCACACTGCGCAGACATTTTTCCAGAGGGAAATTCATAACTCCAACGTTACTTTTGAACGGGGCCATAAAAAGTAAGTAAAAAGCGAGGCAGATGAAAAACAGTTTTGACAATATTTTCCCGACGGAAGGAACAGCTTCCTTGAATCGAAAGAATTACGTCCATTTCGAGGAGAAACTTTGGATTTATAGCGAAATGTCACCTTTTTCCCCCTTCTTTTCAGACGCCGGGGGAAAAAATGAAGGACTTTTGCTTTATTCAGAAGCCGAGCCTGTTTGGATTTCTGACATTGACAGGCGGTGAGATTGGGAAAATAAACGGTCCTATTCCTTTACACCTACATAGATAGATAGATAGAGAGAGAGGGAGAGAGAGACAGAGAGAGAGAGTGAGACAGAGAGAGAGAGAGAGAGAGAGAGAGAGAGAGAGAGAGAGAGAGAGAGAGAGAGAGAGAGACTGATAAATAGATTGATTCCCTCCAAACTCCCTTGATGAGTAGATGGATTCTCCAGCATCCCTTTAAATTGATCAATACACATGGAAAGTTTGAGATAAAGAAGTCTTCCCGTTTTTTTTAAATAAATATACAATTAAATAGAGAGAGCAGTTTTTTCTTCACGCCATGAAAACTATCATGAACAATTTGTCACCATTTATCTGCTTGGAATTATATCACTCAAACGTCCTGTGACTTGGTAGTATTGCCCGGCACCGTGAAGGAATATTAAAAAGGAGATTTAAGATTGGAAAAGTGTACATATATCATATATCATATATATATATATATATATATATATATATATATATATATATATATATATATATATAATATATATATATATATATATATATATATATATATATATATATATATATATATATATATATACTCTGCTGAGCATTTCCATCAGATCCATATATATACAATAGACTTTAAACAATGAGCCATCAATTTTTCGATTCCCTAACCTTTTTTAATACAAACCTTCAATCTTAATTAAAAAGGAAGCGAAGACTCCAGAATTTAAACCTATGCTGAGAAAACAGCAGGTCTTCCCTACTCTACAATCGTTGCTTTTCATAACCCAGGTCCGAGAACTGGGGATGAGGTAAAGGTTCTTCAATTGTCACCAGATTTGGTTTCAAGGTTTCTGCGAAAATCAACGAATTAAAAAATAATCAGTTGCATTTTTCAGTTGTGTTCTCTTTCTTATATGCTTCATTTAGATGATTTTTTGTTGTTTTTGTGCATAGTGAAATTAAACTGGTAAGGGAAAATCTTTAGCTTCCCCAGTCCTGAAGAAAACCAACAAACTGAGGCAAACCAACAAACAATGAAAAAAGGAGGGTAATACTCAATAACATAGTTGATGACACTTGATCTGAACACTTTTGTCACTTAAGCACGTTTTCTGGCTAGCATCTTTTTCGCTAAACTTTCACTGGACAGCCAACTTTTCCTCACATTCGTGGATAAACTGAATGTGTACTGTTTTCTTTATAGCCACCAGTATTGGCTACACGGTAGCAGTGGCCGATGAGATGATAAAATGACACTGCATGAAATAAGAATGCATAGGTTTAACAGAAGGCTAATATATTTTACTGGCTACCGTGACTGCCTCGCTTATTGCTGGATTTTTTTTCATCAAAATCGTGCCAAATACTGTGCAGTACATATCCAGCCATGATATTAATATAATATTTTTCTCAGAAAGGTTTGACTTCACATGGCAATGACAGAAGCTTTCCTCGAAATCTTTCTCGTTTCTTCGTTAAAGCGCTGACAAACAAATTCAGAATTTTAATAGGTAAAATATTACAAACTCGGTAAGGGCTCGGCAGCCAATTTTCCCATAAACCTGGTAAATGATCAATGCTACTCTGGGGAGGAGTCTCGGGGAAAATATATCAAAAGAGAAAAACTCTTCCGCACCGCAGTCTGAATCTGTGATTTTAATTTATTTACATTTATTCAAAAAAAAAAAAGAAGGGCTAAGGGATGAGCGACTTTAAGGGCACATGAAGAATAAAAAATGATGGGTAAAAGTGAGGATATGAAAAGTTGATAAAAACTGACAGACCCCTTCTTAGTCATAGCTCCCATTTCAAAACCAATAATAAATTCTGTGCAGCTGTATAGATATAAAAATAATCAATGGAAGGATGCTCTTGCGGGAATTGCTTGTGAACACAAAGACAAAAATAAAAATTGCGCCGAAGTTTCTTCGGCGCAATCGAGTTTACTGTACAGTCGCTACAGCGTATAATCAAGGCCACCGAAAATAGATCTGTCTTTCCGTGGTCTCGGTATAATGCTGCATGAGCTGCGACCCATGAAGCTTTAACCCGGCACAGTGGTGGCCTGCCCTATATCGTTGCCAGAAGCACGATTATGTCTAACTTTAACTTAAATAAAATAAAACTACTGAGGCTAGAGGGCTACAATTTGGTACGTTTGATCATTGGAGGGTGGATGATCAACATAACAATTTGCAGCCCCCTAGCCTCAGTAGTTTTTAAGATCTGAGGACGGACAGAAAAAGTGCGGACGGACTGACAAAGCCAGCACGATAGTTTTCTTTTACAGAAAACTAAAAACTGTGAAGAAATCTGCAAGAGCAAAACTTGACTTCCAGTATGTTTATCTGTCATTCATTTGTTTTTAATCGCTTTGACCTCATAAATTATTATGAGTTGCCGAGTGCCTTGTTATGCAGTTTCATTCGGTATTCCCCTTTTGGCCACAGTGTTTGAGAAAACAACGCAGCGGCGGAATCCCAGATGATCTGCCTTGAACGTGTTCGTTGTAATCGGATTCAGAAACACCATTAATTTTAGAACCACTTTGCCTGTCTTTCTTTGGGTGTCAGTCGATTCTTTTTTCTTGTGAATGTGTACGTTTTTGCCTGTCAGCATCGTATATAGCCCATAATATGTATACATCTATATGTATATATGTATATTGTATGTGTATATATATATATTTATATGTGTATATACTGTAATGTGTCCATCTGTTCTGTATGCTAATGTGAGTGAATACATCTATGCATGTATGTTTGTATGTAAATTTAACGAGTTCCTCCGCTCATAAAAATATATACGTTCGTAGAGTTATGAGTTATTCTCTTAATTAAAACCAGTTTGTTTTCATTTGGGAGTTTAGTGGCCAATTTAAATCTAATAATACGGTATGTTGTAGTATCCATTGCTACTACTAATACTGATATTTCCATTTAAAATAAACAACAAAAATTGAATTGTCACTACTGATATCCTGGTAAAAAAAAAAATAAGAGTTTAATGATAGAAATATGCACTTTAGACAAATTGTAAAAATCTAAACCCAAACCACTAACATTGAAAAGATATTTGATAAATAAAATTCATACTTTAGTATAAATCCACTCATGGAAATGATGATTCAAATAGTGAAGATTAGACGCAAAATATGGAAAGATCTGTGTCTGTACGTGTGTGTGCGTATACGAGTATATATATAAATTTATATATATATATATATATATATATATATATATATATATATATATATATATATGTGTGTGTGTGTGTGTGTGTGTGTGTGTGTGTGTGTGTGTGTATGTGTATATATTCCATTTGCATATATACAAAAGGTCGTGTTCAATTGTCCCTCAATCTCGGTTGATCCAGGCTCCACTTTTCGGGGATCATCACAAAGGTGGGAGACTAGACTTCTATTAAACTTTTTCTCGTTTCTGTCAAACACAACTGTACGGTTTCTTTCTTTTTTTTCATCTTTTCTCGCCCCGCGGGGAAGTATCTTTTATTTTCTTTTCCTCTCTCTTTTGGGAGAAATATTTTTCCCTTCCTTTGTGAGCTCAACGAGAAAAAAAGAAAGGGAAGAAGAAATATTTATTTAATTGATTTCATTTCTTTAAATCTTCTTGTTTTCTCTTTTTCAGGAATGGTTATTTTATCCAGTAGATGCTTCCTATCTAGGTCAGTCACTTTGAATCATGCTCCATAAAAACATTTCTTCTTTTTAAAAGATAATTACCTTGAATACTTCGTCTGCCTGGTGCTATTTAATTCAAAGCCTATCACGACTGTAAAAGATATCGGTCGTTCATTACTCACATTCATCTAAGGAGAAGCTGGACTTCCTTGTGAAAGTTAAATTGGCGTTTTTTGAGTTATGTCATAAAAGAGAAGCTTTGGGTTTTACTCTTCTGGTTATCAGTTTTTATCTATAAATTTTCTGTTTTCTCGCTTACAAAGTTAAATGCAACTTGTTAATAATTATATAATAATTATATATATATATATATATATATATATATATATATATATATATATATATATATATATATATATATATATATATATATATGCATATATATATATATATATAAATTTATATATAAATAGATAGATATATAGATATATAGAGATATAGATATTTACATTATATATATATATATATATATATATATATATATATATATATATATATATATATATATATATATATATATATATATAAATATATATATGCTCATGTTTGTCGTACTGTCATAGCTTGTTAGATTACAGTCTTCCTCAAAGAAAGAATAATTACAATAGTTCCATCTGCTTATTTTTCAGTATTATTTGCATATTGTGTTCTCAATTTTTCTTTGTAGAGTAGATAAAGTTTTGTAAAAAAAAAAAATACAACAGCAATGAATGCTCGAGTTAACAATTTCTCAAGAAACTTAATTTTTTATTGTTTTAATTGTATCAGCATTCTACAGTATGTCTATATATGGCCATGAGGTGAATTGGGGTTTATTATCATTATCATTAATCTTCTGATAGCTTGGTTCGGTGACTTTCAATGTCTCTCCTGACTAACTTTGACGTTTTCGTCCTTCGTCTGCCCGCCTCGCTCTTATAACATTTCATTGCCTTTCGATGCAAGTCTACAGTGACTCCGTTGGGGGTAGTGTCGTCAGTGCACCTCATGCAGTGCACTGTAGGCATTCCTTAAGGTTCTTTGCAGCGTCCCTTCGGCCCCTAGCTGCAACCCTTTTACTGTACCTCCGTTCATACTCTCTTTCTTCCATTCTACCTCCCACCCTTTCCTAGTAATTGATTCATAGTGCAAGTTGTTTTCATCAAGAGGGCCTTAGGCAACCACGCGCTCTTGCCTAAATAATAGATCAAATTTTTCATTTCATACTGGCATCGTATTCTTATTCCAAACCAGCTTAAAATCCAGGCTGAAAGATTTCTTCTCCAAGTGACAGCCTGCTATAACTTAAAGAATGTGCTAGTTTGAAGTCGAGGGCTTAATGATGGTTTACGATCTTTTCAAATACCGAGAGTTTCCACTCTTCGTGAAATCAGTCCATCTTTAACCCCCGGCCATCTTTCATAAGTCTTTTCCATCTTTAATCACGTGCATGAGGTGCGATAAAGAAATAAATTAGGAAGAAAGAAATAAATTAGAAACTTCTGTAACACGATTAGGCCTCAAGTATGATAAGGTGTTTTGGGGTTTAAGAAGCCTGGCGCGAACTTCTGTCACCGGGCCGACAAACCGAGGTCTGTGAATTGTTAATTTCTTATGAAATTAATCATTATTATGTTATTCATCCGTACTGACTTACAATAATTGTATGTGCTCCTTAATTGTAAAAACGTTCACGTTACTGCAGCGACATTAAAATCATCCTTCCATTTGAAATTGCGTCAGTACACAAAAGTCCCATAGGCAGGAATGAATTGACAGTCTGGTTATCCAAGAGACAGGCGCCTGATACTGCTACAAGAAATGATATTGCGATCAGTAGTCAACAAATATTGTCTCAGCATTCACTCAAAACAATCTTCTTAATGACATGTAGTTATCTAAATATCCAAAGCGAAATTGGAACGGCAAAAACTGTTCAATCCGTCAGTCGGATTATCTGATTTAAGCCTTATGTACTCTTATGTACATTGTTAATTGATTGGTTGATTGATTTAATTCATTAAACTGGCGTCATGGCAACCATTGCCGTCAACTCCAGAGATATATCAGCTTTTATAATCTTTCACAATATTTGTTACTTAATTTAATTTATTTCCTGCATCGTGTCTCATCGAAAGCTCTCTAAAACAAATCATCATGAAGATTATATTGTCTGCGTTCACATTCAGCGGTTCATGATTATCGTTAGGCCCGTGGAATCACACGATGAAATGAAATCATTCTTGTGTAAATGGAGAGATATCGCCGCCAGTTCGAGGTAAGCTTTTGATTTTGCAGAATCTGTCTGGTAATCCGCAACTCATTGCTGTCATTTCCTGAAATTGATTAGGATGAAGCGTATTTGAGGGTGCGGCGTTTTCAGGCCTTATAATTATTATGGTTATTATGATGATGATAATTATGGAACAGGTGGCACTGATTTGGAATATGTTTAAGGACCCGGGGGTCATCTTGGTCATTATTGAAGTTACCCATTTTGATAACAATAATAATGCTAAGAAATTCACAATCTCGTGAAAAATAGTTGTGTAAGAAAAATCCAAAATTCTATAGTAAATTGTATTACTTTGTAAAAGACAAAAGCGAATACTTTGCGAACACTTGAACGGTGTTCCTCATCAGTGTTGACGTTAAAATAACACTGCTGAGGAACACCGTTCAGGTGTTCGAAAGTCTTTGCTTTTGTCTTACATAGTAATACAATCAGCTATATAATTGTGGATTTTTTTTAATAATAATAATAATAATAATAATAATAATAATAATAATAATAATAATAATAAAGTGACATGTGTATCCAAACTTTCTCTGTAACAAAATACTTTTAGATTTTCAGTCATCCAGCCCGAGGTATCCTCTCTCCCCACTGGCCCCTACTTAAGTATACAAAATAAAGGTACTTGGTCCGAATTTGCATCAGTATGTGATGTCCCTAAGAACCATCATGCGATTCCGGTACTCTTTCATATTACCATCATTTGTGCCAGTGTGAGTACGTTAATAATGATGATAAGTAGAGAACTTTCCCGGAAGAAGACCCTCTCTCAAACAAACTTCATTGAAAGGAATGGCCGTCTGAGCGCTGTCGGGTTTGCCTTGTAGTTTCTCAGTCTCTCGTATGAGTTTCTTTGTAGCAGCAGGCAAATTACACGTTTCGGTAGGGCTTTCTACCATTTTGCAAAAGGCGAGCGGGCTTACAGAAATTTTTGGCAATTTTTGATTCGTTGTCAAAGCTGGGGAAGGAGTTGGGGGGTGGCTCCCCCCCCCCTCGTGGTTGTGAGAAGATTGGCTCATTTGGGAGAGTCTGGCTGAAGAATTTTTGAAGCAGTTCGGTTAATGCTTACACATTTTTTAAAACTATTATTTTATCTAAGGGGAAATAACGCTGACGTGCTCTTGAAATACTATGATATTAATTTAATTAAATTATGTGATAGATTCAGATCTCCTAACCATCTGGACACGATCGTATTTAAAGTTTTATAGACAAGAAATGATAAAGAAATATAGTCGGAGGGATTTTTGGACTAGGTGTATTATTATTATTATTATTATTATTATTATTATTATTATTATTATTATTATTATTATTATTATTATTATTATTATTATTATTATTGGGAATATGCTGCAGTGACGTAAGACCTTCTTTCCCCCTCAAACTGCTGTAGCATTTCCAGTGTCAAAATTGTCTTACAGTTGTCGAATTTATTGAGTATTAAATCCAGAAAACAACAATTTGAACAATACCTGTGAAGCTCCAGAGTGTGGACTTATTATTATGAACTTCTTATGAACATGCCTATAAAGGCAATTTCAGCCTTTTGCTTAAATTTCTTAGTCTTATAATACAGATCAAACCAAATCTTTACCTCAGAACAAAATTTTTCAAAGAGTGGTTTTGCTGAAAGGCTAATGACAGACCAGCCACTTGAAAGGCTTATAATAAGGAAGTGATAATCAAAAAGAAAATTCTAGAGAATGTATATGGCTGAGACTTGGAAGCTTAAATTCCATGAAGGAAATCAAGAATAAGACCCGCAGAGGACTTTTGAAACCGGCAGTTTACGGTTAAGGATTTACGGTAGCAGTAGCGGATTTGTCCATCAAAAGTAACCGTAAATCCTTAACCGTAAACTGCTGGTTTCAAAAGTCCTCTGTAGGTCTTATTCTTGATTTCCTTCATGGAATTTAAGCCTCCAAGTCTCAGCCATATAAATTCTCTAGAATTTCCTTTTTGATTATCACTTCCTATAAGCCCTTCAAGCGGCTGGTCAGTCATTTGCCTTTGAGCAAAACCACTCTTTCAATATTTTTTTATGGGGTAAAGATTTGGTTTGACCTGTGTTATAAAATCGTAATAAATTTAAGCAAACGGCTGAAATTTTCCAAGATAGTAGAGACTGGTCTCGAGGGGTGTTACTTGGCTTTTGTTTGAGGGGAAAAAAAAAAAGACTTTTTTTTTCACTAAATGATGATTGCGCTAAAAAGGGTGTATGGAAATGTATGTGTGACTCCCAAAGATTTTAGCAGACGATTCTACCCTTAATTTGAGAAACGAACGTTCCGAAAATCTCGTGGTTTTTCACTAAAATTTCTCATTAATCTAAATAACGACACAGTCACTAATTTGTTTCCCCAACAACAACTGAGTAATTCAAAGTATACATAGTCATTAGCACACCTTTCAGCACATATATAAGCCTAAATAAGTACATACAAATTCAAATAATATTCAGAGCCTCATCCATCAAACTATTGTCATATACATACATACATACATTTCAATATTATGCGCCCATTAACAGTAACCCTTGGGAAATTATTATGGGTGAACCAACCTAATATTCAAATACGGATAAAAATGAAACGGTAAAGTTGTTTTAGTGCAATTCCTCGAAAATCATTTATTCACGAGAGTAATTCCCAAATATATTCGATATTTTGAAACTGTTAAATGCTTTTCTCCCACAAGTACGGTATTATTATTATTATTATTATTATTATTATTATTATTATTATTATTATTATTAGTGAAGAAATCCAGAATGGTGTAAGTGTAAATATAGATTGTATATATATTTTTGAAACATATATGTTTACGCTTATACCATTGTGGATTTCATCACCATTTTAGAGATTCGTGCTATCATGAGACTTCTGTGGATTATTATTATTATTATTATTATTATTATTATTATTATTATTATTATTATTTATACAAATGAGTTGAGAAGACATATACAGTAGATATTTACGTGCATAAAGCTCGGCATGAGATTTAAGAAAGAAAAAGAAGAGTTTTTCAATCAAAACACTTTCCTGTTTTACTTTATGAAATGTTTTCCTCTGAACGACAGTCATTTACATCAACAGCACAGTATAAACCAAAGGACGAATTTCAGAGTTTCTCTTATATTTCAAAGAAAAGTATATTTTTCCTATTGTAGGTATGTACGAAAAGAAAATACCGGTAAATCATTAAAAAAAAATTCTAACATTTTCACGTTCTCGTCCACGAGATGGACTTTTACATGGTTCGATTTGACCAAATGGCGACTGTAATATTCATGTAGATTTCAAATGAAATGTTTTGATACACAGGTTACATTTAAACGGTTGTGGCTACAGAATTTAAAAACGCAACATAAAAAACCACTTTAAGTGATTTTCGTCATATCTGTTATTCCACACGCTCACTATTTTTCCCAGAGGGAGTGTGTAGTCTTTCTGTTGGACGATGTAAATTCATGACTAGTGTGTGTGTGTGTATAATATATATATATATATATATATATATATATATATATATATATATATATATATATATATATATATATATATATATATATATATATATATATATATATATATATATATTCTAGCTGACCAACCCAGTGCTGCCCGGAAAAACTCAGATTGACATTCGATGAACTGTCTCTCTCTCCTGCTTTCTCCTATCTAACATCCCCTAGTTTAACTGTCATTTCTTTTGTCAGTTCATCGAAACTGCCTTTAAAACTTACGTGTAGACAACAGTTTGTGGGCAGAGACAGTCCACTCACCCGAACGGATGAACTGATGGTATTACCCAAATATCTTCCGACCAACTGACAGGTAATTGCACTTGTGGACAGGTTAGCGCCAATCTCGTGACAGTTTGCCACTGTATTTCAGCTGGGAAAGCATCTCAGACGTTCTGATCAAAATATGAATAAATTATGTATAGGCTTATTCATTTCACTGTTAGACCCTTCAACGCTATTTGTAGACCGTTATAAGTCCAAATCATACGGTAAAAAATCTAAAACTATATTTCCATGTGATACAGACAATTTGATATAGGCCTAGGCCAATGATGTCTTTTTATGATATGTGTTACTATAATGAAAGTAAACTTCCCTGTCCAATTCATAAAAAACTGAACCAACCCCTCAGTTCCAATTTAAACTCATTCATTATTATTATATGAGTATTGACGTCTTTTTTTGATAAGAAATATTTATTTTATCCTCTGTTACGCCTCTTTACTTCTTTCCTATTATTAAGTGATTGCTGCAAGAGTTAGCTTTCCACTCCCTCATCATATTAAGAAAAAAAGTGGCAAAACATTTTCCTATATAGCTAACTTCAACTCGTGATACAAATTTTTTTATATTGGTTTTAGGGACGTTTTTAACATAATTAATAAATTACAACTCATTATCTTTATAATGACATCAAATACTTTAATGTAGAAGTGTGTCTTAAGTTACACGCACGGCATCTATAAACTTGGTCAATTCGTACGGTAACCTGAATCAAACAAGATCTTTCCCTTCTTGGAGGAATGTCTGGCAATAGGTATTTATTGTTTTGAATAAATACGCGTTGATAACAGATAGAAAGGAATATGTATCATTCTAAAGGTAAAAACGAAGAAGAACGAACGAATTAACGAGGAAATTCACATTTGAACGAATAAAAAAAAGGAAACATTGTAGCCTGCATGTTGACGTCGGTGTTAACCAGCAGCTACTTAATATACAGTGTCCATTGGCTATATAAATATTAAATTATTATCACAATTGTAATTTTAAACACCATAAAAAGAGCTGCAACTGTTTTCGGTTTCCTGCACGTGTTACGAACGCGTTTCAGTTTCCTTTGACGCTTCTGAGGGAGACTGTAGGCCGAAGTCTGAATGGTCTAATATAGAAATTGTCGATAAATGGTGATTTTTTAGTGGATTAAGTACTTAGATATGATGATAGCAATACCTCAAGGTACTTAAGAATTTGTGTTCTATTGACAAGGTATAATTAACATGTGTTAATTATAAGATGAACACTAGAAAAAATGTGGTATTTTCGGTGGAGTAATTTTTTAATGACGGGGTAGTTTTATCACAGAAGCATTTAGTCTTCTAATAGGGCATGCGCGGGTGGTGATGGATTTGTTTCGCGTCGTCGATGAATTATTTATTGATCTCCAAAGTTGTGCCCATAACTGCGAAGTTTTTTTTTTTTTGTGGATTAAGTAGTTAGATATGATGATGGTAATACCACAGGTATTTTACTGTCAAGGTATGATTAAGAAACGTTTGGCTTAAAATACTGGAAGTAAAAAAAAATTTTTAAACATGCTTTTATTAAAATGCACTAAAAAAATTTGTAGACATGATTAATTGTAAGAAAATCTGGTGTCTCAAAATATTATTTTTTACTTTTTAGTGCATTTTAATAAAAGTGTATTTATTTTATTTTTTTTATTTTTTATTTTAGCCTTTTTAGTATTGACAGAAATCGTGACCGATTTATGATTCCAGTTAACGATAATGATATCTGTTTACGGGGGAGGGGGAGGGTGTGGGAAGGGGAGGGGAGAGAAGAGGGAAGGTGGAGGGGGAGTAGGAAGGTGAGGGGAAGGAAGAGGGAAGAGGAGGGAATGGGGTAGGAGAATGGAAGGGGAGGGGAGAGGAAGGGAAGATGGAAGGTGAGGGTGAGGGGGAGAGGAGGAGAAATGAAGAGAGGGGAAGGGGAGGGGAGGGGAGGAAAATGAAAAGGGAATGGAGAGGAGAGAGGAGCGGGAGGGGTGGAGGAGGAAGGGGTAGGGATGGAAAGGGGAGGGTGATGGGGAAGTGGAGGGGTATGGAAGGGGGAAGTGGACGGAATAGAGAGTGGGAGGACGCAGCTGAATTAACTCTTGATCACGTGCTCCGGAAGGGGAGGGGAGGGGAAGGGGGAGGATAGGGGAGGGAAGGACGAAGGCGAAGGAGAGGAGGGAGGGGAAGGTGGAAGTGGAGGGGATGGAAGAGGGAAGGGGAGGGGTAGGACAGAGCTAATTAACACTTGATCGTGTCCTCTTGAAGGGGGAGGGGAGGGGAGGGCACGGAAGAGGGAAGTGGAGGAGGAGGAGGAGGACACAGCTAAATTGACATACGATCGCATGCTCCAGAAGGGGGAGGGGGAGGGGGATGGAAGAGGGAAAGGGAGGGAACACGGGTAAATTAACACTTGATCGTGTACTGGGGAAGGGAGAAGGGGGAGGGAAGGGGATGGAAGAGGGAAAGAGGAGGGGTTATGTAGAAGATAGATCCTACCGAGTCAAAGATGTTCTGAAAAATCCTAAGAGTTTCATACAAATCCTGAGATACTGGGAGAGGTCACTGAAGGGTCACTAGAGGTCACTGCTGACCTACTGATCACGTAAGGTTGTATTGTCACCGGGATTGAGTAACCATGCAAAATTTCAAGTTCATCGGACGAAGGGAACGTGTCGAAAATTGAGTTACAAATTTGAGGACTGACAGACAGACGCAGAAGTCAAGTTAAATAAAAGCACGTAAAAAGGTGGTAATTTCGTTGCGAGTAATTTTTTAATGAGGGGCTATGTATGTCAGAGAAGCATTTGGTCTGTTACTTTTTGCTGTAGCGAGGCTTGTAAACTACTTTTTAACCAATATAGGTTTTAAGTGTTAATTTTATTGAGATAGTGAATAATGGTTATATTAAAATAATCCTTATAAACTGTGATCAAATTTCATGTAAATTCTGGTCAAAAATTGATGTTATAGGGGATTTGGAGAAGAAGAATCATACGTCTGGCAGTGACAGGAAAAAAAAGGTGGAGTGTCAGGTGAAAAATGAGAATAAACCCAGAAAACTGAAGGAAAAGGTGACATAAAAGCGAAAAATTCTTTTGTTTTGTCTGCGTTTGTATGTCTGTCACGGGGTAGGGGTTTGATTTTGAGTTAAAAACCTATCTGCAGTGATGTAGAGGCCGTGTGCAAAATTTTTTCTGGGTTTGTCAAGCAGTTTGGATCTCTACAGAAGCGAAACTAATATGCAAACATTCACTTTTATATATATAAAATAATATAATTACTATATACATATGTATATTATATATATTTATATATATATATATATATATATATATATATATATATATATATATATATATATATAGATATATAAATAATATATATATATATATATATATATATATATATATATATATATATATATATATATATATATATATATATAGCATCTACTGGTCACATTTTACCAGATACATATGTAATTGTAATAGCCACAATGCCCTCTTAACTTTCTCGAATTCTTCGCGCTTTTTTTGGATACACTACCGGGCATCAGAATTTCTTCATATTTCTTGCACTTAGATCTTAAGGCTTTGTAGTGACAAGCGTATCCAAAAAAGCGCGAAGAATTCGAGAAAGTTAAGAGGGCATTGTGCCTATTACAATTACTTATATATATATATATATATATATATATATATATATATATATATATATATATATATATATATCTCAGAGTGAGATGGTTTGCCTACGTGAAGAGAACGGGAGAAAACAAGCCAGTAAGAGAAACTGGTAAAAGGGAAACCCTGACGAATGGCCGAGAATGATAATGATGATGAATGATGATGGCAGTGATGAACTTCTTTACAGATACTCACTATTATTAAAGCCTGTCCGATATTTTGGACTATAAATTTATTCAAATTGTATGCAAAGGAAACTCACTATTCCGACCAAAGCGCTTTCCGTTTTATCTTTGTTTTTCGATATCGCAAATCCCCTGATAAATCCAGCCGTCGTGGAATTTTTTTCTGTGCGTTAGTAATATATAATGATAATAATAATTAAGATGATGATGGCAATGATGATGTCAAATAGATTACATTCCCCCATCATTTCCACCACGACTATTATCAGTATCAATTTTATCTGTAGTAGTCGCAAAAGTAGTAGTGGGAGTAGTAGTAAACAGAAATCGTGCATCATTATCGTCGTCAGAAATAGTAATGGAATTAGTATGTTAACTGTTAATAGGGGTATTAATAGAAAAAGAAGTAGAATTTCTAGTAAGTAGAATAAAATCATCATTATCACCAGTAGTAATAGAATTAATGCACTATACAGTTAATAGAGTACCGAGATGCATACTTACCGACGACGTCTTGGATGGTTGCCGTCGGTGAACACGTTAAGAAGTCGTTGTAGAAACTCACCATAACAAGGCCACCGTTTGCTGTCTGCAGAGAGAGAAAGGGAGACAGAAAGAAACATAATAAAGAATGCTGAATAACTATCAGTGGTTCGAAAAGGGAATAATCCAACAATTATGAAATCTTGCAAATGGATAGTCAGTTGCATAAAGCCATATTTTAAAAAAATCTCAGTTGTTTGGTTAGTGATTATAAGAAAAACTTGTTAGCTAGTTTCATGGTTGGTTTCAAATTTACCCGTCCTTATACTATCCCGGGCTCTTCCCTTTCGGCTGTCTATGATAATTATTGTGGTAAGGTATTGAAAGTTATAAGAAGCCTCGGTTTGACCCATGAACTCATACTGCCAACTAGGAGAGGTGTATATTCGTCTTAGGTGAAGCCACCAACACTAAAATCTCACATTTTTTTAGTGTTGTTTCATGCAGTAGTTGCTTCATCATCTTCTACATTGGGTTTTCGACTTCAGGAACGTTTTTTTATAACACATTAGGTAATTCTGTTTGTAGTATATCATGCTCTCTCTCCCCTATGTCAGAAACTAACTATTCTACTATATCATAAATTACTTTTCCTCCTACAGCACGAATCACTTTCCTATGGCATAAGGTACCTCTCTATCCTCTACACATACGCACACGAAACGTTTTTGCTCCATTAAATATTTCTTTTATACTATAGAAGGTAAACCCCTTTCTAACTACATCAGGTACTTACGGCCCATCAGCACTGACCATTTCACTGAGAATATCGTCAGGGACGTTGCGCTCGATGTCGCAGAGAGCCCTCGAGGCCGAGTGAGAAAATATTACTGGGGCCTTTGAGGCGCTCAGGACGTCAGAGACTGTCTGCGAGGACGAGTGGGACAGGTCGATCATGATCCCCAGTCGGTTCAGCTCCTGGATGATCTCCTGGAAGTGAGAGAGAGTGTGAGGAACTGAGAGTGAATTGACGATGTCCTGGAAATGAGAGAGAGAGAGAAAGATGAATTGAGAGTGAGGTGAAGATGTCCTGGAGGCTATAAGCAGTGGAGTTGAGAGTGAGTTCTTGGTCTGCTGGAAGAGAGAAGTAGGTGGAATGGAGAGTTAGTCTTAAGTTCTTTGTAAGTGAAAGAGAGTGGGAGGAATTGCAAGTAAGTCTGTCTTCTGGAAGTGAGAGAGAGAGGGAGGAATTGCAAGTAAGTCTGTTGTCTTCTGGAAATGAGAGAGAATGAGAGGAATTGCAAGTATGTTGTCTTCTGGAAATGAGAGAGATTGGGAGGAATTTCAAGTTAAGCCTGTCTTCTGGAAATGAGAGAGAGTGACAGGAATTGCAAGTAAGTCTGATGTCTTCCGGAAATGAGAGAGAGTGGGACGAATTGCAAGTAAGTCTGTTGTCTTCTGGAAATGAGAGAGAATGGGAGGAATTGCAAGTAAGTATGTTGTCTTCTGGAAATGAGAGAGTGGAAGGAATTGCAACTAAGTCTGTTGTCTTCTGGAAATGAGAGAGAGTGAGAGGAATTGCAAGTAAGTCAGTGGTCTTCTGGAAATGAGAGAGAGTGCTAGGAATTGATAGTGAATTGACGACGTCTTGGAACTGAGAGACAGAGAGATTGAGAGGAATCGAGAGTGAGGCAATGGTGTCCTGGATGCCTCAAGAAGTGGAGGAGTTGAGATAGCAAGTTCATGGTCCCCTGGAAGCGAGAAGTGGGTAGAAATGAGAGTCGGTCGGAACTTTTCTGGGGGTAAAATATAGTGAGAGAAATTGCAAGTAAGTCTTTGATCTTCCAGAAGTGAGAGAGTGGGAGGAATTACAAGTGAGTCTGTGGTCTTCTGAAACTGAGATAAAATGAGAAGAATTGAGGGAAAGTCAGTGGTCTTCTGAATTGAAAGAGAGTAGGATAAAATAAGGGTGAGTCGATGGTCTTCTGGAAGTGAAAAAGATTGGGAGGAATTGACGATGAATCGATAAACTTTTGAAATCGGAGTTGAGGGAGAAGTTACAAAAAGTCGATGGTCCTCTGCAATGAGAGAGAGAGAGTCTGAGTATTTTAAATTGAGTTGAAAGTTCTCTGAAGTAAGGAAAAATTAGCTGAATTGAATTTAAGGTCATGGACCTTTGAGAGAGAGAGAGTTAGTAGATGGGATCCTGGAGTTGGGAACTGAGAGTGGGAGGAACCTAGACGAATGTATGGTCTTCTGTATGCAAAATTAAGGAACCATGAAGATTGTACGAGAATGAAAGGAAAGGAAGAAAGAGTAACGGAAAGTGAATCGACAATCTCTTGACAGTAAGAGACACTGGAAAAAAAATTGAGTGAGTCGTTGATCGTCTGGAAGAGAGACAGAGCTTAGGGGCGAGTCAATGGTCTTGTGAACGTGACCACAGTAGGTTGAATTTAACATTTATTCCGTGGGTATCTTGAAGTAAGGGAGAGTTGGAGGATTTGAGAAGTGAGGGATTGACAGTAACTCCATGCTTCTGGAGACGAAAAAAGAACTGAGTTTGAAGCAACGTCTGGGAGTGAGAGTGTGTGAGAAATTAAGAGGGAGTCTACAGTCTTTGGCAGTTGGAGAAAGCGCCGTAAAACAGGATCACTTTGAGAAGTTATAATACTTCCCTTCTTCCTTCGAGGGAAAAAGACGCGTTTTGGAAAATAAGAAGTAAGGCTAACTTATCGAATTAAAAATCACATTATTCAAATCTGAATAAGCACAAAATTTCTTATATATATATATATATATATATATATATATATATATATATATATATATATATATATATATATATATATATATATATATATATATATATATATTATAAATTTATATATAATATATATATATATATATTTGCTTATATGTCAGTAAATAGCGCGTGACAATATATTTATCCAAGGCCACAGGAATAATAAAAGAAGGAGTACCAAGAGCTTTCGAAAATGTGTTTTTCAACACATTTACGAGTCCTGTGGCCTTGGCTAAATATATATATATATATATATATATATATATATATATATATATATATATATATATATATATATATATATATATATATATATAATATATATATATATATATATATATATATATATATTATATAATATTCATAAATATGTATACATGTGTATATAATATATATATATATATATATATATATATATATATATATATATATATATATATATGAATGTCTTTTCCTGTAATACTACAGTGTAATGTGAATATAAGAAGGCCCATAAAACACTATTTAAACGTTGAAACCATATATTTCGGGCACTAGCTTCTGTGCCCCTGTTCACTGGTAGAATATGGACAGGTGGAAAGTTACAATGGTATATATACAAAAACATAAAGGTGTGGCCCTAGGCCTCCGATGTTATGGAGGTGGCGTTTCTTAAGGAGGAGAATAGCCAAATTCCTAGTGGTTTTTGGCCTCATTAGCTCCCGTTTGGCGATGGATCTGGCGGTCGCGTTTCCTGGGTCATCTTCTTCATGAGGGGTTTGAGGATTAAGGTGTCGATGTCATCCGATTTCCAATGTCCTCCTGACAGGTTCATATTGTTGGTTTGATTGATGATAGCAGATTCCAGCATCCTTCTTTTGTACGGACAGCTACTTTTGAAAACCAACTCCGCCCACTCCAGTTAATGACATGCCCTGTATTTCTGATATGTAGGAAAATTCCCGAACTCTCCGAAGCGTAACGTACTGATCTTTTGTGCTCTGTTATTCTTTGCGAGAGCGATCTACCTGTCTCGCCTACGTAGATGTCCTGACAATTACTACACGGTATCTTGTAAACTCCGGCTTCTTCCCTTTTGTTATTTAAGTATACGTTAACGAGCTAACTCCCGATGGATTTGGGATAATGGAAAATGAAAGGATTGTTAGGCCTGAGTTGCTCGGAGGCCTTTTGGATGTTTTCATCATACGGAAGCTTTATTTTGTTGTTGAAATCTATTTGTCTGTTGTGAGTGGGACCTTTATAGTATATTTTATTCGCTTTGTTAATAGCCCTCTCGATAATGTGTGGTGGATATAGCAGTTGCGTTAGGTGTTGGCGGATCATGTTAAATTCTTTATCCAGGTACTCATTTGAACATATCCTAAGTCCTCTGAGGAATAAGTTGCACCCTACCATGATTTTTACGGAGACGTCGTGGGAGCTTAAGAAATGAATGTAGGGGACAGCGAAGGTGGGTTTTCTATATACTGTAAATGCATACCTGTTCTGTTTTCTTATGATCAGTACATCTAGGAACGGCAGTTTTCCGTCCTTTTCCCATTCTGTTTTAAATTTTATGGTCGGAACTAGCGAATTTAGCCTATTAAAAAATTCATTAAAGTCCCCCCAGCTATTGTCCCAGAAAGTAAAGATATCATCTACGTATCTAAGCCAGATCATATTATGGGGTTTGATAGACGACAAAAGTTCTGTTTCGAAATATTCCATGTACAAGTTTGCTAGAAGGGGTGATAGGGGACTTCCCATGCTACAGCCAAATTTTTGTTTGTAAAAATTACCATTGAAAGAAACCACGTTGTTAGTTACACAGAGGTTGATAAGTTTTAAAGTTTTATCTATGCCAAGAGGAAAATGGTCTTCATATGGTTGTAACTTCCTCTCTAAGAAAGACAACACGTCGGCAATCGGGACTTTGGTAAATAATGACTCGACGTCTAGGCTGAGCAATTTGATGTTGTTTGAGGGGATGTTTAAACTATTAAATTTTTGTATGAAATCCTCTGCATGTTTGACGTGGGAGGATGAGAAGGTTCCTAGAAAGGGTGATAACAAGTCTGCGAGCCATTTTGATAATTTGTACATGAAAGAGCCCCTGCTAGATATTATGGGGCGTAAGGGAATCCCATCTTTATGTGTTTTCGGGAGGCCGTAAAAATAGGGGAGAGAGGGGTTGATTACCTTGAATGTCTCTAGTAATTCTATGTCTTTTTTATTGCCCCCTATGGTTCTGACTGATTTGTTAAATTGAGCAGCAATATTTGTTGTGGGATGCTGTTGAAAACAGTGAGTACCACTCCAGAAATTTGTGCTACAAATTAAAAAGACTGATTAGGAACAGCGTATGGAATAATCTTGGCCTTCCCAATAATGGCTGAATCTCTCTAACCATCCCCTCACTGCAGAAGAACAGACCGTTTTAAATCTTGGAGTTTCATTCGCACTAAAACCTGGTCCCGAGAGTAATCTTAATTTCCTAGTTGCTTTTGATAAACATTTTGCAAAAAACAATTATGACAAGAAAGAGGCATGTCTCAAAGCATTTTGCTAAATGTCTTCGAGCAAAATAACAACAAAAATTCGCTCCCGAAAAGATTCCAAAATGCATTAGTTAGTTTAAGGAAAAGGGGGGATATCATCATCACAAAATCTGACAAAGACGGGAAAATAGTTCTGTTAGACAAGGAGACATACATCAATAAAGTTCAAGAACTTCTAAACGATGCGGAGACCTATGACAAATTAACGAAAGATCCCACAACAAATATTGCTTCTCAATTTAACAAATCAGTCAGAACCATAGGGGGCAATAAAAAAGACATAGAATTACTAGAGACATTCAAGGTAATCAACCCCTCTCTCCCCTATTTTTACGGCCTCCCGAAAACACATAAAGATGGGATTCCCTTACGCACCATAATATCTAGCAGGGGCTCTTTCATGTACAAATTATCAAAATGGCTCGCAGACTTGTTATCACCCTTTCTAGGAACCTTCTCATCCTCCCACGTCAAACATGCAGAGGATTTCATACAAAAATTTAATAGTTTAAACATCCCTCAAACAACATCAAATTGCTCAGCCTAGACGTCGAGTCATTATTTACCAAAGTCCCGATTGCCGACGTGTTGTCTTTCTTAGAGAGGAAGTTACAACCATATGAAGACCATTTTCCTCTTGGCATAGATAAAACTTTAAAACTTATCAACCTCTGTGTAACTAACAACGTGTTTTCTTTCAATGGTAATTTTTACAAACAAAAATTTGGCTGTAGCATGGGAAGTCCCCTATCACCCCTTCTAGCAAACTTGTACATGGAATATTTCGAAACAGAACTTTTGTCGTCTATCAAACCCCATAATATGATCTGGCTTAGATACGTAGATGATATCTTTACTTTCTGGGACAATAGCTGGGGGACTTTAATGAATTTTTAATAGGCTAAATTCGCTAGTTCCGACCATAAAATTTAAAACAGAATGGGAAAAGGACGGAAAACTGCCGTTCCTAGATGTACTGATCATAAGAAAACAGAACAGGTATGCATTTACAGTATATAGAAAACCCACCTTCGCTGTCTCCTACATTCATTTCTTAAGCTCCCACGACGTCTCCGTAAAAATCATGGTAGGGTGCAACTTATTCCTCAGAGGACTTAGGATATGTTCAAATGAGTACCTGGATAAAGAATTTAACATGATCCGCCAACACCTAACGCAACTGCTATATCCACCACACATTATCGAGAGGGCTATTAACAAAGCGAATAAAATATACTATAAAGGTCCCCCACTCACAACAGACAAATAGATTTCAACAACAAAATAAAGCTTCCGTACGATGAAAACATCCAAAAGGCCTCCGAGCAACTCAGGCCTAACAATCCTTTCATTTTCCATTATCCCAAATCCATCGGGAGTTCGCTCGTTAACGTATACTTAAATAACAAAAGGGAAGAAGCCGGAGTTTACAAGATACCGTGTAGTAATTGTCAGGACATCTACGTAGGCGAGACAGGTAGATCGCTCTCGCAAAGAATAACAGAGCACAAAAGATCAGTACGTTACGCTTCGGAGAGTTCGGGAATTTTCCTACATATCAGAAATACAGGGCATGTCATTAACTGGAGTGGGGCGGAGTTGGTTTTCAAAAGTAGCTGTCCGTACAAAAGAAGGATGCTGGAATCTGCTATCATCAATCAAACCAACAATATGAACCTGTCAGGAGGACATTGGAAATCGGATGACATCGACACCTTAATCCTCAAACCCCTCATGAAGAAGATGACCCAGGAAACGCGACCGCCAGATCCATCGCCAAACGGGAGCTAATGAGGCTAAAAACCACTAGGGAATTTGGCCATTCTCCTCCTTAAGAAACGCCACCTCCATAACATCGGAGGCCTAGGGCCACACCTTTATGTTTTGGTATATATGCCATTGTAACTTTCACCTGTCCATATTCTACCAGTGAACAGGGCACAGAAGCTAGTGCCCGAAATATATGGTTTCAACGTTTAAATAGTGTTTTATGGGCCTTCTTATATTCATATATATATATATATATATATATATATATATATATATATATATATATATATATATATATATATATATATATATATATATATATATATATATATATATATATATATAATGTATACATAAAAGTTGTGGGGAAACGATTATTGATTTAAATATGGAAGGGACGACCAACACTGTGCCTTTAACGAAGTAGGTCCAGGGGAAAACAGAAATAGAAAGGCGAAAGAAAGAGTGGTGGCGTAAAATGTCAAAGGAACCTCTCGAAAGATTGAAGGTTATAAGTTGCAATTAAGGGCAAATAGCCAATGGAGGACATAACACATTTGGGAGAAACTAAGCGTTAAGTGAAAATTGAGGGATATTAATATAGAAAACAAGTGCATGCACAACTACGTACACGTGCAAACATATGTGATGTACATTTCCATACACCCGTGTGTTTGCATGTGTACGTAGATGTGCGTGCACTTGTTTTCTATATTAATATCCTCAACTTCACTTAACGCTTAGTTTCTCCATAATGTTTTGTGTCCTCCATATATATATATATATATATATATATATATATATATATATATATATATATATATATATATATATATATATATATATATATATATATATATATATATATATATATTATATATATATATATATATATATATATATATATATATATATATATATATATCATGTATACACACACACACACACACATATATATATATATATATATATATATATATATATATATATATATATATATATATATCTATATATATATATATATATATATATATATATATATCTATATATATATATATATATATATATATATATATATATATATATATATATATGAATTTTGTGTATGGGTGTGTGCTGTGTATTTGTGCGCGTGTGTGTATCAGATATTAGACCAGCTCGTGAATGAACGGCATCTTTATTTGTCGCGACAATTTTCGAAGATTTAAATTATTCCGCCAGCAGCAAATCTGTAATGGAATATTTATATTAAATTTAAAATCAGTATAGTAATAATATAAAAAATAAAAGATCTGTTCGAAGGACTAGGTCATTAAGCTAAACGTCGTTTTAGTCTCAGTCGCCAGCACTGAGGAAGATGACCTTCCTGTAAATTTTTTTTTTTTTTTTTCAGTCCTTTCCTTTAGGTTTAACGAAATGGAGTCTCTATATACCCTAAGAGATAAACCATCTCTTTGCAATAATGAAAGGTTTGTTGAATTGCTGTGTTTGTTTAAGTCGGGAACCTGTGTCCCCTTTGAATTTCTACGGATTTAATTCTCTACTGATTTTTGACAACATATAATTTGTATTTGTATCTCTATGTTTGCAGGTTTTTCTGCCAGTTTATTTTATTATTTCATATGTATGAGCTATTTTGTTTTATTTTTTTTACTTCATTTATTTTAAATGTTACATAAATATTTCATTGTAGATAGATTGCCTGATGACGTAGAAATATAAATCTCAGAAACTAGTGGCAACAAATAAATACGCTGTCCATTCAAGCTCTGATTTTGATATTATTTGTCTCCGACTCTTCCATTGCCGATATATATATATATATATATATATATATATATATATATATATATATATATATATATATATATATATATATATATATATATATATACGTATAAATGATTCTCCTGTACAGTTTTCTTAAATATATTTTACAGACCGTGTTCCAAAAGCTTACTCATTCCCACCTTGAAAAAATACAGTCTTCCTTTATCGGAAATTGGTCGTCTGACGAATCACCTCTATCGACGCAACGTAATATTAATACAAACGAATCAGTCAACCTCTCCATTCTCACTCTTAAAGCTATTGAACAGGAAATGTTGCCTGTTTATGCAGAGGATCAGGGCTTTAACGCGATCTGACGCGGAGGTACCACGAAATAAAATCGAGGATTTTTTTAGTAGTCTCCTTTTTTTTTTTTTTTTACATTATTAGCTTTCGGGGGATGTGGAAAGCCCATCAGTTAATCCAAAGTAATCCTTAAACACTTGAGGTGATTATTGCGAATTTTATGT
The DNA here is from genome assembly GCF_040412425.1 of Macrobrachium rosenbergii. Taxonomy (NCBI): domain Eukaryota; kingdom Metazoa; phylum Arthropoda; class Malacostraca; order Decapoda; family Palaemonidae; genus Macrobrachium; species Macrobrachium rosenbergii. Next base: position 19,009,134 of record NC_089741.1, on the reverse strand, counting down.
CTGTTGTTTGCCAGTAAATCTTTCCCCGTCCCTTTC